>NC_135979.1:6785500-7124924 GCF_053455715.1 Rhinoraja longicauda | reverse complement strand
CATATCAAGAAATATTATTAAATGTCCTTTACAACTCCTGCCGAATTGTCTACTTTGCATTTCTTTATCTCTCTGCCCAGTCTTTGTATTTTCAAATGTTTTCCTCAACTTTTATGTTGTTCTTATAACGCTTTGTTTTTTATTTTGTAAAATGTTTTTATTTGTTGGGTGCATCTCTCTCCTGATATAAACTGGATTAACATCACCCCAAGATCATTTCTGAAATCTCTCAAACATCTGGGAGAGTAACACAGATGTGTTGTAGCTGCCATTTAGACTGAGATGAGGAAAACTTTTTCAGTCAGAGTTGTGAATCTGTGAATTCTCTGCCTCAGGAGGCCAATTCTCTGAATGCATTCAAGAGAGAGCTAGATAGAGCTCTTAAGGATAGTGGAGTCAGGGGGTATGGGGAGAAGGCAGGACGGGTACTGATTGAGAATGATCAGCCATGATCACATTGAATGGCGGTGCTGGCTCAAAGGGCCGAATGGCCTCCTCCTGCACCTATTGTCTTTGGAGTGTAGGAGGCAACCGAGGACCCGTAGAAAACTCACAGGAGAACGTGCAAACAAGGTGCAGACAGCACCCGTAGTCAGCATTGAACTCGAGTCCCTGGCGCTGTAAGGCAGCAACTCTACCGCTGCATCACTGTGCTGCCCAGCAGAAACCATTTTAATCTGGACTATACAGAATCTTCCAAACACAAAATGCTCTTTATCAAAGAACAAGTGGCATCTGTTTCTTAAAGAATATTAACCAACACTTGTGTTAATGACTAACAAATATATTTATTTCCATTAATAGGCAATAATCACAATGGTTTCAAAGTACAGCAAATTACAATAATTTACATTTAATCATAAATTAATTAAATATGCATTAGAATTAATAATTGAAATGTTGTTCACCTTATCACTGTAGGTGACAGATCGTCAGTCATAAATTAACATTTGTCCTGAACAAATAGCTTTGTACTCTGATGATATGAAAGAGCATTTGAGAATGAATGCTCAAATGACTCGTTGCTTTGGAACATGGATGGGAAAGTTGAGTTTCCCTTCCAGTGGTCTCAGCTCTTTCTTCCTGTTGTAAATGATGGTGTGCATAATAATGGGCCTTTCTTTGTGTCACACGGTTATAAGGTCATAAGTGATAGGAGCAGAAGTAGGCCATTCGGCCCATCAAGTCTACTCTGCCATTCAATGATGGCTGATCTATCTCTCCCTCCTCACCCCATTCTCCTGCCTTCTCCCCATAACCCCACCCGTGTCCACTGATAAGATTTAATTCAGCACCGTTTTTGCTTATGGTACTGAACTGCGCTCTCCAGTTTGTCGTCCGGCAAAGAACATTGAACAGTACAGCACAAGAACAGGCCCTTTGGCACACAATATCCGTGCCCAGCATGGGGCCTTCCCTGTGATGAAGACCAGATTGGATTTGAGGACCATTTCTCACGTGCCAATTGGCATTGACAGAAATGGCCGGAATTGAACTAACTGGCTCACAGGCATCAGTTACTAGAAAGACACTTGAGAGACCAGGTAACTCATTCTTCCCAATTCCGTACCAAGCATGCCCTTCATGAATAGAGCATCCAGCTTCTAAATAAATTAGTGTCTTTTTGGTAACACCAGGAACTGTAGATGTTGGAATCTTAAGTAAAACAACAAAGTGCTGGAGTTAACTCAGCGAGTCAGGCAACATCTCTGCAGATAATAGATAGGTGAGTTTGGGGGCGCAACCCTCCTTTGGTCTGAAGAGGGGTTCGAACCCGAGATGTTGCCTATCCATTCCCTCCAGAGATGCTGCCTGACTCACTGAGTTACTCCAGCACTTTTAATCTTTTCCTAGGTCACCCTCATTGAACATTATCTTACAGGTTCCAAACCTCAATACATTGGGGGAATTATCTTAAAGTCAAGCATCAGTTCACAGTCCTCTGATTTTAGAAAGCATCTTGCATCTTAAGCGCACAGTTTGGCTTTGGAATCTCTTTCATATGGTTATAAGTGTACCTTGATAATTAATAGATATACTAATCAAGGCAGAATAATCTTCCAGACTAGCTTTAATTGCTTTAGAGAATGTGAATAAGATTTCCTGGATTCCGCATTCTGTTCCACCACCTACTCACCCCTGACCTGTGTTATTTGTTTAGTGTAGAGATACATCATGGAAATAGGCCTTTTGGCCCACTAAGTCCATGCCAACATCAATCACCCTTTCACATTAGTTCTATGCTATCCCACTTTCCCATCCACAACCTATGCACTCAAGGAAATTTACAGAGGCCAATTAACCTGCAAGCCCATACATCTGAGGATGTAGGAGCACCTTGGGGAAATCCACATGGTCAGAAGGAGAACGTGCCCAAGGTCAGGATCGAACCCGGGGTCTCTGGCGCTGTGAGGCAGCGGCTCTACCAGCTGTGCCACCGTGCCAGCTTGCCCAGTGGTTATCCTTCTCCCAGGATATCGCATGACATTGAGGTGAGAGTGTGTGTCACTGGGCCACATGAGGATTTGCCACAGACCAATTGAAGATTTGCGGATACCTTGTTACTGGACTTCATTCACATGGCCATTGTCCTGCCATTTACTGAAGAGTCACAAAATGCTGGAGTAACTCAGCGGGACAGGCAGCATCTCCGGAGAGAAGGAATGGGTGACATTTTGGGTCGAGACCCTTCTTCAGACGTCTCGACCCGCACTATATTTGGAAACAATTAAAGGCCAGAATGCTGTTCGCAAAAAGCTGAAAGCAGATATTTTCAGGAAACGGATGCAGGGTTATTGCCTGGAAAGATTGATTTCACCCAGTGAAAACATTGCATTCACGAGAATATACCCTTTTCAGCTATTTTACTACAGGGGTTAATGGGATAATATGTGCTGAAATAATGGATAAAGGGAGTTCTGATGAAGACAGCACCATTCACCAATTGTTTGACTTCTGTGTCCAAAGCAAGATGATTAAGGATCTAAGATGTCTAGTCTTGCACATTACTGAACTCAGTAAACCCGTTTTTGATATAATTGTTTACTTTCCCTCATCCGATTTTCTGTTCCTCTCTTGCAGACTCTCCTTCTTGCCGATGTAACATTCCACGTGTCCCCTGGTATCGCAGCCAAGTGTGCAAAACACCATTGGTAGTCTGACTGCAGAAGGACCAGGGTAGCCTTGGCCAGTGCTGCTACTGTGTCCAGTGCTTGCACTGCACACCACTGCACAGTAGGTGCCTGTTCATGAAGGGAGGGGAGGAGGGAAGGGCAGTCACCAAATGGCAAGTAGGAGCCATCTCGGTAGGATCGGCTAGCACAAGCACAGCCAGGATCGTTGCCACGGAATTTGTTCCTCTGATGTTTCAACACCAACATGTACTTGACCGAAGCTCATAAAAACATCTGCTGATTGCACCTACGAATGGCAGGGCTGCAGTCCAGAAGAAAATAAAGTACTCTTCTGGTTTGTATTAAACAGCGGCATGGGTGCTGTTATGTTTCCACACTGGAAATTGAGGAAACTATGAGGCTCTTATATCACAGTCACTTCAGCAAGTACATGCTTTCAGTTCGAGTACCCGACCACCATCCAATGTCCCTGAAAACTGATTATGATTTTGCTTCCAGGTTGCTGAAGCTACATAAAAGGTGATCATTGTCACACTGTGGAATCTAAGCCTTCCTTCTCTCCCCTCTCTTGCCAATGTCACTGCTGTCAAAATATATTGCATAGGTGTGCGTGGCTTGTTAAATCTCAGATGCTTCTGAATAGCACTTTCGGCTCCACCTCATGCATGTGAAACTCTCCCCTTCTTTCCCTTTGTAATTGTGATCCAGTCCAACAGGCATTCCGCATCTGCTGGTTAATACTTTGTGGACTGATCTCTCCGACCGTCCTTGCATCTTCTTCTGCACCTCATGAGCCTTCAAGGGAAGAAGAATAGATGCCAAAGTTGGCTCCTCCTCTCTGGAATGAGTGGCCTTACGCCTTGGCAGCTCATCTCCCTTCCTGGTTTTGCTGTTTCCGTGTCGAATTAACTTGATTTTGTCTCTTGGAGGTGTTCTTTCTTTCAGCAGACTGAACATTTGACACTGCAATATGTCTGTAAAAGATTTTTTAAAAACCTTTTATTCCCCAAGCAAGAAAAAAAAACCGAAAATTCTTCACAATTCTTAATTTTCTTTCGTCCACTCCAAAGACGTGCAGGTTTGTAGATTAATTGGCTTGGTACGAATGTAAAATTGTCACTAGTATGTGTGGGATAGTGTTAATGTGCGGGGATTGCTGGTCGGTCGGCCAAAGGGCCTGTTTCCACACTGCATCTTTAAACTAAACTAAGCTAAACCCATTCACACCCTCCCAACTCTTCCAAATGCACAATGTCTGTCTGGTCTATCTCCTCAAAGGATGGTCAGGTCAATTCAGTGATAGAGCCGTATGCTAGCAGGACCAATTTCAATCAACATTTTGAAGAGCAGAGAAAAGTGAGACAAACAGAACTATGATTGTATCTCACTTTGGCATGAAAGTGATTTAGTTGAGCAGTTCAGTGATAGGCAAAGGTTTGGAGGGAATCGGAGGAAAATCCATTTCCCTTGACAGGAAGGGTCAGTAACTAGAAGTCACCGATATGTGGTGGACAAGAGAAAGAATCTTGGCGAAGTTGAGAATTTCTTTTGAGACTTAAAAATAACTGAATGAATAATAAAAATTACAGGGTGGTTTTTTAATTGTTTTTGGCAAGATTAGCATTTATTGTTCAAATTGCTCTTGAGAAGATGGTGTTGAATTATTTGCTGTGGTCTTCTCATGGTTGACATTCCCCCAGAGTGGGAAGGATTTAAACACAGTTTTGATGAAGGAAAAGTGATATTTACCAAGTCAAAATAGTGCGTAACTAGGAGGGAAAGGTTTCTTATGGTAGTTCGGGGGAAGAATGGTGATATTGCTGGAGGAGCTGCTGCCTCACTGCGCCAGAGAACCAGGTTCGATCCTGACCTTGGATGTTGTCTATGTGGAGTTTACACGTTCTCCCTGCGATCGCTTGGGTTTGCTCCGGTTTCCTCTCATAGACCCCAAAGGGTTTGGAGGTTAACTGGCCTGTGTAAAAAATTGCTCCTAATGTGCAGGGAGTGGGTGAGAAAGTGGGTTAACATTGAACTAGTGTGAATCAGAATCGCCTTTATTGTCATCCAAAAATGTCTTTTGGACGAAATTCCATTACCCACAGTCCAATAATAAGACCAATAAAAATAAGCAATAACACACACAATCACAAACCAACACAAAACAAAAAAAAGAAGAAGAAAGAACAGATGATCAATGGTCTTTGTGGGCTGAAGGGCCTGTTTCCGTGCTATATTTCTAAACTAAACTAAACAGATATTTGGGACATAATAGATGTATCTATTTTTGGTATAAACCAACATCTGTTTCTACATTTGGGCCACATTAGCTCTTTTATTAATTTTTTTTAAACACTTTAGTTTTGCGAAGTTCAAATCCCACGGTCAAAATTAAACTATGAAACTAAAAGTGATCATGAATCATTTGTCTCAGATATAAAAAAAGGAATTGTTTCACTGAAGGGCCCCTTTCCCAGTACCAGCCTTGCTGATATTAACAGGCCCATCCAGTTACAAAGAATTCAATTGTTCACCATCTCAAAGGCACCAAGCAGTGTGCAATGCATGCTGAAATCACGAACGATGTACACAGTCAGGTATGACAGCAACAGAAGAATATTGCATTTCTTTCCTTGAATAAAATTTACCTTAAGATCCGACCCAAATGTGCACTCTCTATTACTTGTTGATTTCCGTTTGATTTTAACCTTTGATATTGAGGTGGGACTTGGCGTCGTGGCCTTGTCCTGCCGATATTCTGCAAGGCACTGCTGTCTCTCCTGAAGAATGGAAAGAATTACACATTTCAACAATTGCCCGTCATAACCAATTCCTAGCCTACATCGCGCTGGTTTAATTCAGTTTAGTTTGGTTTAGAGATAGAGAGCAGGAACAGGCCGTTCTGCGCACCGAGTCTGCACCCTCCGGCGATCCCCGCACATTAACACTCCTACACACACTAGGGACGATTTACACATGCACCAAGCCAATTAACCTACAAACCTGTACGTCTTCGGAGTGCAGTCACGGGGGTACGTACAAACTCCGTACAGACAGCACCTGTGGTCGGGACCGAACCCGTGTCTCTGGCGCTGTAAGGCAGCAGCTCCACCGCTACGCCACCGTGACTGCCCTGTTACGCCCCAGTTATTGTCAATCTTGAGCTGACACTGAAGACTTTCACTGTACCTCACCACACGTGACAATAATAAACTAAACATGACCTGAATCATGTGGTGCAGGGAACCATTCTACCAGTCTTAAGTTAAGAGTGCAGTCCTGACCTCTCATCTACCTCATTGGAGACCTTTGCACTTTCTTTAGTTTAGTTTAGTTTGTTATTGTGATATATACCGAGGTACAGTGAAAAGCTTTTTTGTTATGTGCGATCCAGTCAGTGAAACGATCATATATGATTACAATCAAGCAGTCTACATAGTGTACAGATACAGAATAAAGGGAATAATGTTTAGTGCTAGATAAGGCCCAGGGAAGTCCGATAAAAGATAGCCCAAGGGTCTCCGGTGAGGTTGATGGCAGTTCAGGACCGCTCTCTAGTTGGTGATAGGATGCCTGATTACAGCTGAGACAAAACTATCCCTGAATCTGGACTTTATCGGTCTTAATCTAATACCTTTGCGCTAAATGTGGTACCCTGTATCCTTTCTCTTGGCACTGTGGACGGCTTGATTGTATTCATGCATAGTATTTTTATTAAGGCTGCAAACAAGAGCTTTTCAAGTAAACTAAACCCCTCTGAATTAACTGACAAGTAATTGCACTCCATCACCTTCCAATAGCCAGCAATTTATCTTTTTTTTTTCATTTTAACTAACGATCCTTTTCTATGGGGGGAAAGAAACTATTAAATTGATTTTTATCAGTTTTTTTTTTGGCAGGGCATTCAAAATCATTACAACTCTGTGTCTTGGACAAACGGCCAGATAGACAAACAGACCTGCTTTTTGATTCACTTTGACATCCACCATCGTAACAGGTGACCACTCAGGCTAAACACTTGGCGAACACAATGCAGGCTGCACTACACTGATCGGTGATATGGTGCCCTGCGGCCTGGAGCTGCCGAATCATTGCATTCTGCACATTCCGGTACCATTGCATTCTGCACATCCAAGCACCATTGCATTCTGCACATCCCAGCACCATTGCATTCAGCAATCCAAGTACCATTGCAGTCTGCACACCCCAGCACCATTGCAGTCTGCACATCCCAGCACCATTACATTCTGCACATCCCAGCACTATTGCATTCTGCACATCCCAGCACCATTGCATTCTGAAAGAGTAGCTTCCATGGTTCAAATTGTTCAAGTTCCCTCAGGTGCACGACTTGATTGATACTACTTACGTCTCACCCAACTGGCAAAATTGCAAACACACTCCATCCTTGAAACCTGCACATTTGCACCTTGGAGCTGATTTTTTGCGGCGTGTGCCTGGACTTCCTAAACCATAAGGTGTGGTTTTCCTGTAAAGAAAGAAGATAGCTGAGATTACCGTGATGAATCTTTATGGCAGTGTAAAAAGCACAAGCATCTACAATCAAAGGAAATACACACCTTCCAGATATGTTGTTTATGGGTGTTTATAGCTTTTGCAATACTTGAATTTAACAAAACATAAATAACGCCATAGGGGGTAAAAAGCCGCCTTTTGTTTTGTACAAGAACCAATGGGCACAGTTGATCACTTTCAAATATAAAGGCTTCAATTCAGTTTGTGCAGTGGCATTGTTTGATAATAAAACAAAACTATGAAGAGTTATGAGTTTGGGTTCTTGTTTTTAAAAAGAAACCCAAAAAAAGGGTAGCTGAAAAGTGGGGTGAAATGTAGAAATGCAACAGGTTACAATAACTTGCTTCCATGTTGCACGTTTAACAAAGGAGAATGTGCTTCATAGGTCATGAGATGACAGTAATTGGCAGTAATCAACGATCTGAAGAAGGGTCTCAACCTGGAACATCATCCATTCCTTGTCTCCAGAGATGCTACCTGTGCCACTGAGTTACTCTAGCAATTTGTGTTTATCCCCACCATTGACCCCATCCACACTTTCAGGTTGCCTCGGGAAAGCAGCCAACATAATCAATGACCTTTCCAACCCCGCTCATTCCTTCTTCTCCTCGCTCTTGCCGGGCAGAAGATATAAAACCTTCAGAGCATGCACCACCAGAATCAGGGACAGATTCTTCCCCTCTGTTATTCGGCCTCTGAACAGTCCTATAATCTAGAGTACAATCTGATTCTCCTCATCCTCATTGGATTTTGTCTCTGGAACTGTAACCTATAATGCTGAAAACATATTCTGCACTCCATTCCCACGACCCATTGCACTTGAGATTGGCTCAATTATATTTATGTACGGTATTACCTGATTTGAATCGATAGCACGCAGAACAAACCTTTTCACTGTACCTCAGCACACGTGACAATAATAAACCTAAACCTTTTTATTAGGATATGACCACAAATTTCACCAAATATACAGGTTTTAATGAGGGGGAATGTACAATGAAGTTGCAGTAAGCAGGAGGAACGATCTCATCTAACGTGAACTCAGGCAATACATTGCCTGTTAATTCCCATTGATTGCCTCTTTATCTTCAGGACTGTTTGCTTTTCTTTTGCTCTCGTTCAGAATTATGTGTAACGTGGTTTCAAACTTCCTGAAGGTCACTAGCCCGAGAAAGCATTTTATTGGGATGCATCACACACAGCATGGTTTGGGAACAGCTCCATCCAAGACTGCCGAGAGTTGTGGATGTAGCCTGGACCCATCACGCAACCAATCACCCTTCTATTGACTCCATGTGCACTTCACGCTGCCTCGGCAAGGCTACCAGCATAATCAAGGACCAGTCTCATCCCAGTCACTCCCTCTTCTCCCCTCTTCCATCGGGCAAGATGTACAGAGGTTTGAAAGGGCGTACCTCCAGTTCCAGGGACAGTCTGTTCCCAGCTGTTATCAGGCTACTGAAGGGTCCTCTCACCAGCCAGAGAGTAGTCCTGACCTCCCATCTATCTCATTGGAGACATTTGAACCATCTTTAATCGGACTTTATCTTGCACTAAACGTGATACCCTTTATCCTGTATCTGTACACTGTAGTCGACCTGGCGGTAATCATGTATATCTGGAGGAAGGAACTGCCTACAGTTTACACTGAAGATACACACAAAATGCTGGAGTAACTCAGCGGGACAGGCAGCATTTCTGGGTAGAAGGATTTCTGGGTGATATTTCGGGTCGAGACCTTGCTTTAGACTGGGGAGAGGGAGTTACAGAGATAAATAAGCAAGTGTAAGAGATCAAGTGTAATCATGTATAGTCTTTCCGCTGACGGGACTGCACGCAACAAAAGGCTTTACATAGTACCTCGGCACAAGTGACAATAATAAACGAAACTAAACTAAAGATAGACACAAAGTGCTGGAGCAACTGTAGTAACGGGAGGCACTTTTGCCTGATGGACAATTTACTCGCGGATGCTGCTGCCCGAGTTGCGAATGCATTTCCCAGCACATTCCTCAGGTTTCACTTACCCCGGCGTGTTGACCCAGATGATGTCCTTGTGGCAGAAGTAGATGCATTCCTTATCCCTCATGTCGTTACAAGAACAGCGCTTCTCCCTCCTGTGCAGCCGTTCCCCGGTCTCTCCGGACCTGGACAAGCTGAAGCCGCGACCTGCAGCCAAGATTATCACTTAATCAAACAATAAACACAATCTCGTCAACAGCAATACAAACGCCAAAACACGCTCCCTTAGATCCTGATAACAAATTGCATTTAACAAGTCTCTTTCGCCTTGGCGCTTGTTTTTGTTTTCCATGCCTCTCATCATTTTATAAACTTCTATCAGGTCTCCCCTCAGTCGCGGACAATCATAGAAACATAGCAAATAGGTGCAGGAGTAGGCCATTCGGCCCTTCGAGCCAATCCGAGTTTGTTCACAGAATGAAGACTGGTAGAATTTATTGCTTAAAAGCGGGGAATGTTGCTAATTTATTTAAACTTTCCTATTGCATAACCTGCTTCAATCCCGCGTTGCTCTTAAACTGGCTACCGACGTTCTTGGAAACCATTCCTCCAATCGCCCCCTGAGTTTCTAGAGTTCTTAAAGTTGACCCGACTCTCTGATTTTCTCATTTAAGTGAACTTGTAACAGCGGCGTCCTGGGGGGTATTCTCATTGCTGAACGATTCCAAACATCGTTTACATTCACCAGGAGTTGAATCAAGCATTTATTTTTAATGACATCATCCCCTTTTCGGGGGTTAAATTGCTTTATTAAAAAAAGGGTCTCATTAATCTGCGAGAATCAAGTTTTCCAATTTAGTTCGGAGGGAATGTTAATTATGGGGAACACAAAGTGCTGGAGGAACTCAGCGGGCCAGGCAGCATCTGTGGAGCGAACAGACAGGCAACGTTTCGGGTCTTGACTATTCTTGAGTCTCCAGTCTGAACAGACAAAAACAGCATCTGTCCGTTCCCTCCACAGATGCTGCCTGACCCGCTGAGTTTCTCCAGCACTTTGTGTTTAGCTCAAAATCCCAGTGCAGTACCTTGTATCTCAATTGTGGTCCGTTTAATGTCACTTAATATCACACATTCCCATTTGCATTAATCGGGTTTCGCGCAAACATAAAAGCAAACGGCGAAAATAGATTTATTTCCACCATCCCCGAGAATTGGAATATGCTGAACTATGTTGATATTTAAGGCAGGCACAAAATGCTGGAGTAACTTAGCGGGTCATGCAGCATCTCTGAAGAGAAGGTGGGACGTTCCCGGTCGAGACCCTTCAGACTTCAGAAATAATAATATTTATCCGTATCCAGTGTCCCCACTGGGTATGACATTTCTAACACCAAACTTTGCATTTAGAGCAACACAAATGGGGCATTTAAACACTAAAACAGCAATATCAACAAATCTTGTTTATGCATTCTCCCGAAGTCAATGCAACAATGCACCAGTCGTTTTTGTTTACAGATGCTTACCATTTTCCAATAACACGAGAACAATTGTCACAGTGAATAATCCACACAGTTTCCAGCCCATCGTTTTGTTTTGCTCTGTGCGAGATGGCGATGCAAAGTCCTGCGCTGTAAATTATTGTTGCACAAACACCTGAGCGCTGTGTGTTGTGACCCTGCACTTGGCTCTGTGTGTCTGTCTGACTCTCCTGCTCCGTCTCCTGAGTTTATATACTGGTGCAGTTGGGACAAAACCTACCCCCCAAGCCCGCGGGGACCCGGGATTTGGCAAGTGTCTGCCACGCTCAGTTAAACACTCCCTCGCACCAAACTCGCATGCCAGGTTGTCACCCATACATGACATTCCAGATATCGCACTATTTACGTGCCATGTGTTAATAACCACTGCAAAACCGATACAAATGCCATTTTTGGTTAACGATGAGGAAGTAGGAAGTAAAACGGAGTCATTTACAACATTCACCAACCCCCCCCCCCCCCCTCCCAACACAACAGAACATATTAGTCGAAGATAGAGACAAAATGCTGGAGTAACTCAGCGGGACAGGCAGCAACTCTGGAGCGAAGGAATGGGTCAAGACCCTTTTTCAGACCCGGAACGTCACCAATTCCTTCTCTCCATAGATGCTGCCTGTCCTGCCGAGTTACTCCAGCATTTTGTGTCTATCTCCGGTTTAAACCAGCATCTGCAGTTCCTTCATACACAGAGCACATTAGCCTTTGTTTGAAGCTATCATTTTAAAAAAAATGTTTGCTCTGTACATTTTAAATCTTAATAACAGGGTGGATTTTACCGCTGATTTATTTCAAATATTTGCATTGGTAAAACTTTACATTTCGTCTAATGTTACCCAAGATTAGCTTTCCAAGTATTCTTGCTCCACAGATGCTGCCTGACCTGATTTTTTTTGGGCATTTCCCTATTTTATTTAATTTCATATTTCCAGCATCTGCAGTGCCTTACTTTTGTAAAACTTTAAAACAATATTTATGGGTTAATTGTGTAGGAAGGAACTGCAGATGCTGGTTTAAACCGAAGATAGACACAAAAAAAACTGGAGTATCTCAGCGGGTCTGGCAGCTTCTCTGGAGAAAAGGAACAGGTGACGTTTCAGGTTGAGACCCTGCTTCAGACTAACAGTCAGGGGAGAGGAAAACGAGATTTACAGACGGTGATGTAGAGAAATATAGAATAAATTAATGAAAGATATGCAAAAAAAAGTAACAGTTCAGTCCAGTTTATTGTCACGTGTACCGAGGTACAGTGAAAAACTTTTGTTGCGTGCTAACCAGTCAGCAGAAAGACAATACATGATTACAATCGATCAATTTACAGTGTATCGATACATGGTAAGGGAATAACGTTTAGTGCAAGGTAAAACCAGCAAAGTCCGACCAAGTTTGGTCTGGGGATAACTCTTTGATTTGGCTGCATTTGGAGTATTGTGTGCAGTTCTGAATGTCCCATTACAAAAAGGATTTGGAGAGGGTATAGAAGTGGTTTATCAAAGGGGTAGATAGTAGTTCAGCACTGCTCTCTGGTTGTGGTAGGATGATTCAGTTGCCTGAACAGCTGGGAAGAAACTGTCCCCGAATCTGGAGGTGTGCGTTTTCACACTTCTATACCTTTTGCCTGATGGGAGAAAGGAGAAGAGGGAGTGGTCGGGGTGTGACTCATCCTTGAATATGCTGCTGGCCTTGCCGAGGCAGCGTGAGATACAAATGGAAGGGAGGTTGGTTTGTGTGATGGTCTGGGCTGCGTCCACAATTCACCGCAATTTCCGATGATTTCCTCACCTGTCGTCACCTATTCCTATTTCCCCAGAGATGCTTGCGTATGGTCCATATCCCTCCATTTCTGCACATCCATGTGCCGATGAAGTAGCCTCTGTGAATGCCACTGTCATATCTGCCTGACCTTCACCACTCCTGGCAGTGAGTTCCGGGGCTCCCACTTCTCTTAGAGGGGAGTGAATCTCTGAAATATTTTGCTCCCAATGTGGTAGAGGCCTAATCATAAGAAACATTTATCGTGGAGATGGATAAATGTTTGAAAGATTGAGGAACTGAGGGTTCCAGGGAACTAGGTTTAGGTTTATTATCGTCAAATGTACCGTATACAGTGAAACGCTTTGTTTTGCATGCGATCCAAACAGATCCGATACACCACATATAGATACAATCAGGTCAAACTCAATTATAAGAGGTACAACAAAGGGGAAGATACAGAGTGCAGAATATAGTTCCCTGCATTGTTTAGTTTAGTTTAGAGATACAGTGCGGAAAAAGGCCCTTCGGCTCACCAAGTTCGCACCAACCAACGATTCCCCACATATTAACACTCCCCCACACACACTGGGGACAATGTTTACATTTACCAAGACAAGTTACCTACAAACCTGTACGTCTTTGGAGTGTGGGAGGAAACCGAGGATCTTGGAGAAATCCCACGCAGGTCACGGGGAGAACGTGCAAACTCCATGCAGACAGCACCCGTAGTCGGGATCGAACCCGGGTCTGCGGTCTGCAAGCACAGTAAGGCAGCAACTCTTCCGCTGCGCCACCGTGTCGCCCAGTTCTTTAGACAAAGTTAAATATTCGCAATGGGGTACTGATGAATCAAACAGTCCCCATGATTATGGAAAGACCATTCAGCAGCCTTAGAACAGAGAGAAGGAAGCTGCTCCTGAGTGTGGTGGTGTGTGCTTTCAAGATTCTGTATCTGCTGCCAGATGGTAGCAGGGAGAAGGAAGGAAGGACTGCAGTGGGACAACTCTTTTGTTATGTTGGGTGCTTATTTGAGGCAGCATGAAGTGTGGGTGGAGTCAATGATGGGAAGACTGGTTTGTGTGATGGACTGGGCTCCATCTACAACTCTATGCAATTTCTTGTGGACCTGGGCAGAGCTGTTCCCAAACCAAGCTGTTGTGCAACCATAGAAGTTGGTAAGAGCCATTGGAGACATGCCAAATTTCCTCAGTCTTCTCAGGCAGTAGAGGTGCCTTCTTGGCTGTTGCATTAATGGCACTGGAGAGGAGTTTGATTCCTAGGGTAGGTCAGCCATGATCAAATTGAATGGTGGGACAGGCATGGAGGGACCTGGTGTCCTCCTCCTGTGCCTACTTTCTCGTGCTCTTGGGTACCTTTCCCTGTTAACTAGCAATTAAGATATGTGATGTAAATGAAAGTGACCATAAAGTTTTATTACTAATTGTTTCAGCGATATTTTTGAAGGAAGAAAATAGAGTGTTTTTACGGTGCGTAACTTCATCCCATACCAATGTGATCGACCTCTGTGCTTACTTTAGTTGCTTTACTTTAGAGATACAGCATGGAAATAGGCCCCTGCGGCCCACCAAGTCCACACCGACCAGCGATCACCCCGTACACCAGCACCATCGTACACACTCGGGACAATTTACAATTTACCGGAGCCAATTAACCTACAAACCTGTACGTCTTTGGAGTGTGGGAGTAAACCGGAGCACCTGGAGAAAACCCACGCGGTCCCAGGGAGCATGTACAAATTTCATACCCGTCATCATCGGCGGTCACTCGAAGCGAGTATGACTGTCCTGATTAGGACGCCTGTGCGTGACTTTGTTTCACGTGGGGAGACTGGTGCACAGACAGCCACCACACGGTCCTTGACAGATCTGGGTCAGGATCCAGTGGCATGGAGTCCAAGACGACCGGGGAAACCTTTTTTGCTGCGGCCTTCATCCGCCTTCCCAGCCGTTGTGACGCTCCACTAAAGTCAACCGTCATCCTCCGCTTGTTCCACCATTGAGGTCTTGGTTGGATTGCTGTTTGTCAGGAACCTCCCCCTCGACCGCACCACCATGGGTGACCCTACCAGGAGCGTAGCTCCAGAAGGCATCGCTCTCAGGACCACACGAGCTTCTCCACCACCACAAGGTGACAATCCACGGGGAAGAAACTACTCGTAATCAGGATTGAACCTGGGTCTCTGATGCTGTCAGGCAACAACTCTACAGCAGCTCCACTGCGCTGCGCTCTATTCTCTGAAGTGGTCCAGAAAACCATTTAATTGTGTGAAGGAACGATGATTCATAAATAATAACCAGCACTCCTTTGCTGTGGTAACTGCTGGTGGCACAGTCAGGCAGCTGCAATAGGCATGTCAGCGCCTTCTGGCTTTGCAAGTCTGCACAGTGCAGCAGAGATGCATGCAATCAATGCACAGGAGGTTAAGGGTGATGCACTCAGCACCAGTTTAACTTGGACTTAGTTGCATTTCAACTACTCCAGTCACTGGAGATATTTGAAAAAAAGTGGAAAATGCCTTCCCCAGTTGGAAGTTGTCAAAAGGCCCATCAAGGCGGTTTGGTAAGCATGGCTTCCGCCTGAGAACAGCTGACGAGGAAGAAGGTGATGTTTTGGGTCGAGACCCTTCCTCAGACCGAGAATCAGGGGAGAGAGAGAGAGAGAGAGAGAAACTAGAGGTAGGAACCGGTACAGAAATATAATCGCCTGCTGCTGTGAGTGTGTGAAATGAACTGGAAAATGACAAATCTAACCAGCCCCAAACCCATCATTCCTGTCACGCTTGGGACATGTCGCCTGGCTTTGGTTCTCATTGAACAAAGAGGAAACAAAACAATCTTTCTAAATTCAGTCAAGATGAGTTAGCAAATAAGACAATAGACAATAGACAATAGGTGCAGGAGTAGGCCATTCGGCCCTTCGAGCCAGCACCGCCATTCAATGGGATCATGGCTGATCATTCTCAATCAGTACCCCGTTCCTGCTTTCTCCCCATACCCCCCGACTCCGCTATCCTTAAGAGCTCTATCTAGCTCTCTCTTGAATGTATTCAGAGAATTGGCCTCCACTGCCCTCTGAGGCAGAGAACTCCACAGATTCACAATTGTGAATAAGTTAGTATTCCAATTTGTGAGGCACCTGCAAAGTCCAAGATGGCTGGACTCTCTTCATCAGTCAACTGAACCATCCTGCCAACAACTAGAAAGCAGTCCTCAACTTATTGGAGACCCTTGGACTATCTTTGATCAAACTTTACTGGCTTTATCTTGTGCTAAATGTTCTTCACGTTATTCCCTTTCATCATGTATCTGTACACTGTAAATGGTTCGATTGTAATCATGTATTGTCTTTCCGCTGACTGGTTAGCACGCGACAAAAGCTTTTCACTGTACCTCGGTACGCGTGGCAATAAACTAGACTCAAAAGCTCAAAAACTATAAAGTTCAGTGGAGTGAATGCAATCGAGAATGATCTTAAGGCCCAAAAGCCAACAAAACAAGAAGTCTGAAGAAGGGTTCCGACCCAAAACGTCACCTATTCCGTTTCTCCAGAGATGCTGCCTGGCCCGCTGAGTTACTCCAGCATTTTGTGTCTCTCTTCGGTATAAACCAGCATCTGCAGTTCTTTCCTACACAAAGTGGTTCTGCAGTGGGTGAAATGTTAATATCACATAACAGGCGTCATGTTTCACAGGAAAGTGGAAGAGAAACAAAATGTGTGGTGACAGGTTATATTCAGTGTGGGTGGAAGGGAAACGATTCCTGTCGATGATGCTTGGCATTCCCCTTGGAGTAAGTAACTGGAATACTGGAATCAGCTTTGCAGGAAAGTGATCTGATTAGAAGTATTTTCAAAAATTCCCAACATCATCTTTGGAAACGACTTGGATGCAAATTGAAGAGAGGAAGAACTTCAGATCATTTAAATGGATATCATATATATCAACTTCAGGGCAGCGTAATTTATTATAGATACACCTTTCAATGACATTGGAGATATTAACCTGGCATTCCCTCTGAACCTACTGTGCGTTTCCAGCTTTTGCAACATCTCTTCCCATTCATTTATTGAGCCGATGATTTGAGTCACGCTTCCTTCCACCTGAGTCACATGAAGGGAAGATCCAAGGTCAGAAATTTGTCCTTGGTTGCCAGAACCGGGTGCATGTCAGAGGGCGACACGGTGGCGCAGCGGTAGAGTTGCTGCCTTACAGCACCAGAGACCCGGGTTTGATCCTGACTACGGGTGCTGTCTGCATGGAGTTTGTACATTCTCTCCGTGACCTCATGGGTTTTCCCCGGATGCTCCGGTTTCCCCCCACACTTCAAAGACGTACAGGTTTGTGGGTTATTGGCTTCAGTAAAGATTAGAACTGTGTGTGGGATAGTGTTAGTGTACGAGGATCGACCATTGGTGTGATGGTCAGTACCAATACATGCCCAATTACTCTTTGTGCAAAGCATCTTTTATTTAATATTTGTGCTGTATCAATGCATATCTTGTTTTGATTCATGTAATTGTGCAAACTGTTCCTGCAGAGTAGGACACCTCTTTCTTTCCTCCACAGATGCTGCCTGAGTTGCTGAATTACTCCAGCATTTTGTGCCTATCTTTAATGCCAAGTTAAACTGATCCCATCTGCTTGCATATGATCCATATCCCTCTATCCTTGTCATGTGCCTATCTAAAAGCCTCTTAAACACCTCAATTCTTTCCCCTATGCCTCCACTTGCTTTAACTCGACGCAGGCAAGTTGGGCCGAAGGGCCCATTTCCACGCTGTCTGACTCTACAGCTCTAACTCAAATATACTGCACCAATGATAGTGTATAAAACCAAGGCCTTCCCCTGTACACTGCCTTCTTTAGAAACATAGAACATAGGTGCAGGAGGAGGCCATTTGGCCCTTCGAGCCAGCACCACCATTCGTTGTGATTATGGCTGATCGTCCACAATCAGTAACCCGTGCCTGCCTTCTCCCCATATCCCTTAATTCCACTAGCCCCTAGAGCCGATGATTTGATCTAACTCTGACTGATCTAATCAATAGATCCCTTTGCTCTTTCAAACACGGAGATGGTAATGCCACTAAAGGTGGGGGTTTTGACAAGGTGCTAATCACACCCATTCAGATTTTGTGAATCTGGAATGCGTGTAGAAGATAAAGAAATGCAAACGTTTTCATTTGGTAAAGCATTGAGATCAATACTCGGCAACTGCCCTCATTTCATAACTCTCCCACCATTCCAGTTTCTGAAAGCCAACTTGCTTTCTCTTTCCCAATTCTGACGAGGAGTCTCAGGCCTGAAACATGAAACCTGTTTCTCTTTCCACAGAAGGTGCCTGGATTGAACATTTCAAGCAGTTTGTTTTTTCTACCATTCCAGCCTTACCTTTCTTCACCGCTTGGATATTGATTTATTCTATCCTTCATCAACACAAATCAAAAGCAACATTGCTTTCTGACACTGCTCTCTTCTGATTTCACAATGACATGCCTTCCAACAGTTTATCCCACAGTTTCTGTCTTTGATTCCAAGGCATCATTCTTGGTTTCTTCTGTTCACAGACCCGAGTTCCACATTTATTCTGAACAGGCCAAATCTCACATTTCCGCCCCAACCATTGTTTCCAGTTTTCTGCTCAACTGTCCAAACTTGTCCGACATGAAACCTCAGATGGTTCAAGATTTCAACCTTCTCAATGGAGCCAAAACTGGAGTCATATCTTCAGGCATTAATTGCACGTTGTCAAGGGGTCAATTGTAATGTCCTCACGAAGAGTTAATGTAGATTGGCAATAGAACCAGCAGCTACATTTGAACATAACTGGTAATAATTACCCTGGACCAGACTTTGGACATTGGAAGGAGTTTTCTTCCTACAGATCCTCTTATGCCAAATAACACTAATGATCAATCATGTTTTACAGTGGTAACTTCATTTACAATATAATTAACTTGATTTGTTACATAACGAGCTTCATAAAAGCGATTAATGTTCCACTGCATTTCTTTTGGAGTCAGCAAACATCATCTAACAAAAGTGCCTTCAGGGCAATCTTATATAATTATAATTATATAATTAACGCATTCTTGTGCAAAAGGTGATAACTGCTGTCAGTAAGGATACGTTGCATTCATCTTGACAAGGTTTTCAAAGCGTTTGTGTCGTCTAAATTTCATCACTTGGGATCTATGCAGGAAAATGTAGGAAGCAATTTTTCTTGGGCATTAATCGAAGGCAAGTCTATAGGTATAAACACTGTTACTTGCTTCATTAAAACAAAACCACAAAGACTTTCAAGATGACAAAGCAATGCACAAAGCAATGATTGTACTTAAAATGAGGTTTACTGCACAAAAGGATGGCAGGTCAGATTAATGGGGACATACATTAAAAAATGAGCCAGATCGCCCACAGTCTAATCTTTATCACAACAAAATCCTGAGGTCTAACATACGGGCGAACTTAAGATAACAACACAAAGTGCTGGAAATACTCAGCAGGTTGGGCGGCATTTGGAAGGAGTGTATAATCTGAGTCACAAGTTTCAAATCAAGGTTTCAAAGTCAGTTTATTGTCACCAATTAAGGTACAGTGAAACTTGAGTTACCATACAGCCATACTAAGTGACAAGCAACAAGACACACTACCACATAAAAGTTAACATAAACATCCATCACAATCGATTCCGCATTCCTCAATGTGATGGAAGGCAATAAAGTTCAATCTAATGTGGATTAATGTGAGGTTATCCACTTTGGTGCCAAGAACAGGAAAGCAGACTATTACCTGAATGGTGGCCGATTAGGAGAAGGGGAGATTCAACGAGACCTGGGTGTCGTGGTACACCAGTCATTGAAAGTAGGCATGCAGGTGCAGCAGGCAGTGAAGAAAGTGATTGAGGGGGGATCTTATAGAAACGTACAAAATTCTTAAGGGGTTGGACAGGCTAGATGCAGGAAGATTGTTCCCGATGTTGGGGAAGTCCAGAACAAGGGGTCACAGTTTAAGGATAAGGGGGAAGTCTTTTAGGACCGAGATGAGAAAGTTTTTTTTCACACAGAGAGTGGTGAATCTGTGGAATTTTCTGCCACAGAAGGTAGTTGAGGCCAGTTCATTGGCTATATTTAAGAGGGAGTTAGATGTGGCCCTTGTGGCTAAAGGGATTAGGGGGTATGGAGAGAAGGCAGGTACGGGATACTGAGTTGGATGATCAGCCATGATCATATTGAATGGCGGTGCAGGCTCGAAGGGCCGAATGGCCTACTCCTGCACCTATTTTCTATGGTTCTATGTTTCTTCCTCAATTGGGATGTTGGTAACATTTTCCAACAAAATGCTTCCCTTTAAGAATTTGTAGATGGAATGTGGACTTTGCTGTCAATGAGTGATATTCATTGTCCATCCCTAATTACCTGAGCAGAGCAGTCAATGAAGTGTCAACTACATGGAGTTACACATAGACCAGAATTGTAAGGATCATGAGGGGAATTGATAGTTTAGTTTAGTTTAGACAAACAGCGCGGAAACAGCCCCTTCGGCCCACCGGGTCCACGCCGACCAGCGATCCCCGCACATTAACACTATCCTACACCCACGAGGGACAATTTTTACATTTACCAAGCCAATTCCTACAAACATGTACGCCTTTGGAGTGCGGGAGGAAACCGAAGATCTTGGAGAAAACCCACGCAGGTCACGAGGAGAACGTACAAACTCCGTACAGACAGCTCCTGTAGTCAGGATCGAATGCGGATCGAACCCGGGTCTTCGGCACTGCATTCGCTGTAAGGCAGCAACACTACCGCTGCGCCACCGTGACCGCCCCTAAATGTCTTTTACTCAGGGCACTGGAATCAAAAACCAGAGTTCATAGGTTTAAGGTGAGAGAGGAAAGACTTAATAGGAACCTGAGGGGCAACTTTTTCTTTAACATAATGAGTGGTAGGTAAATGGAACGAGCTGCTGGAGGAGGTAATTGAGGCAGGTACTACCATGAGCTTTTTTGTTTACTATTTTGAGCTTTTGAGTTCAGTTTATTGCCACGTGTACCGAGGTACAGTGAAAGGATTTTGTTACGTGCTGATCAGTCTGCGGCATGCTAACCAGAGTCATTGCTTAAGATTCTGTTGAAAGATGTCGAGAAGGGGATGGGGTGGTGGGAACAGAGGAATGATGTCTGATGTGGGGTGGGGAGCAAGAGAAACCCAACGACCTATTGATGTTCCCGTTAAATGGCATTCCGCGGGCATGTTTCAGTTTGTTCAGATAATCCCAGGTACATTTATCCGTACTACTATTGCACCACAATACCTGATCCACATTTGATCTTTCAGTTTGATAACTTTTCGGTGAGGTAAGTACTGAGAAATCCAGATGAAAGGATAGTGGCCCACCAAGATAGAAAGAAGTGAGAGACTGTAAGATGCAATGTTTAAGTAACTTTAAGCTTGTTCTTTATACGTCTGTAGTTTGTAAAGAAAGAAGAAAACAAATAAGTGTTCCTGCACGCAGATTCAATGCTACTTTTCCTACAGTGTCTTCATTACTGAATGGCTGTTCAATTATGTTCTGGTGTGATAGGTACAATATAGCAGGCAGATTTTGTTTTTCCAAATATTTAGTTTAGTTTAGAGAATCCGTAATGGAAACACGCCCTTTGGCTTACCAAATCACACCGACCATCATTCACACTAGTTATCCTACTTTCTCATCCACTCCCCGCATACCGGAGGCAATATACAGAGACCAATCAACGTTCAAAACCTCGCGTCTTTGAGATGTGGGAGGAAATATGATATTCTTAAGGGATTGGACAGGCTAGATGCAGGAAACATGTTCCCCATGTTGGGGGAGTCCAGGACCAGGGGCCACAGTTTTAAGAATAAGGGGTAGGCCATTTAAGACTGAGATGAGGAAAAACTTTTTCACCCAGAGAGTTGTGAATCTGTGGAATTCTCTGTCACAGAAGGCAGTGGAGGCCAATTCACTGGATATATTCAAGAGAGAGTTGGATATAGCTCTTAGGGCTAATGGAATCAAAGGATATGGGGAAAAAGCAGGAACGTGGAACTGATTCTGGATGATCAGCCTTGATCATATTGTACAGCGGTGCTGGCGTGAAGGGCTGAATGGCCTAATCCTGCACCTAATTTCTATGTTTCTACGTTTCTATGAAATTAGCCCTCTTCCTTACCACAGTCCTCAACAAACATGTTCCTTTGGTCACCACCCATTTACATTGCCATGGAATGGTGAGATCCACACTACTGGCCACATCTTCCCATCCCCTCCCCTTTCTGCGTTCCACAGAGACCGTTCCCTCCGTAACTCCCAGGTCCACTCGTCCCTTCCTACCCAAACTACCCCATCCCCGTGCACTTTCCCCTGCAACCGCAGGAGATGCAACACCTGTCCCTTTACCACCCCCCTCAACTCCAACCAAAGACCCAAACAGCCTTTCCAGGTGAGACAGAGGTTCACCTGCATCTCCTCTAACCTCTTCTAATGTATCCGCTGCTCTAGATGTCAACTTCTTTACATCGGCGAAATCAAACGCAGGCTCGGCGATCGTTTCGCTCAACACCTTCGCTCAGTCCACCTTAACCAACCTGATCCCCCGGTGGCTGAGCACTTCAACTCCCCCTCCCACTGTCATGGGCCTCCTCCAGTGCCATAGTGAGGCCCACCAGAAATTGGAGGAACAGCACCTCATATTTCGCTTGGGCAGCTTGCAGCCCAGCGGTATGAACGTTGACCTCCAACTTTAGATAGTTCCTCTGTCCCTCTCTTCCCCTCCCCTTCCCAGTTCTCCCTCTATCTTCCTGTCTCCAACTATATCCTTCCTTTGTCCCGCCCACCTGACATCAGTCTGAAGAAGGGTCTCGACCCGAAACATCACCCATTCCTTCTCTCCTGAGATGCTGCCTGACCTGCTGAGTTACTCCAGCATTTTGTGAAATAAATACCTTCGATTTGTACCAGCATCTGCAGTTATTTCTTACAGATCCCACAATGAAGTTGGAAACCCAAGCATTCACAGGGAGAACGTACATGCTCCTCACAGACAACATCCGAGGTCGGGATCGAACCCGGGGAACCTAGTCCCATTTTATCCTCCACTGCACTGGGTCTGAAACCAGCTGTAGTCATCAGCATAGTGTCAGTAATGGAACAAGTGATTGATGGCAGATCAGAAATGTGTGTAATATTCTGCTGAACATGACTCACTTTAAGAAGAAGAATTTCCACATGAAATCAAACCCAGGCAGCCATAGATACCAATCTCCACCTTTGCTGTTCGACCCTTCCCTCCCATACCTGTAATTGGTATCAAGGAGTGTCTCTTGCAGGCAAGAAGAAATCTAAATGAGCAATTGTAGTTGGCTGTGTAGTTCTCCAGCACGATTGTTCCATATCCTTGACTCCTAACATCTGAGGCAAACAGAGACACCACTACTTCCTACAAGGGCTTTCACTCCATGTGCCATGTCCTATACCCTGCCCATTGGATCATTGGACCATCTTAAGCAGGTTATCAGACGCCAAGTAGGTCTTTATCCATCAAAGATAGACACAAAAAGCTTGAGTAACTCAGCGGGTCAGACAGCATGTCTGGAGAAAAGGAATAGGTGACATTTCGGGTCGAGACACTTCTTCTCTATCCATGGCAAGCTGGTGACCCAGAAAGTGCACTGCCATGGTGGTTATATCACCGGGCCAGTAATTGTGAGGCCTGGCTTGATGATCTGGAGAGGAAGGGTTAAAATACATCAGAGCATCAGGGGAATGTAACTTCATTTAAAATCATTCATATAAATAAAACTGGTATAAAAATATGATATTTGTAATGATGACCATGAAGCTACCAGATGGTTCTCAAAGTCTAACTGTTTCACTAATATCATGAGCAAAACTGGAGTAACTACTGGAGTGAACTCTAGGGTAACCTCCGGAGTAACTTCTAGAGTAACGTCTAGAGTAACTTCTAGAGTAACTTCAAGAGTAAGTAACGGAGTAAGTAATGGAGTAAGTAATGGAGTAATGGAGTAAGTAATGGAGTAACACACCAGGTCAAGACACGGATTGGTGACGTTCCATAAGGTCATTAGTGATAGGAGCAGAATTAGGCCATTCGGCCCATCACGTCTACTCCGCCATTCAATCATGGCTGATCTATCCCTCCCTCCAAACCCCATTCTCCTGCCTTCTCCCCATAACCTCTGACACCTGTACTAATCAAGAATCTATCTATCTGTGCCTTAAAAACATCCATTGACTTGGCCTCCACAGCCTTCTGTGGCAATGAATTCCACAGATTCATCACCCTGACGAAATAAATTCCTCCTCATCTCCTTCCTAAAGGAACGTGCTTTAATTCAGAGGCTGTGACCTCTGGTCCCCTGAACTCGGGACCCCTCCGAAAATGGGACCCGACTCAGAACATCACTTAGCCACGTCCTCCAGAGATGCTGCCTGACTTACTCCAGCACTCTGCGTTCTTTTTTATAAACCAGTATCTGTAGTTTCTTCTTTCTCTTCTCTCACTGACCAAATAAGACTGGTGCAGTTTCTAGCAGACTAATCCCCTGTAGTTTTGTGGCTGGGCTTTTAATGTTTTAATTAGAGGGCAGCTTTACACCACCATTGGCAAGTGGGTAATTAAGGATGGGCGAAAGAAAGCTGGCTTTGCCAACAGCACCCACTTGCAGTAAACAGTTGAACAAAAACAATGCCACTTAGTCGAGATAAGGAAAGTTGGGCAAGCCCACGGAACAGAAGGATTGAGTGCTTTTTGGAAAACAGGCAGCAAAAGTTGGCAAGAACAAGTCTTTCATCTTATTTTAAGATAAAGTATCAGATACCAAGCACTGCACTCAAAACTGCCCTTGAAGGTTTGTCTGGACCAAACAACTGTTTAGTTTAGTTTAGTTTAGGGATACGGCGCAGAAACAGGCCCTTCGGCCCACCGATTGCGGACCGACCAGTGATCCCCGCACACTAACACTACCTTGCACACTCTCGGGACAATTTACAATTTTGATTCAGCCAATTAGCCTACAAACTTGTACATCTTTGGAGTGTGGGAGTAAACCGGAGATCCCAGAGTAAACCCACCCAGGTAACGGGGAGAACATACAAAACTCCGTACAGACAGCACCCGCAGTCAGGATTGAACCCGGGTCTCAGCCGCTGTAAGGCAGCAACCCTACCGCTGCGCCACCGTGCGGCCTCATCGCTGATTTCTAATGGGCAGGGAGATGAGCACAGGTCAATGGAGTTTCATTCATTTAATGTTGGCACAGCCTATAGAATCCATCTGTTAAAGAGCAATGAACACCAGAGGGAAGATATGTCAATGGAACGAGGGCTCGAACTATTAAAGTAACAGTATATTTTGTTATTTATTCACAAAATGCTGGAGTAACTCAGCGGGTCAGGCAGCATCTCAGGAGAGAAGGAATGGGTTGAGACCCTTCTTCAGACTGAAGTCAGGGGGGCGGGACAAAGGAAGGATATAGGTGGAGACAGGAAGACTGTGGGAGTTAGTTTCTTGGATGAATTGTGTGTTTTCAGTTAGGTAGCTCAGCTGGTTGAGCTGTGCCCTCACAGAGTTAGAGACCTGGGTTGAATCTTAGATTAAGGTGCTGTCTGTATGGAGTTTGTACGTTCTCCCGGTGACCGCCTGAGATCCCTCTGGGTGCACCAGTTTCCCGCCACATCCCAAAGACACGTCGGTTTGTAGATGAATTGGCCTTTGTAAAATTGCCTCTAGGGAGTGGATACGAAAACGGGATTGCTTAGAACTAGTGTGAATGGGTGATCGATGGTCGGCATGGACCCGGGGAGCCGAAGGGCCTGTTTCTGTGCTATACCTTTCAATCAATTCAACCAAAACATTCAAGATATTCAACACATTTAAAAAAAATATTGTGCAAGTAAATATACTGTAACATCATAAAAAAAAACAAAGTGCTGGAGTAAGGCAGACAGCATCCCTGGAGAACATGGATAGGTGACATTATCTATCTGTGTTCTCCGGGGATGCTGCTTGACCCGCTGAGTTACTCTTGGACTTTATTCACAAAATGCTGGAGTAACTCAGCAGGTCAGGCAGCATCTCGGGAGAGAAGGAATGGGTGACGTTTCGGGTCGAGACCCTTCTTCAGTTCAGCATCTGCAGTTACTTTCTTATACTCTTGGACTTTAATTCTTTTTACTTTGTAAACCAGCATCTGCAGTTCCTTGTTTCTCCACCATAAATAACAACATAAGACTCGCTCAGACATTCCCCTATTACTTTGTGAAATACCTTCATTTTCTTTCAAATGTTTGTCTGGATATGTTTTGTTGTTCATCTCGTCCCTGCTTGCCCTCCATAACATTCACCTGGACCAGCACGTCGCACAAAAACAAGTCCTACCAGTCAGTGGTGTAAATACGTTTACCAGCGGCAAACTGAAACTAAACTAAAATGTCTAAACTTGGCATGATCAATATTTATTGCTTGTTGGAGTCATAATGGTGCAAAATCAATACCAGGCATTCCACTGCCAGTGTTTTTCAGCTTTTAATTTTGATTTAGATTTAAATCCCGAAATCCAAGACTAATCGCGTAATATTTTTGAAATGGAGTTTACTGAGAAGATCTATAATATTGATCACACAACCACGAAGAGAGGGAATTGGCAAGCATGCTCTGATAAGAAGAACCAGAGGAAGAGAAATGATTCTATTTATGATGTCAACACAGTAAATGCTGCAGAAAATACAATCAAACGCCAGAAAAAGAAGTAATTGTGAAGTTGTACAATTCCAGCAGATGGCAGTCCAAGATTGGTATTTATGTGTGTGAGGTGCAGTAGATTCCAGCCTCTCAGCCGCATCCAGCAATCTCTTCTGGAGAGAAGGTTTGGTGCAAAAATATGGAGGAAATTCACTGTTGATGAGCCAATACATGCAGTCTATCTGCTAACAAGAGCTGTACTTGTCTGGGCAACCCAGACCAGACTGTGGATTTAATTTAGTCCAATTTAATTCGGAGATACAGCCTGGTAACTGGCTCTTCGGCCCACCGAGTCGTCGCCGACCAGCGATCCCAGCACACTAACACTATGCTACACACACGAGGGACAATTTACAATGTTACCAAGCCAATTAGCCAACAATCCTGTACGTCTTTGGAGTGTGAAAGGAAACCGAAGCACCCGAAGAAATCCCACGCAGGTCATGGGGAAAACGTACAAACTCCGTACAGACAGCACCCATAGTCAAGATCGAACCCGGGTCTCCGGCGCTGTAAGGCAGCAACTCTACCGCTGCGCCACCGTGGTGCTAAGTATTAGGGGTATCAGGTATTGGGAATATTGATTTATTGGATTATTTTTGTTTATTATATGTTACCTATGAGCATTGCGTTTACAGACCTGTTATACTGCTGCAAGTAAGAATTTCATTGTTCCATTATCGGTACATGTGGCATTTTACCATTCTTGACTCTTTTTTGACAGTTGCATTTGTGTGTGGCTTAATTGTGTATGTACACAATATTATCTGACTTAGTAGGATAACACGTAGAAGATTTTCATTGTATCTTGGTACATGTGACAATAATAAACCATTAACAATAATAGAAAAATGTCTTTAAACACACCCACTGCAAAGGTATTTATTTCACAAAATGCTGTGGTAACTCAGCAGGTCAGGCAGCATCTCAGGAGAGAAGGAATGGGTGACGTTTCGGGTCGAGACCCTTCTCTCTATTATACACTGGCATTCTCCTGACTAAATCCACACTATAACACAAAGCCTATTGTCACACATTCCTTTCTATAAATGTGTACTCTACACTATAACACACTCCACGATGTTATACTACACTATGGCCTTCACTAATACCCAGAGAAGTAGACCCACCTTGAGGAGAAATCGCAGTGGAGCAACAGGTAGTGTAAGAAAATAACTGCAGATGCTGGTACAAATCGAAGGTATTTATTTCACGAAATGCTGGAGTAACTCAGCAGGTCAGGCAGCATCTCAGGAGAGAAGGAATGGGTGACGTTTCGGGTCGAGACGTTTCAGTCTGAAGAAGGGTCTCGACCCGAAATGTCACCCATTCCTTCTCTCCTGAGATGCTGCCTGACCCGCTCCAGTATTTCGTGAAATAAACACCTTAGAGAAGTAGACCCAGTAAGAGTGAAGGGTAGGAAGGAAAATGCTTGCCTTAAAAATAAGGTTGCTGACCTCTCAAGTTATATGCTGGAGGAATATAACTTCCTCCAGCGATATTCTGGATATATAGCCAGGCAGCATCTGTGGAGAGAAACGGACAGAGGGCATTTTGGGTCGGGACCTTTCTTCAAAGGTCACCTGTTTGTCCATTTCCATTTCCCACCACATTGGCCGCCTGGACTGCGGAAATCCTCCAGCACTTTATTCTTTGTCCGTCCTTTGTCCAACCTCTGCAGTTTCTTCTGTCTACCTTAACATGAATGAATGAATGAATGAAAACTTTATTGTCCACAGTGCAACGCTTTGCTTAAATAGTTGCCCATGAAGGGCGTTAACAAAGTTACAAATTCTCCCCCTCCCTTCCCACCCCCTGCCAGTTCTCATTTTGTTCTTCCCCTCCTCTCCCCTCCTTCACATCGGTCCCCCCCCCCATGCCGGGTCCTCCATTGTTCCTCCCCCTCCTTCACGTCAGTCCCCCCCACGCCGGGTCCCCTATCACAACATGATAGTTATCGTGATAGTCTGAAGGAAAACTCTGCTGCCCCCAGCTGGAGAAGGTTGGTTAGCTACTGCTAATAACACAGCCTTTATGATCGCAACACTCCTCACTGTAACACACACTCATAAGGAATATTCTGTGCCATAACACACCCCTCAATGTCACATCCCCCATGAAAGCAGACCTTTCATTGTAATGCTCCCCTCTGCGAGATGAGCTCCTCATGATAAATTGACTCCCACTAAATCAATGACCGGTTCCCAGCGAACATCCAAAGTTCACACTGCAGAGAGAGTTTGATATCCTTTTTAAAGTCAATGCAATAAATCAGTGTGTAGTTTTGCCACCGACTCTGTAATGATTTATCAGGCGAGATTAACCTGTCAGTTGATTAAAAGGCAAAAATGTATCACAAGATAATCTTTACTGCAAAAGCTGCTGACATGATCACAGCCATTAAAAATTAAAAAAATAAACTTAAATGAATCTGCACAGGATTGCTGAACATTTGTCTTTGCTTTCTGCTCCAACAAAACTCAAGAATGACTTGGAAAAAATGCATTTCAGACTGGCTGTCAGCTGAGCTATGTGTTGCTGAAGTGATTTCAGATGGTAACTAACTCTTGACTTCAGTGAACCCGTGAATAACATTTTGGTCCAGACATCAGATTAGATCAGGAGAATCTTTAAATAAAATGTCCAATGATTCTAATTTTGCATGAAGAGAAATGACTCTAAAATATGCAATTTTCAAATGGAGTGGAGACATACTGTGAAAGCAGAACTTCCCTGAAGCCATTTAGTTCTGAGTGGGATGATTACCGTCTAATCTATGTGTGGGCCTTCCAATGAGACTGGTAGAGAATGGGTTGGTGGAGACAGGGGGTGACAACAGAGCCAGTTGCCATCATTCTACCCTTTCAGGAAGCATCGATACCTCTCTATTTCAGCAGTAATTACACTTGTAATGGAACAATGATGGCGGCATGGTGGCATAACGGTAAACTTGCTGTCTTACAGCACCGACTGCGCCAGAGGCCTGGGTTCAATCCCGACCACGGATGCTGACTGTACGGAGTTTGTACGTTCTCCCCTTGATCACGTGGGTTTTCTCCGAGATTTTCGGTTTCCTCCCACACTCCAAAGAGGTACAGGTTTGTAGGTTAACTGACTTGGTATAAACATTAAAAAATTGTCCCTAGCGTGCGTGGGACAGTGCGGGGATCACTGGTCGGTGCGGACTCAGTGGGCCGAAGGGCCTGTTTCCGCGCTGTACCTCTAAACTAAATGAATATATGTAACACGGACACATGCATCACTTTGAAACAAAGTTGTTCATCTGGGAGAACACTCCAGTGCAGGATCAAAGGATTCAGTCTTGTTGTCTTTTGGAGGCCATGTAATGAAAGCAAAACCCCATCTGACCTCTCTCATGTATCTTCAAGATTAATTACATCACTTCAAAGAACACAAGGGCGGCACAGTGGCTCAGCAACTCAGCCATGGAGTTGCTGCCTTACAGCGCCAGAGAGCCGGGTTTGATCCCAACTACGGGTGCTGTCTGTATGTAGTTTGTGCATTCTCCCTGTGACCGTTTGGGTTTTCACCGGGTGCTCTGGTTTCCTCCCACACTCCAAAGGCATGCAAATTGTCCCTAGTGTGTAGGATAGTACTCGTGTACGGGGTGATCGCTGGTCAGCATGGACTCGGTGGACCGAAGGGCCTGTATCTCTAAAGTCTGAAGTCTAAACAGAAACCTATAACATTGCCCTTCAACCAAACAGCAGATCTGCTCATTAACACAACTAGTCATGGGAACTTATTGTACACAAATCAGCCTCTGTATTTTCTTTATTGCTGGTGTGACTACACTTCACAAGCACATAAATGCTTGTTAGAGTTAGGAGGAGTTTGTAAAAGCTTCACTATAAACACAAGTCCTTTTTACTTGTGGGAGTCATCCATGAGGTTGGAATCGTATCCTGTAATCGTAAATTAATCAGTGTAGAAGGGGAGAAATTCACCTTTCATCCTGCTGAAGAAATACTAGGATTCTGATCCAGTGTTTGGCAAGTGTGATTAACTGAGCAATTACAAACAAGGAGAAAACAGTTTCCCAATTCATATAAATAACTCTCATAGTCCTTTAAACAGTGGAGATCCCTGGCAATAGCAAATGTAAGGTTCATCAATAGTCTTTAAAACCACTCATGATCACAGTTAAAAAGGGAAGGCCACTCAATTGATCCAATAAACATACAATTCTCATGCAATAGGTAGTTCTCACATCCGTTCTGCTGTTCTGGATCTCTGGCAACAGGAAATATTAGAGTTGCCTTCATTTATGAAGTCCGACCCCATTCATGGCCCCAAACCAAGGGGAATCCTCTCCATCAGGCACAACTTCCTGTAATGTGACTGGTTCTTCCTGCCATGTGACTGGTTCTTCCTGTCATGTGACTGGTTATTCCTGTCATGTGGCAAATCACAACCATTTTTTTCTTAACACATTGACCATTACCCCACCAGTGGGTTTAAACAAATTAAGTGGAATGTATAATATCACTATTTCAAAGTTCTTGCCATTTTCCACATCATGTTACAGTCCCCAAATGCTAACCGAAAGTGAAAGTATCTGCCATCAACATTATTCACTTCGACACCTCAATGAGGTAAAAGATTTAAGACAAACAATTAAGAAAAGAAAACAGTAGAGCAGATGACCGATCACACAGCCTTGAGGACAAAAAAAGAGACGCCAAAAATAAAATCAGAAACAGTCCCATGGACCCTGGTGCCATCATCAGTCTAAACATCCTCTCACTCTCCTCCACTTATTTAGTCTTTAGATGTTAGAGATAGAAATACAGCATGGGAACAGACCTTTCGGCCCACCAAGTCCACGATGACCTGTGACCCACACTTACACCAGTGTTATCCTACACACACTAGGGATCATTTATAATTTTACCGAAGCCAATGAGCCTACAAAGCTGTACTGTACATCTTTGGAGTGTGGGAGGAAACCGGAGCACCCGGAGAAAACACAGGTTGTCATAGGGGAGAACATACAAACTCCGTAGAGACAGCAGCCGTAGTCAGGATCAAACCTGGCTCTCTGGCGCTGTAAGGCAGCAACTCTACCGCTGCACCACCGTGCTCCCCTACTTATGTTAACTCTCCAGTTTATCCTTATTTTTGGCATGAGATCTGCCTTTCTCCGAATCCACTACTCTGACATGCTTTGGTGGGTGGGGGGAGGGGGGGGGGGGGGGCTTCTCACTGAGTTGGAAGAGCAACAGAGCAAAGTGGAAATTGCTAATGGACAGCTGTGGAGGCAGAGTCAATGGATATTTTAAAGCGGAGATTGAAAGATTCTTGATTAGTATGGGTGTCGGGAGTTAATGGGGAGGAGGCAGGAGAATGTGGTTGAGACGGATATATAGATCAGCCATGATTGAATGGCGGAGTAGATTTGATGGGCCTCATGGCTCAATGCTGCTCCTATAACTTATGAACTTATGGAATACGTAGGTGCCACCTGAAGAGAGGAAGACCTGATCAGTGCGGATCACCCTTGACTTGGAAGATTGTGGATCTAACAGACACTTACTCATTAATTCCCGAGGATGCTTCAGGTAGCTGATGGTGTGCTGTACACTTGAAGGTGTCACCTTTCTCTTGACACGTTTTATCCCACACAGGCAGAGGATCCCGTCCAACTATGTTGACGAAGAATGGACAAGGTTTCATGGTAGCCACATCAGTGTATACCATACAACCAACAGATAACATGGTCATTGTTGCGCTGAAGTGCCCGAGTCTTCCTGTTGTAGGAAGGAACTGCAGATGCTGTCTTACACCGAAGATGGACACGAAATCCTGGTCTAACTCAGCGGGACAGGCAGCATCTCTGGATAGAAGAAATTAGTGATATTTTGGGTCGAGACCCTTCTTCGGACATGTATTTCTCAATTAGTATCTCAGCGGCTCCGGTAGCATCTCTGGATGACATGGATAGCGATGTTTCAAAGGTCGGGACCCTTCTTCAGACTGAGTCTGAGTCAGAAGAAGGGTCCCAATCTGAAACATCACCTATCCATGTCCTACAGAGTTGCTGCCTGACCCGCTGAGTTACTCCAGCACTTTGTATTCCATGCAAGATTCCAGCATCTGCAGTTCCTTGTGTCTTCGTCTATTTCTCAATCTCTGCGTTAACTCGTTGTGCCTCAAGCATTGCTTCCCATTGGCTATTTTCGCACAGACTCATGCCAATAAAGAAATAAAACTAGCCAACCATAGGCGGTGATCCTTGTTGTCAAGAGGAAAAGTGCTTGCCGGCTACTCAGAGGACAAAGACTACTTTAGTTTAGTTTAGTTTAGAGATAGTTTCTTCCTACACATGACTCCATAATTAGTTGAATTTAGTTTAGAGATACAGCACAGAAACAGGCCCTTCGGCCCACCAAGTCCGCACTGACCAGCAATCCCCTCACACTAACGCTATCCGACACACACTAAGGCTAATTTACAGTTTTACAAAGCCAATTAGCCTTCAAAGCTTTACGTCGTTGGAGTGTGGGAAGAAACCGGAGGCCCTGGTGAAAACCCACGCAGGTCACGGGGAGAACGTGCAAAATCTGTACAGACAGCACCCATAGTCAGGTTCGATCCTGGGTCTCTGGTGCTGTGAGGCAGCAACTCTACTGCTGTGTCACTGTGCGTCACGATGCTGATGAAACACTCTGCAATCACCTGGGCAATCATTTAATTCCCTTGCTCAACATTGGTTGGGCCATGACACTATAACATGCCTATTGACTAAAAATGCCCGTCAAGTAAGTGGAAGTGGGGGAAACTGATTCCTTGCAGAGGATTATAATCTTCAGCCGAGGGAAGATTTTGAACACAGGCTTCTGACATTTTAAAATATTTTCGGGAAATCGTTATCTTACGTTCAGTTGCGTGAAAGTTTCCCACAGCTGACCAGGCAAGATGCCAGGAGACTGGAATATAAACTCGGATAAACAGCCGTGCCAACCCAAGCTTTGTCACGTTGTAAACTGCCGAGGGTTCATCTCTCAGAAGGCAGCACGCCATCCGTATCAACACACACGCCTTGTGGGAAGGGTGAGATCAATGCCAACGAGGACCAAAAGGTCGCTCACAGAAAGCTCCTGTCTTATGTGATGGATGAGGAGATTGTCCTCGTGTATTCATTGCTGAGACGCGAGCCTTCCTAGTAGAGTCAGCATGCCTCATTACCACAGAGTATGTGGTGGCTTGCCACCATCTTGAACGACTCGCGAAGGCTTGGTACAATTGCCAGACCGGTTCAAAGCACGGTTGAATGTCAGCCACATTGCTGTGGTCACATATAGGACTGGCTCGGAGAACAGGAGGTCCTTCCTTGGGCAATACAAGTGAACCAGGAAGGCAAACGTAGTTATTTGTGCTGGTGCGCGCTCAGGAAATATGTAGCCATCTCCTCTTCTCATTTTGAGCTTGAGTTTGAGTTTAGTTTTTTTGTCACGTGTGCCAAGGTCTTTAGTCAGAGGGTGGTGAGTCTGTGGAATTCATTGCCACAGAAGGCCGTGGAGGCTGACAAGAGATATTTTCAAAATGGAGATTGATAGAATCTTGATCAGTAAGCGGTGTCAGGGGTTACGGGGTGAACGCAGGAGAATGGGGTTTGAGAGGGAAAGATAAATCCACCATGATCCGCACTGCGTCTCTAAAGTTTAAAAACTAAAACTAATCAGGTGAGGTGTCAACTGGCCAGATTTCTAAGAGAGAGTCATGGAGTCTTACAGGCCCATCGGCCCAACTTGCCCACACCGGCCAGAATGTCCCATCTACACAAGTACTACCTGTCTGCGTTTGGCCCATATGCCTCTAACCCTCTCCTGTCACGTGTACCTGTCCAAATGTCTCTTAAACATTGCGATAGTACCTGCCTCAACTACCTTCTCTGGCAGCTCGTTCCATACACCCACCGCCAAAACTTACCCCTCAGGTTCCTATTAAATCTTTCCCCCCTTACCTTAAACCTGTGGTTCTCGATGCCCCAAACTCTGGGCAAGAGACTCCGTGTGTCTACACGATCTATTCCTGTCATGATTTTGTACACCTCTTTAAGATCACCCCTCATGCTCCGGCACTCCAAGGATTAGATGATTTTTCATTCAGTTTAGTTTAGAAATACAGCACGGAAACAGGCCCTTCGGCCCACCGAGTCCCCGCCGACCAGGGATCTCCACACACTAACATTACCTTACACACACTAGGGACAATTTACACTTATGCCAAGCCAATTAACCTACAAACCTGTATGTCTTTGGAGTGTTGGAGGAAACTGGAGACCCCGGAGAAAACCCACGCAGGTCACGGGGAGAACGTACAAACTCCGTGTAGACAGCGCCTGTATCGAAGCCTGGTCTCTGGCGCTGTAAGGCAGCAACGCTACCGCTGCGCCACGAAGATTATTTTAAAAAGCCGACGGTGTGGAAAGTGACAACTGATTACTTTGGCAGGAGAAAACCAGAAAGAAATTCTCCTACCTCTGTATGACAAACTCACTGAATACCAGCCAAATAGTGAACAAGGAAGCTATTTCAGCATTCAAGTGACAGCTCTTGGAAAGAGGCATCCAACTGATCCCTTTGCTCATTCCCCAAAGACTCGCTAATTTAAAATACTTTTCAAATATTTATTTAATTTGGGGAATTGGGATTAATGTGTGTCCACTGCCCCTTCAGGCGATGCAAAACAAATCACGGTGGAAGACAAAATTCTCTTTATGCCTTCCCCAATATGATGAATACTCTTTGTGTGAAGAAATCTTTCAGCACTGTGAAATTCTGTTAGCAAGAGACTGGAATTTGCTAAATATTTAATACCCTTGGGCCGTGGGCGGCACGGTGGCGCAGCGGTAGAGTTGCTGCCTCACAGCTCCAGAGACCCGGGTTCAATGCTGACTACGGGCGCCATCTGTACGGAGTTTGTACGTTCTCCCCGTGACGTGCGTGGGTTTTCTCCGAGATCTTCGGTTTCCTCCCACACTCCAAAGACGTACAGGTTTGTAGGTTAATTGGCTTGGTATTAATGTAAAATTGTCCCCAGTGTGTGTAGGATAGTGTTAATGTGCGGGGATCGCTGGTCGGTGCGGACTAGGTGGGCCGATGGGTCTGTTTCCGCGCTGCATCTCTAAACTAAACTGAACTAAATATAAAGTCATGTGTAGGAAGGAACTGCAGATGCTGGTTTAAACCGAAGATAGACACAAGAAGCTGGAGTAACTCAACGGGTCAATCACCATCTCTGGAGAAAAGGAATAGGTGACCCTTCTTCAGACCGACAGTCAGGGGAAAGGGAAACGAGAGATATAGACGGTGATATAAAGAGATATAGAACAACTGAAAGAAAGATATGCAAAAATGTAACGATGATAAAGGGAACAGGCTATTGTTTGTTGTGGCCTAGGTGCAAAAGAGTTGCAGACAATGAGACGCTACAAGACGGCTTTGAAGTACAATGACATGCGTGGGGGAGGGATGGAGAGAGAGGGAATGCAAGGGTTACTTGAGGTTAAAAAATCTCCAAATATAGAGTCAGCCAGTTATGATGAATGCCAAGTATTCATGGACCTGCTTCATTCAATGATGTTGCCACTTTGACTCCGAGAGATGGTCAGATATGGAGCTTGCAGTGTGAGGCCTCGCAAGCTGCCACTTTACGTGGAGGAAGCTGTTATCTTACACTCAGCCGATAAAGCTTTTCTCCAGACACCCGGGCAGGTTGCCAGGGAATTTGAGTGGAATTAAATTTGAACTATTAGCTTTCAAAACAAAACTCGGCGGCTGCAGCAGAAAGAATGACAGGGAAGAAAATCTGGTGATGGGACATTGTGTGGAAGATGTCCCAATGGAGGTTTGACAGCCCTGGCCCAGGGTGAATAAACAAGGCTAACTCCACAGCCTTTAGACTCAAAGTGCTGGAGTAACTCAGCAGGTCAGGCAGCATCTCTAGAGAACATGGATAGGCGATGTTTTGGGTCGAGACCCTTCTTCAGACCTTCCCCGACCTGAAACGTTGGCTATCCATGTTCTCCAGAGATGCTGAAGCAAATAACTGCAGATGCTGGATAATGCACAAAAGGGCACAAAGTTCTGGAGTAACTCAACAGGTCAGGCAGCAACTCTGGAGAACATGGATAGGTGACGTTCAGGGTCGAAACAGCCATGTTTTCCAGAGATGCTGTCTGACCCGCTGAGTTACTCCAACACTTTGTGCCTTTGTTTTGTAAACCTGTATTTGCAGTTCCTTGCGTCTGCGGCTTTTAGTTGTAATGTGGTTTAGTTTAGAGATATAGCTCGGAAACAGGCCATTTCGGCCCACCGGGTCCGCGCCGACCAACGATCCCCGCACATTAACACAACCCGACACACACGAGGGACAATTTCCAATTATACCATGCCAATTAACCTGTACGTCTTTGTAATGTTGAGTTATTGTACCAAAAAGATCCTTTTTCTACGAGATACTGGAATATTGGTTGTTCTGCCTGGAAGAAAGATCTGTGTGAGCTTGACTACTAATCAGAGAGATTCCTTTGCCAGTGGTTAAGAAGTGAATGTTGAGATTGTGGGAAAGGAATGTGTCCACTAAGAACACAAGTTTTAAACCAGTTTGAGTTTTCCTTCGGCCCTTTCACAACCTCTTGACTTCCCAAAATGGATTAAAATATCTCATCAGTATGGTATGAATTTAGCTGGGCGGGCATTTCATCAACCAGCGGTAGAGTTGCCACCTCACAGCGCCAGAGACCCTGGTTCGATCCTGACTATGGGCGCTGTCTGTATGGAGTTTGTACATTTTCCCCGTGACCTGTGTGGGTTTTCCCTGGGTGCTCCAGATTCCCCCAACACTCCAACGACGTGCAGGCTTGTAGGTTAATTGGTTTCATAAAAATTGTAAATTGTCCCAAGTGTATGTAGGATATTGTTAGTGTTAGTGTGGGGATCGCTGGTCGGTGCGGACTCGGTGGGCCGAATGGCATGTTTCCGTGCTGTATCTCAAAACTAAACTAAAGTGAGTAAGATAGGATTAAAGTCGTGCATGATGTTTTTACAGTGCATGCATGGGCTTCATTGACTGTGGTATCAGGTTAAAGGCGGTGGAGAGGGTAGATGCTGGTGAGCACGTTGTGGGCTCACTACCCACGCCCTCTGACTGGAGGTTCTGAGGTTGGCTGCGTGAGGTGACCAGCACACGGAGGCTGTGTGAGGCGAGGGGATTTTCTTTTTAGATTTAGAGATACAGCGCGGAAACAGGCCCTTCGGCCCACCGAGTCCGCGCCACCCAGCAATCCCCGCACATTAACACTATCCTACACGCACTAGGGACAATTTTTACATTTACCCAGTCAATTAACCTACATACCTGTACGTCTTTGGAGTGTGGGAGTCGAGGTATCGGCGGAGTGGGACGCTGGAGGCCCTGCAGCAGCCTGGGCACGGCGTGGACCGGGCACCGCTGGAGGCCCGACAGAGGCCGAGTGCGTGGATCGGTCGCGGCCTGCAGCAGCACGGAGCAGCAGTGGAGGACATTGACAGCATCACTAGGCCAGGCCGACCTCTGCAACGCCGACCCAATGCCTCCAACATGACAATGGGCCTTTAAGGCCAAGATAAAACTTTACTTTTAAGAACCTGACACTTTAAGGCCACCGGATACTTGGCAACTCTGTGTACTGCATCGGCGAAATCTACTGTTCTTACTTTTGGTCGTCACGGTGGCGCAGCGGTAGAGTTGCTGCCTCACAGCGCCAGGGACCTGGGTCTGATCCTGACTACGGGTGCTGTTTGTATGGAGCTTTTACGTTCTCCCTTGCTAATAATAATCTATTTCACATTTTCCTTAAGCTCCACCCCCTTTGATGTCTCGTTCTCACATCTTACACTCCTTATCTCTGTATCTCCCCCACCTCTGACTCTCAGTCTGAAGAAGGGTCTCGACCCGAAACGTCACCCATTCCTTCTCTCCAGAGATGCTGCCCGACCCGCTGAGTTACTCCAGCATTTTGTGTCTATCTTCGGTTTAAACCAGCATCTGCAGTTCCTTCCTACACATAAATCATCTAATACTTACTTCAGCTCATTGCAGTTGTTGTTCTCCATTCAAATGAATGAACTTTCTGTCCCTCCACCAGCTCAAACAGATACCAGTTCAGTGGGCGCTCAGGCTGCTTTGATTAATTCGATTTTTCCAAGAAGGTGATTAAGGACTAATCACCCATGATTGATCATGATTAATCGATAGATTGATTACATTTCTAAACTGGAAGGTATCTCAAAAAGCTGGAGTAACTCAGCGGGTCAGGCAGCATCTCTGGAGAGAAGGAATGGGTGACGTTTCGGGTCGAGACCATTCCTTCTCTCCAGAGATGCTGCCTGACCCGCTGAGTTACTCCAGTTTTGTGTGATACCTTCGATTTGTACCAGCATCTGCAGTTATTTTCCTACATTTCTGAACTCTTCTCTCCAAGGCTAGTACTTTAGACTTTAGAGGCACAGTGCGGAAACAGCCCCTTCGGAAAGCCAAGGAGCCACAGGGAGAACAAGGAAACTCCACACAGACAGCATCCGAGGTTAGGATCAAACCTGGGTCTCCGACGCTGTGAGGCTGCAGCTTAACCAACTCTGCCGCTCGCTCGCTCGTGTGTCAGACAACGTTCTGCCATCGCTTCGCCACAGCCAGTGCCACATCTGTGCCTCTGCGGAGATCGTCCGCAGTGCATGCCTCTCTGCCACATGTAGGTAGGTGGGCCATTGTCTGTACCTCTCCACACTCAGAGGCCGAGAAGCCCCACTTCTTCAGGTTGAGTCCGCAACGTCCCACTCCAGTGCGGAGGCGGTTTAAGGCTTTCCAGGTAGTATAAGGCAGGTGGTGTCCTGGTGGTGTCTGTTGCTTGGTTTTGGTGCCTGGCGCGGTTGGCTCTAGTTCCATGAAGCTGTTCCGACTCTCCAAGCGTTTCTTGGCGTGTTGGTGATTGTGCGAGGGGTGACAGGGATCTGTGTCTGCATTGAAGCGTTCTACTGCAGCTGCCCGGTCACGCCTTCGAGATGGTTCATCGATGCCAGCCAGCTCGTGCAATGTTCAACCTTTGTCGGCTTCAGGCACCCTCTGATTTTCCTGCAGGCGGTGTTCAATGCAGAGTCCACCTTGCGTGCATTTTTACAGTGGTTCCAGACGGGGCTTGCCACTGTGCTGCCTGAATCTTGGCATGTTTTCACACTTTGCAGGATTTCTAGCCTGCAGAATTTGCTCCCGGAGGCTACTAGCTTCATCCGGCTACACACACTGTTCATGGTGGTAGCACATTCTTAACCTAAAGGAAAGGCTGATCTGTTGGCTGTTTGAAAACTCACACATTCACAGGGAGAATATCCAAATTCCGCACAGACAGCACCCATAGTCAGCGTCGAAGCTGAGTTTCTGGCGCTGTAAGGCAGCAACTCTACTGCTGTGTTGACACTCCTACAAAACATTATTACAATCCTGTTCATTACATGACACACTCCTAAAAGCAGTAACAATTAGGAAAATAGAATATGTCGGAAACATATCCGCAATCATTCCAGGTTAAGGCGTATCTGTGAAAAGAGAAACAGAATTAATGGTTCACATCAAAGACTCTTTAACAGTGAGAGACCAGCTGATTTTTTTACAGCGTTTTCTGTTTATATTTCAGATTTCCAGCATCTTCTGTTTACTGAATTTCAATTAAAATAACGTGCAATGTTCACGACCAATATTATTCACGTTACATATAGTCATAGAGTCATGCAGTGTGGAAACAGACCCTTCGGCCCAGCTTGGCCATACCATCCCACGTACACTCGTCCCACCCACTTGTATTTACCCCATGTCCCTCTAAACCTATCCTATCCATGTACCTGTCCGATTGCTTCTTAAACGTTGCGATAGTCCCTGCCTCAACTACCTCCTCCTCCGGCAGCTCGTTCCATACACCCACCACCCTTGGCGTGAAAAAGTTACCCCTCAGATTCCTGTAGTAAACTTAATTCTCTCTCTTCTTTCTTTAAATGTTTGCAGATTGCAGTGGTTTGCTGACTCATTAGACACCTGGGAAAACGTTGTCCAAACTGGTTTCCCTTCGCCATCTGCAGTCTGAAGATCACATTGGCTTGCCTCCCCCCCCCCCATATCAAAAATCTTCTAACCCACCTCTCTATCTCCAGGTCCCTCAGGTCGGCCGACTTGGGGCTACTCACTACCCCGCGGTCTAGGCTTAAGCTCAGGGATGAGCTAGGCTTAAGCTCAGTGCTTTTGTGGTTGCAGCTCCGAGACTGTGGAACAGCATCCCTCTCCCCATCAGAACTGCCCCCTCCATCCACTCCTTCAAGTCCAGGCTCAAAACCTATTTCTACTCCCTAGCGTTTGAGGCCCTCTGAGGGGGCGCTGTGAACTGTTTATGTATGTGCTGTTATGTTTGGGTGCCATTGTATGTTCGTTCTTAGTACCTGAACTGATGTACAGTACTTTGGCCGACGTGAGTTGTTTTTAAATGTGCTATACAAATAAAATTGACTTGACTTGACTTGGTCAATGTCATCGATCAGCTACACTGAGGAAGTGCTTTGAAGATTTTCTTCGAACTGTGGTTGCCTGACTTTCCTAATCCCCAGCTCCAGTGCATCAGTCAGTGAGACAGTCTGTTCGTGCCGGCAGGAGCCATGCATAATAATCTTGAGGAGACACCAAACATTTCAGAGCAGATCCTTTTCATTTTAGTTTCAGAGATACAAGGAGAAAACGGGCCCTTCGGCCCATCGAGTCTGCACAGACCAGCGAACCCCGCACATTAACACTACTCTACGCACACTGGAGACAACTTTACATTTACACCAAGCCAATGAACCTACAAACCTGCACGTCTGTGGAGTGTGGGAGGAAACCGAAGATCTTGGAGAAACCCCACACGGGTCAGGGGGAGAACGTACAAACACCGTGCAGACAGCACCGGTGGTCAGGATCAAACCCGGGTCTCTGGTGCAGTAAGGCAGCAACACTACCGCTGCACCACCCAGTCGAGTCATGATGTTTGCAGGCAGGGGCTCGGTGAGTAAAGCTCTCACATGGGGGACAGAAGGTTGTGGCAGCAAGTCTCACTCCAGGGGCCTGAGTACAATGATCTAGTCTGACATGCCAGTGCCACATATTAGAAGTGGCCTCCCTCAGCAAAAGCATGAAATCAATGTTTCCCGCTTCTTCATGGAACAGACCTCACAGTTCCAGTTTGAAGAAGAACACAAGTGCATCCTCGTTCATAGTTTTCATTCAAGTAGCTTCATAAGGGCATCAATGAATGAATGAATGAATGAATGCTTTATTGTCACATTTGTTTTGCATACCCAAGGTATGCAAAGAGTCACCACATAAAGGGCGCCGACAAAGTTACAAAGTATCCTGCACCAGGTCCTCCTTTGTTCTCCTCCCCCCCCACCCTCATGGCAGACCCCCACGCCGGGTCTACCTTTGTCCTCCCCCCCCCCCCCCACTACCTAATTGGCGTCTGATGAAGTACACTGCCATGGTCACTCAATACGTTCAATAGATTGTTTCTTACGTATTTATCTCTTCCCTGAACAGCTTCTTTCCCTCCGTTATCAGACTTCTGAACAGTCCTACCATAAGCTTGGGTACTGTTCGGTTCACCTCTACCACATTGAGGACATTAGACTTTGTCTAAAGAACTGAAACGCTACAATGCTGAGAACTATCCTCTGCACTCTGTATCTTCCACTTGGCTCCATCTGTTGTACTTGAGTGTGAACTGATTGTTTCTATGTAAGGTACATCTGATCTGTTTGGATAGCATACAAAACAAAGCTTTTCACTGTACCTTTGTACATGTGACAATAATAAACCTAAACCTAAAATATTGTGATGGAAAATTCCATATTTTAAGTATATTTATCTCTTTGGGTTTTCCTGTTTTTGGTTTTCCTCCTATTTGGTCTATCTTATTTTTAGACCATTGGATCATTGGCTTAAGAATTCACAGACCTGATTTGGCATGCTCAGCCAAGGAAAGTTGGCTGGGGTTTTCTGTAAGACACTCGAGGTTATACCTGACATACAGGGCTTCAGTTTTCTATCTCAGGCAGTCTCCTTCCCAACGGGCGTCACCAGGTTCAATTTTATAGTAACATTCATATATGTTGAGTGTTTTTAGTTTAGCTCAGAGATACAGCATGGAAGCAGGCGAGTCCACACCGACCAGCGATTCCTGTACACTAGTTCTGTCCTACACACCTGGGACAATTTACAGAAGCCAATTAACCTACAAGCCTGCACATCTTTGGAATGTGGGAGGAAACTGGAGCACCCAGAGAAAACCCACACAGGTCACGGGGAGAATGTACAAACTCCATACAGACAGCACCCGTAGTCAGGAGTGATCTCCAGTCTCTGGCGTTGTAAGGCAGCAATACTGCTGTGCCACCGTGCCCACTTTTCTTTCCTTGCTCCCAGTTAGCATTGAGGCCAGGTCTCGTGCTACACAACTGGAGGTTCAATCCCCGGCACCTCCATGGCGATAATTGCGGGCCAGGGATCAAAGGTTTAGTTTAGTTTTAGAGTACAGACACGCCGCAGAAACAGGCCCTTCGGCCCACCGAGTCCCCGCATATTAACACTATCATACACAAACTAGGGACCATTTTATATTTATAAATCCTTGGAGTGTGGGAGGAAACTGAAGATCTCTGAGAAAACCCACGCGGTCACGGTGAGAACGTACAAACTCCGCACAGACGGCACCCGTAGTCAGGATCGAACCCGGGGTTTCTGGCGCTGAAAGCGCTGTAAGGCAGCAACTCTACCGCTGCGCCACCGTGCGCCGTTGTAAAGTTTAAAGATAAAGTTTCAGAGTAGCCTGATGTACTATAAAGTGAAAGATTAAGATGGGAGGGTGGGGTTTAGACTTGCAACACCCAGAGAGAGGAGAATGAGACAACCCTGGAAACACATGAAGTTTGTAAAATTTATTCCAACATGCTTTTAAAAAAAGATGCCCGACTCCTCTACCAGCTTTGACGTTTGGTAAAGACAAATATACCTGTGAAAAACATTTCCATTCACAGTACACATGTGCAGATATACAATAGGGATCACAGACGTCAAATACTGACTTCTAGATTTCTGTTTTGGTTTTTTTTTCTTAATTTTTTTTCACCTTTTTTAAAATGTATTTCCATTTATTTTACAACCAGCTCTGTGCTTTTGTTACCTGCATTTATCTATGAATATAACCCCATACAAGTGTTGCAAGGTGCAGTATTAGAAATCGGTGTTTCAAAATAATTCCAGGCAATTTTACCAATTACATAATACAACTATACATATTTACAATTTTTCGTTTTTGGAATGTATTGCCATTATTTTCTTTTTAAACAAAATGTATAGAAACTCTATCTTTTAAACTGACAATTATTATTATTTTTTTAAGATTACACACAACCTCTGAAAAGGAGAACAATCAATATTCTTGAAAAATATCAAATTTACCAAGACCGGTAGATATCACGTTAACAGTCCAAGAATTAAAGTGGGATTAAGTGCCGAACTGCTGATATCATGCAAGTGTACATTTTAAGATCTTGCTTCTTATTTTCCCCTAAAAAGGCTTCAAGACCGCCAAGTACTTTGGCAACAAATTGTGTTTAAAAAAAAAAAGAGAGACAGCCCCCTTTTTCAATTTAGGGACTTGCACACATCAGGGTTTGAGAGATAAGCGAAAATAGTGCTCGTTTTAAAATCCGCTTTCTCGTTAATTTTGTGAGAATAAGATCGAGCGACTCATCTGAAAAGTCCGTCAATGGACCTGACATTGGTAATGTTTTTTTCCCCGCGCCCAACCTTTATGAATGGGATGGCACAGTGACTCTTGACGTCCAGAAACAGGGAGCCTGTCTCTTTTTCATCACATGCGTAAGCGGGACAAGGTTTACCAGGTCGTAGCGGAGTGCTTTCCAAAGGTAAACACACAGAATGCATAGAGAGATGGCCATTTATGTTTAGTTTAGTTAAGAGATACACCGGGTCCACACCGACCAGCGATCCCCGCACAATAACACTATCCTGCACACACTAGGGACAATTTGCACTTATGCCAAGCCAATTAACCGACAAACCTGTATGTCTTTGGAGTGTGGGAGGAAGCCGAAGATCTCGGAGAAAACCTACGGGGGAGAACGTACAAACTCCGTACGGACAGCACCCGTGGTCAGGATCGAACCCGGGTCTCTGGCGCTGTAAGGCAGCAACTCTACCGCTGCGCCACCGTCCCTTGTAAGAAGGGAAATAATTTTGGAGTGAAAAGGTTATGTGGGCAAAATCTGTGCATGTCCCGAGATGTGATATCACCACTGCTTTAATAATGGGATTTAGAGTAGCAACATCCAAGTACAAAAATAAAAATGAGCTTGGTAAACCTTGATCCGCTGCAGTTTGATGGAGGATCTTGTAGATTTACATGAGCTAACTAAATTTAAAATAATACTGTGCTTAAGCATTTAAGTGCAGCCAAAATGATGGAATGTCAATAGAGCAAATATGAAACTTAAGAAGTATTTCACATCAACTATATTCCATCGGAAAGTGTCTGAAATGCTTCGAAGTGCATTACACATACATTATACTTTTTTTTCCAATATTACATTCAATAGAACTGATCAAAATATGGCATACTGTGGACAAAAGAATTTTCTTTTGAGGCAAGGTACAAAAAAAGACACTGCTGATAGGGCAGTCCACCAATAACAGACCTCAACTTCTCTCAATTCCACCCCTCCCCCTCCCCCCCACCCCCACCCCCATCCCAAAAAGGCCACAACACACATTAAAAATCAGAACAGGTAAAAGGTTCTCCAAAAGCATCTTTGGACTTGGGAACTGTGCATCGTACAACTTTTTATTAAAAAGTTTATGCATCTCAAAGTTATTAACAGTGCTAGACAAGAGAGGAAAGGGAAAAAAAACGTCCATCTGGTTAGCCCTCTACCATCCTGGTAGTCGCATGAATCAATGGCAATGAAGTTTCCGAATGATTGCAGGCATCGATTTTCCATCAGAGGCCTTGGACATGATGCAAGGGAGCCCTGCCTCATTCAGTGGAGTGCTTAGGGAGGCAAGGGGTCCAAAATCGACCCGTGTACTTTGAAGCAGACTAGTTTGTGGCCGCTGCCTTATAGAGATTTGGATTTTTTTTTACAAACGTCAGTATACCAACGGTTTGGGTCTGTGGTTGATTGAAAAGAAAAAGGCTTTCTCCAATACAAAAAAAAACAAACCAAACGCATGGTCACAGTCTGGGAACTGCCCTGTCGAGTCCCAGCTTCACATTCGTTGCACGTCTGACATTTAATGCCCTCTGCAACATGTAGAAATTGCACTCTGTCCAGACTTTTGGAAGGGGGTTACATGTGAAAGAATCCTCACAGGATCGCCTAAGTGCCTTGAGTCAATCGTTGCAAAAAGGTAAACACAACCATGGTCAAAAATAAAGCGAATTTTTTTTTTTTTAGTCATCATAATTTCTGTTTAAGAAGCGATAAAAAGCATACATTAAGACCACCAGGATGCTGGGAAAATGATTCCATTTATAAACAATTAAATACAGAATACAATAAATATGCCTCATAGAACTATTTCTGTACACAAGAGCAGTTTACATTTGATCTATATAAAAATATGTTTTCAGTGCCTCATCACACCAACGTAATTGTTTTGTCCCTTTTGTTTCACATCATTCTACCCATGGACATCTCAAATGAGAAAAGACAGCTACTACGAATCCATTACGTCGCTCTTAATAAAATATTCACAGCCTCAATATGTTTTTCTTTTTGTTCCCCCCCACCCCACCCCTCCCCACACCCTTTTTTATACACTTGGAGACACAAAATAAGGGAGAAAGGCACAATTAACTGTGTACGTTTAAATAATACTGGACTCGGACAATTTCAAAACAGGAATCGTTCTGGTGATTTTGGTCATGTTAACACGTATATAATAGGTGAATGCGTCGTTTGCACAACATCTGTGAGTACGCTGAAGGAGAACTAGTGTTGATGAATGCCGTTCCGTTTCCTTCATCGGCGAGCCAGCATGATGGCGTTAGCTATACGCTTCCTGTCTTATTGTCCTTTTGTGCATCAAGGTGCTTGAAGCCTTCACCCTTCGACTCTGGGCTGCTTCCCATTTGCATTCTAACCGGTGGACGCTGCCCAGCTGGAGTAGTCCTGCCAGCGCTGGTTTGGAACGTGTGAGTGGGACTCAGGGACTCTGACGAGCTGCTGCCACTGTTGCCTTGCGGCAGGTGCATAGTGGCTAAAGTGCGGGCCGACTCATAGTCGGTGTCCGGACGCCCAAACTGCGTCGTGCTCGGGTCCTTTGAGGTTCCTTCACTGCTGGTCGAAGGCTTTGGGGAGTGCTCCCGGCTGGCGCTGGGACTGTCCAGTCTGACGGAGCCGGCTTCTTCTCCTGAGCGGCTCAGAGTGGCGATAGTGCTGGGTTCGGTATAAATTGGTACCCTGTATTCCTCCTGTTTGTACAATGCTGCTTCTTTGAGCTCGGCAGTCTCTGTCCTCTGCAGAGCGGCGGTCTGCTTACCGCTTCTGCTCGGAGAAGGTGCCGTGATGAGGGGGGCCGTGGCAGCAGGCGGGAGCTGCAAAAGCAAAGGTTCAGAAGTCGCTGCTTCAGCTGATGTGGACTTCAGCAGCACCTCTTCTTCTACGTGTACCGTGGCTTCTGACCTGCTTGCACTGAAAGGGCTGGATGCAGACAGGCTGACAGGAAACCCTGACTGGAGAGAGACCTGTGAAGGCACCAAACCTGAATGGCAGCCTGGCCTTGCCTGGACCATCTGAATGCCACCGATTGGGATCATGGGGTAGGGGGTCCGGACCAGCTGTTGTGAGTGCAGAGGAAGGTGACTGAAAACATAATCCTGCACGCTCCCCGTTAGCCCACTGTAACTTTGCCCAGCCAGTGTACTTCTCCACAAGCTACACTGCAAGGCTTGCGATGGTGTTGGCTCCTCGTGCAAGCTGCGGTATCCCATTCGAGACATCTGTGGAAAAGAGAAGGAAGAGGAGGTTATACATCTTTGTTCAACTCCCCCTACCATTCCCAGTCTGACCTTTCTGTCATGGGCCTCCTCCAGTGCCATAGTGAGGCTCACCGGAAATTGGAGGAACAGCACCTCATATTTCGCCTGGGCAGCTTGCAGCCCAGCGGTATGAACATCGACTTCTCCAACTTTAGATAGTTCCTCTGTCCCTCTCTTCCCCTCCTCCTTCCCAGATCTCCCTCTATCTTCCTGTCTCCACCCATATCCTTTGTTCCGCCCCCCTGACTTCAGTCTGAAGAAGGGTCTCGACCCGAAACGTCACCCATTCCTTCTCTCCCGAGATGCTGCCTGACCTGCTGAGTTACTCCAGCATTTTGTGAATAAATACCTTCGATTTGTACCAGCATCTGCAGTTATTTTCTTATATATACATCTTTCTTTCTTGGTGGTGGGACTATCGTTGCTCAGTGAAGCTACTTTTACAATTGCAGTTTTGCTCGCCAAGTTACAGGAAAGATTGATATGGATATTGATTGATATCCTTCTCTCCTCCATCCTAGTTGTCCTACTAGTTTCACTGTTGTCCAGTTGAGTTGTACAGTCTGTATAACTCGTTATCACGTTGCCCACAGCCAACAGTGGACCATTGCGGGCACCACTTTGCCTTGATCACCATTACTTTTTAACTGTCTTTCATTCATTTGCTCCGTATCTCTCGTTTCCCTTTCCCCTGACTCTCAGGCAGAAGAAGGGTCTCAACCGGAAACGTCACCTTTTCCTTTTCTCCAGAGATGCTGCCTGACCTGCTAAGTTACTCAAACATTTTGTGCCTTTCTTCAGTTTAAACCAGCATCTACAATTCCTTCCTACACAGGAAAGATGTGGAGGCTTCGGAGAGGGTGCTGAGGAGGTTTACCAGAATGCTACTTGGATCAGAGGGTTTCAGCTACAGGGAGAGTTTGGATAAACTTGGGGACTGTTTTTTCTGGAACGTCGGAGGTTGAGGGGAGACTCGAGGGAAGTATATAACATTATGCGAGGCCTAGATAGGATAGAGTCAGAAACATTCTCCCAGGGTGGAGATGTCCAACACTAGAGGTCGTACCTAAAAGGTGAGAGGGGTAACGTTTAATGGAGATATGCGAGGCGTTTTTTACACAGAGAGTGGCAGGGGCCTAGAATGCATTGGCAGGGGTGGTGGCGGCATCAAAGAGGCTTTTAGATTGGCACATGGAAGTGCAGGGAATAGAGAGATATGGATGGCGTACAGGCAGATGAGATCACTTTAACTCGGCATCATGTTCGGCACAGACATTGTGAGCAGAAGGGCCCATTCCTGTGCTGTGCTGTGCTGTTTTATATTCTATGCTGTAGTCAAGTCAAGTCAAGTCAAGTCAATTTTATTTGTATAGCACATTTAAAAACAACCCACGTTGACCAAAGTGCTGTACATCAGTTCAGGTACTAAGAACGAACATACAATGGCACACAAACATAACAGCACATACATAAACAGTTCACAGCGCCCCCTCAGAGGGCCTCAAACGCTAGGGAGTAGAAATAGGTTTTGAGCCTGGACTTAAAGGAGTCGATGGAGGGGGCAGTTCTGATGGGGAGAGGGATGCTGTTCCACAGTCTAGGAGCTGCAACCGCAAAAGCCCGGTCACCCCTGAGCTTAAGCCTAGACCGCGGGATAGCCAGTAGCCCATATTTGACCCGTGGCAGTGAGTTGAACCCTCCCACCATGCACCCCACTCACTGCTGATCACTGGACTGAGATTTTGTGCATTTGTCATGAGAGACGGCACAATGGCGCAGTGATAGAGCTGCTGCCTTACGGCACCAGAGACCCAGGTACGATCCTACTACAGAGTTTGTACGTTCTAGAGGCAGGAAACATTGACACGCTCGAGGCAGGAAACATGTTCCCAATGTTGGGGGAGTCCAGAACCAGGGGCCACAGTTTAAGAATAAGGGATAGGCCATTTAGAACGGAGACGAGGAAAAACCTTTTCACTCAGAGAGTTGCAAATCTGTGGAATTCTCTGCCTCAGAAGGCAGTGGATGCTTTCAAGAGAGAGCTAGATAGAGCTCTTAATGATAGCGGAGTCAGGGTGTATGGGGAGAGGGCAAGAACGGGGCACTGATTGTGAATGATCAGCCATGATCACATTGAATTGTGGTGCTGGCTCGAAGGGCCGAATGGCCTACTCCTGCATCTGTTGTCTATTGTCTATTCTCCCCGTGATTTCTCCGGGCGCTCCGATTTCCCTCCACACTCCAAAGAGCTGCAGGATTGTAGATTAACTGGCTTCAATATAAATTGTAAATTGTCCCTAGTGTGCAGGATAATGCTAGTGTATGGGGATGGCTGATCGGTGTGGACTCGGTGGGCCTCTTTCCACATTGTGTCTCTAAAACTAAAACTAGCCACTTAAAAGAGCAAAGGCCATGTATTAATCATAACAAAGAGTCAGGATTGAGAACAAGTCACACGTGTAAAACAACACAAAAATACCTTTGTTGCTGTGTAAATGTGCCGTGAAACCTAATCCACACACCAAGATATTTCTCACCTTAACCAAGATCTCCACAAGTGCCTTGGCATACATTTTTTGTTTAACATTACTGCAAAACATCTGGGCGGGTTTCCCCTCATAAAATAATCTATGCGATGCATATTGCTTTTGTACTTGAATGAGTCTGTAAAAATGTCAGTGTTGGGTAGTTGGATCCTGTAGATGTCATTTGTGCAACCCTGGGACAATGCGATAGATTATTGAAGATAGACACAAAAAGCTGGAGTAACTCAACGGGTCAGACAGCATCTCTGGGTTATAGGAATCGGTGACGTTTCGGGCCGAGACCCATCTTCAGACATTTTGTATTCCTATTCCTTTTCTCTGGAGATGCTGTCTGACCCGCTGAGTTACTCCAGCTTTTTTGTGTCTATCTTTGGTTTAAACCAGCACCTGCAGTTCCATCCTACACGCGATAGATTATCGAGCATGTTAACCAAAAGTCCTTAAAGCTAATTTCTCTCATAACCTTCTCCTCCCTGTCTCTCCATCTCCCTCTCCCCTCCTTTAAGTACCCTTCTTAAACTTCACGTCGTTAGCTTTTTGGCCAACTATTTTAGTATCGGCATATGTACAACCCTCTGCCTACCAACCCTCCCCTCCGCCCCTCGCCTGTGTTCACTATTACCCCTCACGCTTTGTCCAGCTCCTCCTCTCTTCCAGCTTTCTTCCTCACTCCCTACAATGTCTGAAGAAGAATCCTGATGGGGAAACGCCACCTATCCAAAGTTCCCCAGGGATGCTGCCTGATCCGCTGTGTTAATTCAGCACTTTATGTCTTATCTTCGTTTTTCCCTCTGGATTGCTGTTCATTTACTTGAAACCTTAGAGGTGCAGCGCAGAAACAGGCCCTTTGCCCCACCAGCCAGTGATCACCGTACGTTAGCGTAATACTACACACAAGGGACAATTTACATTTATACCAAGCCAATTAACCTCCAAACCTGCATGTCTTTGGGATATGGGAGGAAACCGGAGAAAACCCACGCAGGTCACGGGGAGAACGTACAAACTCCGTACAGACTAACACCCGTAGTCAGGATCGAACCCGGGTCTCTGGCGCTGTGAGGCAGTGCCACCGTGCCACATTTAAGGGAGAGTTTGGTCCACTTAGCCTCAGTAATGTTTCATCACTGCCTTGTTTGCCCCAGACTTTAATTCACTGACCACTGGCTGATGATCCCTCTGCATTATATTAAGAACTTAATGCCAAGTTATGGAAGAGTGAAAAACGTGGCAGAGTGAATGAGGAAATACTACAGAACAAGGGGAAATAATATGAGAAAGGGAAGGGGACAGGAAAATGGCAATCAAATGCACTCAGAAAATGTGGGCAAGGGAGTAGATAAATCCACAGTTTGTGACCATCTTACACGCCCCTTACATCTGTCTGAAAGCAGAACTTCCAAATGTCCAGAAAAATCAGACTTTGGCTTCAATGGAAAAGAAACAGGAAAAATGCAGGAAAATAGTGAGGTTCATCCATCCAAAAACTAATCAATGAATGTAGGAAAGAAATGCAGATGCTGATTTAAATCGAAGGTAGACACTAAATGCTGGAGTAACTCAGCGAGACAGGCAGCATCTCTGGAGGGAAGGAATGGGTGACGTTTCGGGTCAAGAATGAATAAGGGTCTCGACCCGAAATGTCACCCATTTCTTCTCTCCAAAGATGCTGCCTGTCTAACTAATCAATGAATCTGTCAATTAACCTTCCTTAGGTCAGGTACTTAGATGAGGTGCTCAGCTGACCTGCTGAGTTACTCCAGTGAAGATAGACACAAAATGCTGGAGTAACTCAGCGAGACAGGCACCAACCCTGGATAGAAGGAATGGGTAAAGATTCGGGTCGAGACCCTTCTTCAGACTCCAGCACTTTGTGCTTTCTTTTATAAACCAGCACCTGCAATTCCTCGTGCCTACCTTTATCTTACTTACCATTTTAACTTCAGACTGCTCCTGTTCTTTGCTGGATTTCCGTTGAGGTAGACCCAATGAAGGTGAACCAATGTGCTGTGCAAGGAAAGAGGAGCTGTGGCTACTTGGCCAAACTGGAGTGCGGCATCTACTGGGCAGTTCATCTTTCACTGGGGGCGGGTGTCTGAGAGACAACTCCTTCCCCAGCGGCGACAGCTGTCCACTTGGGGAGACATCTCTTGCTGGAGATAGGTACCTTGCAGGTAACGTCCTCACGCTTGATGGCAAAGTTCGTCCAGGAGATACGTCCCTTTCTGGTGACAAATGGGCCCTGGGTGACACTCTCCCAGCTGACACTTCTACCCTCGGGGATAGGCATCTGCTGGGCGACACCTCTCTTCCCGGGGAGAGATGTTTCCTCGGTGATATACCTCGGTCTGGTGACTGGCATCTCCTGGGTGACAGTTCCCTGGCAGGCGAGAAGTGTCTTGGAGGCGACGTTTCTTTTAGTGAGGACGGACGTTCTTTTAGAGTTGCCTCTCTCGCCGGCGATGAGCGTCTTCCTGATGGGCTGCCACCGCCCGGACACGGACGTGATGCCTCTCTCTTTGGGGACCGCGGCGATGGGTCTATGGATGGTGAGATGGTTGCACTTGCGATGCTCTGCCTCTTCAGCGCAGGGTCCCCATGCCCCGATGAGAAACGCTCAGCGGGTGGCAATAAAGGCACCGGAGTGCCTCCTATCTGCTGGCTCGGTGAGATGCTGTGACATGCAGGAACAACGGGTGACTCTGCGGCTTGAAGCTGAGAAGATGGCATTGGGTACCTCATCAACGAATACTGACTGGTTAAACTAGATCCCTGCTTGGAGGCGGGTTCTAATGATGAGAAGGAGGTCTCCCCTCTGGAAGATCCAGCCGTTTGAGGACTGGCGCACGCGGTCTCCGAAGACATAAAAAATGGTTCCTCCTCCTCCTCCTCTTCATCATCATCTTCATTATCATCGTCATCGTCTGACTCCTCAACATCCGAAAACTGGTGTTCCTCTGCCAGATCTGTACCCTCGCTTTCTTCTGCTATCTTCGCTGGCTCTTCACTGGTTCCTGAAGTGAAAGAGTTTGGAAAGCATTAGTATCACAAATGATGACCATTTCTCCCTTTGAAGAATCTATCTATCTCTGCCGTAAAAATTTCCATTGACTTGGCCTCCACAGCCTTCTGTGGCAAAGAATTCCACAGATTCACTACCCTCAGACTAAATAAATTCCTCCTCATCTCCTTCGTAAAGGAACGTCCTTTAATTCTGAGGCTATGACCTCTCCCACTAGTGGAAACATTCTATCCACATCCACTCTATCCAATCGAATCCAATCAAAATAATTTTAGAAATCCTGCATAAAATGTTACAAATCTCTCCTGTCTCCAATGAGGCCACTTCTTCTTCCTGAGATGACATTCTGAAATATGGTCTATAATTTACTGTGGGAGCTCTGTGCGAAAATTGGCGATGGGTTTACAACACACGTCTTCCAACTGGGAATCTAATCTGCCTTTCGGCTCCATAATCTGCCAGGGAACAGGACCTCAAAAGTAACTTTACAATATGTGTGGTAATAAAATGTCCAATTGAAAGTTGCAACTCGAGGATTCGTTATAAGCCTAGCTGTTCATATCCCCTCATTATCCTCTCTTCACCAGCCACCAATGGACCATTAACATATGATGGGCGTTTGATGGCACTGGGCCTGTGCTCACTGGAGTTTAGAAGAATGAGGGGGACCTCATTGAAACGTACCGAATAATGAAAGGTTCGGATAGAGTGGATGTGGAGAGGATGTTTCCACTGGTGGGACAGTCTAGGACTAGAGGTCATAACCTCAGAATTAAAAGATGTTCCTTTATAAAGGAGATGAGGAGGAATTTCTTTAGTCAGAGGGTGGTGAACCTGTGGAATTCTTTGCCACAGAAGGTTGTGGAGGCCAAATCAATGGATATTTGTAAGGCGGAGATAGATAGATTCTTGATTAGCACGGGTGTCAGGGGTTATGGGGAGAAGACAGGGGTTATGGGGAGAAGACAGGAGAATTGGGTTAGGAAGGAAAGATAGATCAGCCATGATTAAATGGCGGAGTAGACTTGATGGGCCGAATGGCCTAACTCTGCACCTATCACTTATGACCTTTGTGGGCTCCATCTTTCCTGAGTCATCGCTGCTAGCTCTGATTTGTTCTGTACCTTTTCAAACCTCTCGTTTCCCTCTCCCCTGACTCTCCTGAAGAAGGGTCTCGACCCAACAGACCTCCAGAGATGCTGCCTGACCCGCTACGTTACTCCAGCATTTTGCATGTACAGTTCCATCCTGCACTGTTATTTTTCTGTCAGGTCAGTGCATGTTCCTTATTCTAATCTATATTCCTCGTCAGGCACTTCAGAGACAAAAACAATCGGATTGAGCAAGGAAAGAAAAAGCCAGACTTGTATTAAATGTAATTTTAATCAATAAATATTAGTTTAGTTTAGAGATACAGCATGGAAACAGTCCCTTTGGTTCACTGAGTCCACGCCGACCATTGATCACACGTTCACACTAGCTCTATTGCTGGACTGTGGGTGACCTTTCATTTCACTGCACATCCTGTATGTGTATGTGACAAATAAACTTGACTTGACTTGACTTGACTTACAGAGGACAGTTAACCTACAAACCCGCACGTCTTTGGGATGTGGGAGGAGATCGGGGCACCTGGAGGAAACCCACGCCGTCACGGGGAGAAGGCGCAAACTCCGCACAGACAGCAGCCTAGGTCAGGATCCATCCTGGGTCTCCCGCACTGTGAGGCAGCAGCTCTACTGGCTGTGCCACCGTGCCACCCCTAAACAGGACACAGGAGGCTGATGGAAAGCAGAACTGCTCAGGAAGGGCCGGATGTCTCAAAGTCAGCGTGCGACTCCAAAGGCAATAAACTCTGGTTCTGCCAGTGCCACGAATCAATGGCCTTTCAAATCCTCTTTTCTGCTGTCGTCTCAGACCCCAACAGGATACACACAGCATTTCGCCAATCACAGACATTTATTTTTAAATTCTCAGTGTCAGTGTCTTCCCAGATCTCTAGGTCAAATACGTCAAACTAAACCGCTTACACGAGATATTCTGGACCATTGCAGATGAAATTATCAGGAGACTTACCCTCTTACACTCAATGATCTACAGCATTGAATGAAGTTATCAGCAGACTTAACCTCTCACCCTCGATGCTCTACACCATTAAGGATGAACTTCCCAGCAGATGTAACCAACAGATTTTAACGACTCTATTTACAAAGCCATCCAGGATGCTTTGAACTTCAACATTTCTCAGTCTGTCACCATTTATTTATAAGTCTCTTTGAATCTCTGCTCTGTGCATCTAAGTTGATGTCTTTGTCAGACTCTATTTTCATCTGCCATATTTTTGCCTAACTGGGACGTTAGGTTACAGTTGTTTAAGACATTGGTGAGGCTGCATTTTGAGCAACGTGTTTCATTTTGGTCACCCTGCTATAGGAAGGATGGAAAGAGAGCAGAGAAGATTGATGAGGGTGTTGCCCAGACTCGAGGACCTGAGCTATAGGGAACCATTGGGCAGACTAGAACTCTATTCCATGGAGTGCAGGAGGTTGAGGAGTGATCTTGTAGACTGGATAGGGTGAATGCACAGTCTTTTACCCAGGGAAGGGGAATATAAACCAGAGGACACGAGTTTGAGGAGAGAGGGGAAAGATTTAATAGGAACCTGAAGGACAAATATTTTCACTCAAAGGGTGGTGGGCATATGGAACAAGCTGCCAGATGAGGTAGGAGAGGCAGGAACTAAGACAGCATGGCCTTCACAGATGTTGCCCGACCACCTGAGTTCCTCCAGCAGTTTGTATTTTGCTCCAGACTCCAGCATCTGCAGTCTCTTGTGTCTCCATTGTAGGTGGTAGGGCATGAGTTTGGACCAAAGACCAGTTGAACCAAATGTCTGGCTCCTCAGTTTAGTTTAGTTTAGAAATACAGCGTGGAAACATGCCCTTCGGCCACCGAGTCCGCACCGACCAGCGATCCCTGCACACTAACACTACCCTACACACACGAGGGACAATTTTACATTTCTACCAAGACGTCTTTGGAGTGTGGGAGGAAACTGGAGATCTCGGAGAAAACCCATGCAGGTCACGGGGAGAACGTACAAACTCCGTACAGACAGCGCCCGTAGTCGGGATTGAACCCGTGTCCCTGGCGCTGTAAGGCAGTAGCTCTACCGCTACGCCACCGTGTAGAAACTTTGTACTTTTGTGTTATTTGTGTGATCACTCTCAGTCCTAGCGTGTTCATTTATGAGACCACTCATGTTACTATCCAAATGCTGGCAGCTAACAAAAAGCTTCATTTATTCTCGTCCTTCGAGTAACTGTGGAGTGCGCTGAAGAATAACAAATCAATTTATTCAATGCACATTCCTTAGGCTCAGCTCTCTCACCTTGCCACAGCTGCCCAAGGTAGTGATTCCAAGAGACAGTGTTCAATTCTGCTGTGCGCAGCCACAGAAATGAAAACATTTAACATCAAAACACTAATCGTACCGACATAGCACACTCATTAACTGCACCAGCGCAGTCTGTCTGACCAAGGAACTTTATGCTTTCTAAATCAACACAGCAATCCCTGCGACCTCCCTCTGAGAACATTAATACTACATGCCATCCCTTGCCCCGCAATTAGCAGTTATGGTCTGAGCGGTCTCCGACCTATGTTCTGGAGTCCTTTCTTAAATCGAAGATAGACACAAGAAGCTGGAGTAACTCAACGGGTCAGACAGCATCTCTGGAGAAAAGGAATAGGTGATGTTTCAGGTCAAAAGACAATAGACAATAGGTGCAGGAGGAGGCCATTTGGCCCTTCGAGCCAGCACCACCATTCAATGTGATCATGGCTGATCATTCTCAATCAGTACCCCGTTCCTGCCTTCTCCCCATACCCCCTGACTCCGCTATCCTTAAGAGCTCTATCCAGCTCTCTCTTGAATGCATTCAGAGAATTGGCCTCCACTGCCTTCTGAGGCAGCGAATTCCACAGATTTACAACTCTCTGACTGAAAAAGTATTTCCTCATCTCCGTTCTAAATGGCCTACCCCTTATTCTTAAACTGTGGCCCCTGGTTCTGGACTCCCCCAACATTGGGAACATGTTTCCTGCCTCTAACGTGTCCAACCCCTTAATAATCTTATATGTTTCGATAAGATCCCCTCTCATCCTTCTAAACTCCAGTGTATACAAGCCTAGTCGCTCCAGTCTTTCAACATACGACAGTCCCGCCATTCCGGGAATTAACCTAGTAAACCTACGCTGCATGCCCTCAATAGCAAGAGTAAGGTCGAGACCCTTCTTCAGACTGAGAGTCATGGGAGAGGGAAATGAGAGATATAGACGGTGATATAGAGAGATATAGAACAAATAAATGAAAGATAGGCAAAAAAGTGACGATGATAAAGGAAACAGGTCATTGTTAGCTGTGGGCTAGGTGAAAACGAGTTACAGACAATGATACGCAACAAGACGACTTATCTATGTCTCTCTGTTCCTTTAAGATGTTCCTTGAAATCTAATTGTCCGTTTACCTGTACAGATATCTCCCTGCAGAACTAACCATCAAATCTGATCTGACAATATTCTGGTGAAGTCTTTTTACCATAAGACAAGTGAAAACCATTCAAGTTATTAAAAACGTCATACAATCACCCAGCATGGAAACTGGCTCTTTGGACAACCGAGAAAGTGGGATAACAAAGGACTGAGTATGCACCAACATGAATGTCACAGTGGCCCATGGCTACTGCCTGACAGCGCCAGAGACACGGGTTCGATCCTGACTTTAGGTACTGTCTGTGTGTGGAGTTGGCCCGTTCTCCCTGTGACTACATGGACTTCCACTGGGTGCTCTGGTTTCCTCCCACATCAGAAAGATGTACGGGTTTGTACGTTAATTGATCTCTGTAAATTTACCCTTGTGTGTGGGAAGTGGATGAGAAAGTGGGATAACTGAACTATGGGAACGGATGATCAATGGTCAGTATGGTCTCAGTGGCCGAAGGGCCTGCTGCCACGCTGTATCTATAAAGATAAAAATAAAACTGTCAAACACACATCGGGAATGGGTGAGGAAGTGGGATAACATAGACCTACTGCAAACAAGTGATTGATGGTTGGCGTAGACATGGTGGGCCGAAGGGCCTGTTTCCATGCTGTATCTCAAAAACCGAAACTTAAGGGAGGGGAAAATCTACAGAGGACCTGAGGGGCAATTTCTTGACAGACATTGGTGGCAAACGGAACGAGCTGCCAGAATAAATGACAATAAGGCAGGCACCATTTTTTTGTTCCATTCAGCACAGAGGGCTGATGGGTCCTCAGTTTAACATGCCACAAGCACTTCAGATGTGCCAATGCTATCAATCAGTTACGTTGAAGCAACATGTGGATTTTGTGTTTTACTAAAGTGCTTCACTGGAGTAACTCAGGAGGTCAGGCAGCATCTCTGGAGAACATGGAGGTCAGGCAGCATCTCTGGAGAACATGGAGAGGTGACGAGGGTCTCGACCCGAAACGTCACCCATTCCTTCTCTCCCGAGATGCTGCCTGACCTGCTGAGTTACTCCAGCATTTTGTGAATAAATCGATTTGTACCAGCATCTGCAGTTATTTTCTTATACTAATGGAGAGGTGACGTTTCCGGTCAGGACCCTGTTGAGTTTAGAGATACAGCGCGGAAACGTGCCCTTTGGCCCACTAGGTCCACGCCGACCAGCGATCACCCTGTACACGAGCACTATCTTGAATATTAGCGACTATTTTTTTTACTACTCACCGAAGCCAACTAACACATAAACCTGTACGTCTTTGGAGTGTGGGAGAAAACCCACGCGGTCACAGAGGGAACGAAAAAATCTGTGTACAGACAGCCCCCGTTGTCAGGGTCGAGCCCGGGTCTGGCGCTGTGAGGCAGCAACTCTACCGCTGCGTCACCGCGCCGTTCAGAACTCTGCAGTGGGATTGGAAACTTATACCAAACTCTGACCAATTGCTTTGCTGTGTCTGCCTGAGGGGAGAGGGGGGGGGGGGGGTGGAGGGGAATGACGACACACACACACACACACACAATGTTGTGCCTTTAAATGAGCCAGCAACCTGATTACAAATATCACTTCAAGCACTTCCTTAATGATGACACTTCTGAACTTCACAACACATCTGATTACAGATTACAGAAGGGACTGGGTCCGCTGGGACAACACTGAATTCTTTATAAGAACACAGTGTTCTTTACAGAACTAGTTTCTTCTTCAGAACCAACTCATCCTCAGAAACAAACATTTCGATTTAGGCTATTGACTGCTTCGCCCGAGTTAGAATGGAACTGACTGCTGCCAATTTTACCTGAAAACTGCACTGTTCCAGGTTTGATTTTGCACACATACTTTCTATTACACAACCATATCCCACTTGTGCTTCTCCGGAGAAACTAAGCTGCTATTTTCAGGATTTACTGTTATAGTTTCTGTTCACAGTTGTCATGGGTCTTTTTATATACGTTTAGTTTAACGATTTGGACAGCATGGTGGCGCAGCGATAGAGTTGTTGGCTTACAGTGCCAAAGACCTGGCTTCCATCCTGACCTCGGGTGCTGTCTGTACGGAGTTTGTACGTTCTCCCTGTGACCTGCGTGGGTTTTCTCCGAGATCTTCGGTTTCCTCCCACACTCCAAAGACATACAAGTATGTAGGTTAATTGTCCCTAGTGTGTGTAGGATAGTGTTAATGTGCGGGGATCACTGGGCGGCGCGGATTCGGTGGGCCGAAGGGCCTGTTTCCGCGCTGTATCTCTAAATCTAAAAAATCTAAAATCTTACAGCGCCAAAGACCTGACTTCCATCCTGACCTCGGGTGCTGTCTGCACGGAGTTTGTACGTTTGCCCTGTGACAGTGTGGGTTTTCTCCGGGTACTCTGGTTTCCTCCCACATTCCAAAGACGTACAGGTTTGTAGGTTAATTGGCTTCAGTGTGTAGGATAGTGTAAATAATCTCCAGTGTGTAGGATAGTGTAAATAGTCTCTAGTGTGTAGGATAGTGCTAGTGTATGGGGTGATCACTGGTTGGCATGGACTCAGTGGGCTGAAGGGCCTGTTTTTGCACTGTAATCCCAAAGTCTAAAGATTCAAAAAGCTGTGTGCTGAGTAGATAGAATTAGATCACTTAGAACCACACTGTAAAGTCATTTAGCCCTGAGACCTATTCCACTATTCAAGGAGCTTGTCCGTAACCCAACTCCAAATACCTGTCTTTCCCCCAAATTCCTGAATGCCTCTGGGTCCCAGAAAGTCTACTACTGTTTTATTTAAACTTTGTAGTTGTGCTGGCAATTTAAATTCACCAATGTGAATTTACCAGTAAGCATAGATTAATTTATCAATTTTTACTAAATACGTTTCGTAACTTTCTTACTGGTACCGACTTAAACCCACTTACTTTCACCTCTGCCATCAAATGCCACTGGTGAACAAAGAATTCCAAGATCAACCTCCCTGCATGCATCATAATAATTCTGTATTTCACTCATGAAAGACCTTGGTCTAAATTTAAATATTTGGACCAGTGTTTGCTCATTGGAAGAACAGGGTTCTCTCTTTCGCTATCTTTTTTTACTCGCTCTCTTGCTCTGTAGATTTTTCTCTCTTTTTTCTCTCTCGAACCGGTTCTCTCTCTCTCTCTCTCTCTCTTTACTCTCTCTCACTTTTTCTCCCGCTCTCTCTATTTCTCTAGTCTCTTTTTCCCCTCTCTCCTTCTCTCGCTCTCTCTCGTTCTCTCTTTTTCTCTGTCTCTCTCCCTCTCCATTTCTCTCTCTTTCATTGTTTTCTATTCCCCTTAAAACAAAAACATTGATCAAATCTTAACCTACATCCTAGGAAACAGGATCGCAGGCATTGTAAAATAAACTCAGCTATACGTTCCACTTCACCTTGAGTACATTGGCTGAGGAAGTGGTCATAAGGTCATAAGTGATAGGAGCAGAATTAGGTTATTCGGTCCATCTAGTCCGCCATTCAATGGGAAGATCTATCTCTCTCTCTCCTAACCCCATTCTCCTACCTTCTCCACAACTCCTGACACCCGCACTAATCAAGAATCTATCTATCTCTGCCTTAAAAATGTCAATTGACGACCTTGCACAGCCTTCTGTGGCAAAGAATTCCACAGATTCACCACCCTCTGACTAAAGAAATTCCTCCTCATCTCCTTCCTAAAGGAACGTCCTTTAATTCTGTGGCTATGTCCTCTAGTCCTAGAGGCTCCCAGTGGTCTCAATGACGAGACCAGTTCCTTGCCTGTTTGTCGTGATCATGGGGTAGTGTGCTTCCTGATGGTGTGAGCGTGATTTTCCCACATTTATTCTTCCCAAGAAATTCAATAACTTCAAGGGCATAATTGGAAATTTTACTTTCTGACTGTGCACCTCAGAAGTCTCATTATGTTTCTTCAGCTAAATAAGGCAGCAACCCCAATTTAATCCAAAATTAAGATTTAAGATATGGTAGATGCATCTTTGAAACTTTTTGGTTAGTTTAGTTTAGAAATATAGTGCAGAAACAGGCTGCCTGGCCCAGCGAGTCTGCGCCGACCAGCGATCCCCGCACACTTACACTATCCTACACACTATTTGCAACTTTTACTGAGGCCAATTAACCAACAAACCTGTACATCTTTGGAGTGTGGGAGGAAACCGGAGCACCCGGGAAAAACCCACTTGGGTCACGGGGAGAACGTACAAACTCCGTACAGGCAGCACCCGTGGTCATGATCAAACCCGGGTCTCTAGCGCTGTGAGGCAGCAACTCTACCGCTGCGCTACCGTGCCGCCCTAATGTTAATTCTTTGTCTCCGTGCTGACACCGAGGGATCAAAACTACACCAGAGATCCAAAATAAATAACTACCTAAAGATTGCAAGTGAAAGTCAATTCTTCATTTATTTTTTCACTGCAATCCCCAGCCATGGCAGGATGTGTTATCTCATCAATCAACACCTGCTGCTGTTCAAAAGCACTTGGAAAATGTCTGGCGCACAGGTTAATTTCTGGGACAGAATTAAACACGTATTGCATCTGATACTCTGCAAGTGCAAACTCACTCAGGTGATGATTCATATGATAGAAAGGTAACAATCATTCGGAGAGCTTATTTCATGGGCAACTGGACTTATAATCGCAGTTTTGCCAAATTGCTTATTATAAAAGCAAGCAAGGATTATTATCTCAGACGGTTTTTCATGCATGTGAACTATCCATCTTGTGCACAGGGAAATTGTTAACCATTTCTGCCAAATAAAATGCTTAGATATTCCAGATTTAACTAAAAAAAAAGGCCTGCATTCAGATCATAAGGTTATAAGTGATAGGAGCAGAATTAGGCCATTCGGCCCATCAAGTCTACTCCGCCATTCAATCGTGGCTGATCTGTCTCTCCCTCCTAACCCCGTTCTCCTGCCTTCTCCCCATAACCCCTGGGGTTGCTGCTTTATTTAGCTGAAGAAACATAATGATACTGGTGAAGTACGGTATCAGATAGCATCTTTAAGTTAGTATTACATGGTTTTCCATTCTTATTTGCTATTGAGTAACAGATTAATAGAGTCAAACAGCATGAAAACAAGGCCTTTCGGCTCAACTTGCCCATGCCGACCACGATGCCCAATCTATACTACTCTCACCAGTCCGCGTTTGGCCCATGTCGCCCTAAACCTTTATATTTGGCTCATTCCAGTGGCACATCAATAGAGCTGCTGCCTCACAGCGCCAGAAGCCCAGGTTCGATCCTGACTATGGGTGCTGTCTGTGCGTAGTTTGTATGTTCTCCCTGTGACTGCTTGGGTTTTCTCCGGGTTGCTCCGGTTTCCTCCCACATTCCAGGGAGGTGCAGGTTTGTAGGTTAATTGGCTTTGGGAAATTGCCGCTTGTGTGTAGAATGCTAAAGTGGGAAAACATAGAACTCGTGGTACGAGTGATTGATGGTCAGGGTGGACTCAGTGGGCCGAAGGGCTTGTTTCCATGCTGTATCTCTAAGCTAAACTAAAATATTTAGCAATATTTAGCTGAATGGCTGAAAGTAATAAATCTAACTACATCTCTCTTTCGCTTTAATGTAGATCTTAAAAGGTTCTGCTTCCTAATCTAGTATCTCCATAAGTGGGTCAGGATCAAATAGTGTCGGATAATACTCCTGAGAATTGCCCTGCAACGCTTTACAAAGTAATATACAAAGGTAGATTGTCATGCACAGACATCGTGGGCCGATGGGCCTGTAGCTATGCTGAATTGTTCCATGTTCTATGCAGCTTCCAGATACTGCTTCTTGTTTTGAAGATTTTCCCCAATATCTTTTGTAGGTTAATTGGCTAGGTATAATTGTAAATTGACCCTAGTGTGTGCAGGATAGCTCTAGGGACTATACTAGGGACTGTCTTAGTGCTATGTGCGGGGATCGCTGGTCGGCGTGTAAAGCGCAGTCACAGTTGTGATTCGGGAAAGACAGTTTGGACCCAGCAAGTTTAATAATAATAAAATAATGGCCATCTTATCTTATCTTCAGTGAGAATGTGTGAGGGACAAACACAGCAACAGGGCACTATCTAAAACTGTGTGATAATACTATAACAGTACAGTACAGCATAGGAACAGACCCTTCTGAGTCGAAAATGATGCCAAGATGAACTAATCTCATCTGCCTGCACATGATCCATATCATTCCATTCCCTGCATATCCATGTGCCTATATAAAAGACTCAAACACCACTATCATATCTGCCTCTATCACCAGTCCATCATAGGGACTGTCCTATACTATGGACTGTCTTAGAGCCATGTGCAGGGATTGATGGTCGGAGTGGACTTGGTGGGCCAAAGGGCCTGTTTCCGCGCTGTATCTCTGAACTAAACTAAAAGGATTCTCGCCGGGGTGAGATGACGCAATGAGCCCGATGTACCTTCTTCAGATTCCACGTCTTCCATTAAAGCAACAGTCACTCCCATCTCCTGGCACTTTTTACTGTGAGCCTTTGACTTCATGTGCTTCGTCAAATTCCCTAAAGAACATAAACAGTGATCAGTCCAGCTGCTTTGTTGCAATAAATCACGCCTTGCCCCACTCAGCTACTGCTTGGCAGGAGTTGCAATAAATCACACCCTTGCCCCACTCAGCTACTGCTTGGCTGAAGTTGCCCACTCTCGGCTCAATTAACGCCCCAATGAAGCTGATCCGATTCGTCGGTCAATGCACTCCCACTACTTCATAAATGAACACCGCGACACCAAGCTGGACGCGCTTCTCCGCTGCCGATCGATCGCACAGCAACTGTGACGCTGTGATCTGATGACTGAATTACTAACATCTTCTATTTCCCTCTGTTTAATTATTGTGCGGCCGTCATTTAATGACTGCAGGGGTTTCAGGGATGAGAACTTGCCACCCTGCAAACTCATTTGGGTCCTTTCCTACACTTCTGCAACAAGTCACGCTGGAAAGGGCGCAGAGAAGATTTATGAGGATGTTGCCAGGACTCGAGGGCCTGAACTATAGGGAGAGGTTGAGCAGGCAAGGATCTCTTCCTTGGAGCGCAGCGTGATGAGGGGTTATCTTATAGAGGTGTATAAAATCATGAGAGGAATATGCACAGTCTCTTGCCGAGAGTAGGTGAATCGAGAACCAGAGGACATAGCTTTAAGGTGAGGGGGGGGTAGATTTATTATACATCTGAGGGGTAACTTTTTCACGCAAAGGGTGGTGGGTGTATGGAATGAGCTGCCGGAGGAGGTAGTTGAGGCAGGTACTATTGCAATGATTATGAAACATTTAGACAGGTACATGGATAAGGGACAGGTTTAGAGGGATATGGGCCAAATGCAGGAAGGTGGGACTCGTGTAGATGGGACATGTTGGCCGGAGTGGGCAAGTTGGACCGAAGGGCCTGTTTCCACGCTGTAATACTAAGTCCCACACTGGCACAAGGGAGGACAGGATAAACAAACAAACCAGGCGATAATCCATTCAGCCAGGTGGCTCCAGGTTCGATTCCCATTCCTTCCAAAGACTGTCCCATTACAGGATAGCAAAGGTGAAAGACAGTCGCACTTTTCTCCGGTGCTTTTTAAAAACCCTAATAGCCTCCCACTTTCTTTTGCAGCCAAATAAATATTTGTAAAGTGCAGTCACTGTTTGTGATTCGGGAAAGACGGCAGCCAATTTGGACACAGTAAGTCTCTGTGAATAATAATAAAATAATGGCCACCTTATCTATCTTCAGTGAGAATGCGTAAGGGACAAACACAGCACAGGGAGTAACTCAGCTGGTCAGGCAGTATCTCAGGAGAGAAGGAATGGGATATCGTTTCGGGTCAAAACCCTTCCTCAGTCTGAGGAAGAGTCCATATCAGTCTGAGGAAGAGTCTCGACCCGAAACGTCACCCATTCCTTCTCTCCTGAGATGCTGCCTGACCAGATGAGTTACTCCAGCATTTTGTGACACCATCAATTTGTACCAGCACCTGCAGTTATTTTCCTACTCATCTAAAACTGTGTGATAACACTATAACAGTCAGATAGAACAGTACAGCACAGGAACAGGCCCTTTGGCCCACATCGTCTGTGCCGAACATGATGCCAATATAAATTAATCTCATCTGCCTGCACATGATCCATATCCCTCTATTCCCTGCATATCGAAAAGCCTCTTAAACGCAGCTATCAGACCTGCCACCATCACCACCAGTGTGACCCAGCCACACACCGTCTGTGTGAAAACCTTGCCCCTCACATATCCTTTATTCTTTGCCCCTCTTACCTTAAAGCAGTGCCCTCTAGTCATTGACATGTACACCCTGGGGAAACAATATATATATATATATAGTGTAAGAAAATAACTGCAGATGCTGGTACAAATCAAAGGTATTTATTCACAAAATGCTGGAGTAACTCAGCAGGTCAGGCAGCATCTCAGGAGAGAAGGAATGGGTGACGTTTCGGGTCGAGACCCTTCTTCAGACTGATGTCAAGATGTGGTTGTAGAGTAGGAGGGCAGGAGAAATCACAGAGGGGGAGCCGCGAGAGAGCATGTTGCTAAACTCTCGTCGAAGAGAGGAGGAGAACTTCTTCAAAGTGGACATACCTCGAAGAGAAATCGCAGTGGAGCAACAAGTAGTATAAGAAAATAACTGCAGATGCTGGTACAAATCGATTTATTCACAAAATGCTGGAGTAACTCAGCAGGTCAGGCAACATCTCGGGAGAGAAGGAGTGGGTGACGTTTCGGGTCGAGACCCTTCTTCAGACTGATGTCTACATATATCTATCTTCTATATACTATTAAAACTCAGATCTTGTATCTATATATATATATCCCACTGATGTCGGCTGAAGACGGCAATTCCGGCAAAACGGTGAACCGTAGCGCCACGATTTTTGTACCGCCTTAATCAGCATGCGGTTCGCTGCTGGAAAATGATATTTTTATTTAATTCGGACGCATATTTTTTAAGTTACAGAGGTTTAAAAGTGCTGCCCCCCCTGATTTATCGAAGTTTTGACAGAAGGGGGGCGCTGCGGTGCGGATTGTGATGTCACAATGCCCCTGTGAGATGGACTCGAGCTGACCCCCCTTCCCCCCCCCCAGCGGTATTCAGCGTGTGACGTCACAATGCCCCTGTGCTACATTGTTGCGAAGAGCTGTCAAGTCAAGTCCATTTTATTTGTATAGCACATTTAAAAACAACCCACGTTGACCAAAGTGCTGTACATCTGATTAGCGCCTCCTCAATGAGCCTCAAACGCTAGGGAGTAGAAATAGGTTTTGAGCATGGACTTAAAGGAGTCGATGGAGGGGGCAGTTCTGATGGGGAGAGGGATGCTCTTTCCACCCTCCCCCTCTCTCCCTCCCCCCTCCCCCCTCCCCCCTTTCCCCCCTCCCCCCCTTTCCGCCCTCCCCTTCCACCCTCCCCTCCCCTCCCCCTTCCCTCCCCCCACTCCCCTTCCCCCTTCCCCCTCCCCTCCTCCCTCCACACCTCCCTCCTCCCCCCCTCCCCCTTCCCTCCCTCCCCTTCTCCCGGTTACAATGTAAACCCTACGAGGACGGGCACAATGGGGAAAGAGGGGTACTGGGAAAAGGGGAGGTCCCCCTCCCTCCGCCCTTCCCCTCCCCCTCCCTCCCCCTCCCCCTCTCTCCCTCCCCCTCCCCCTCTCTCCCTCCCCCCTTCCCCCCCTCCCCTTCCCCCCCTCCCCTCCCCTACCCCCTCCCTCCCCCTCCCCTCCTCCCTCCACACCTCTCTCCCTCCCCCTTCCCTCCCTCCCCTCCTCCCGGTTACAATGGAAACCCTACGAGGACGGGCCCAACGGGCACACTTGAGATGGGTGCTACAGTGAGAAGCACTATGTGACCGCGAATGTTTCAAAACAAGCACTTAAAAAGCACTTATCTCTTTTTAAAGTATATTTTTTTATTGCAAGTCACTTAACATACACAGATCAGCATTGGGCCCATATGCTCGTGGGCCACCGGGGCAAGTGTTTCGAAAAAAGCACTGAGAGTGTGTATGGGGAGAGAGAGAATGGGGGGGGGGTCTGTGAATGGGGACTGGGGACAACAGGGGTCGTTGCGGAGGGGGCTTGGTGGTGGGGGAAAGAGGGGTACTGGGAAAAGGGAAGGTCCCACTTCCCCCATCAACCCCTTCCTCCCCCCTCCTTCCCACCTCCATCCCCACTCCCTCCCCCCCTCCCTCCCCCCTCAATCGCAACCTCCATCACCACTCAGCCCCTAACTCCCCCCCTCCCTCCTTCCCTCCATCCCACCCTCCCCCACTCCCTCCCCCCTCCCTCCACCATTCCATCCCTCTCCCCCTCCCCCCTCCTTCCACCATCCCTCCACCCCTCCCGGTTACAATGGAAACCCTACAGGGACGGGCCCAACGGGGAAAGAGGGGTACTGGGAAAAGGGGAGATCCCCCTCCCTCCCTCCCCCCTCACTCCCCCTTACCTCCCCCCTACCCCCCTCCCTCCCCTCTCCCTCCCTCCTCCCCCTTCCCCCCTCCCCCCCTCCCCTCCCCCTCCCCTCCTCCCTCCACACCTCCCTCCTCCCTCCCTCCCCCTCCCCTCCCTCCCCTCCTCCCGGTTACAATGGAAACCCTACGAGCACGGGCCCAATGGGGAAAGAGGGGTACTGGGAAAAGGGGAGGTCCCCCTCCCTCCCCCCTCACTCCCTTCTCCCTCCCCCCCTCCCTCCCCCTCCCCTTCCCCCCTCCCTCCCCTTCCCCCCTCCCCCTCCCCCCTACCCCCTTCCCTCACCTCTCCCTCCCTCCCTTCCTCCCTCCCCTCCCCCCCTCCCTCCCCCTCCCCTCCCCCCTCCACACCTCCCTACTCCCTCCCTCCCCCTTCCCTACCCCCACTCCCCTCCCGGTTACAATGGAAACCCTACGAGGACGGGCCCAACGGGCACACTTCTTCTAGTATACTACTAAAACTCAGATCTTGTGTTATATATATATATAACACTGATGTCGGCTGAATACGGCAATTCCGGCAAAACGGTGAACCGTAGCGCCACGATTTTTGTACCGCCTTAATCAGCATGCGGTTCGCTGCTGGAAAATGATATTTTTATTTAATTCGGACGCATATTTTTTAAGTTACAGAGGTTTAAAAGTGCTGCCCCCCCTGATTTATCGAAGTTTTGACAGAAGGGGGGCGCTGCGGTGCGGATTGTGATGTCACAATGCCCCTGTGAGATGGACTCGAGCTGACCCCCCTTCCCCCCCCCCAGCGGTATTCAGCGTGTGACGTCACAATGCCCCTGTGCTACATTGTTGCGAAGAGCTGTCAAGTCAAGTCCATTTTATTTGTACAGCACATTTAAAAACAACCCACGTTGACCAAAGTGCTGTACATCTGATTAGGTACTAAGGAAAACACAGTGGACGCAAACAGTTCACAGCGCCTCCTCAATGAGCCTCAAACGCTAGGGAGTAGAAATAGGTTTTGAGCCTGGACTTCCCCCTCCCCCTCTCTCCCTCCCCCCTTCCCCCCCTCCCCTTCCCCCCCTCCCCTCCCCTACCCCCTCCCTCCCCTCCTCCCTCCACACCTCTCTCTCTCCCCCTTCCCTCCCTCCCCTCCTCCCGGTTACAATGGAAACCCTACGAGGACGGGCCCAACGGGCACACTTGAGATGGGTGCTACAGTGAGAAGCACTATGTGACCGCGAATGTTTCAAAACAAGCACTTAAAAAGCACTTATCTCTTTTTAAAGTATATTTTTTTATTGCAAGTCACTTAACATACACAGATCAGCATTGGGCCCATATGCTCGTGGGCCACCGGGGCAAGTGTTTCGAAAAAAGCACTGAGAGTGTGTATGGGGAGAGAGAGAATGGGGGGGGGGTCTGTGAATGGGGACTGGGGACAACAGGGGTCGTTGCGGAGGGGGCTTGGTGGTGGGGGAAAGAGGGGTACTGGGAAAAGGGGAGGTCCCACTTCCCCCATCAACCCCTTCCTCCCCCCTCCTTCCCACCTCCATCCCCACTCCCTCCCCCCCTCCCTCCCCCCTCAATCCCAACCTCCATCACCACTCAGCCCCTAACTCCCCCCCTCCCTCCTTCCCTCCATCCCACCCTCCCCCACTCCCTCCCCCCTCCCTCCACCATTCCATCCCTCTCCCCCTCCCCCCTCCTTCCACCATCCCTCCACCCCTCCCGGTTACAATGGAAACCCTACAGGGACGGGCCCAACGGGGAAAGAGGGGTACTGGGAAAAGGGGAGATCCCCCTCCCTCCCCCCTTCCCCCTCCCTCCCCCCTACCCCCCCTCCCCTCTCCCCCTCCCTCCCCCTACCCCTTCACTCCCCCCTTCCCCCCTCCCCTCCCTCCCCCCTCCTCCCTCCCTCCCCCTTCCCTCCCTCCCCTCCTCCCGGTTACAATGGAAACCCTACGAGGACGGGCCCAACGGGGAAAGAGGGGTACTGGGAAAAGGGGAGATCCCCCTCCCTCCCTCCCCCCTCACTCCCCCTTACCTCCCCCCTACCCCCCTCCCTCCCCTCTCCCTCCCTCCTCCCCCCTTCCCCCCCTCCCCTCCCCCTCCCCTCCCCTCCTCCCTCCACACCTCCCTCCTCCCTCCCTCCCCCTCCCCTCCCTCCCCTCCTCCCGGTTACAATGGAAACCCTACGAGCACGGGCCCAATGGGGAAAGAGGGGTACTGGGAAAAGGGGAGGTCCCCCTCCCTCCCCCCTCACTCCCTTCTCCCTCCCCCCTCCCTCCCCCTCCCCTTCCCCCCTCCCTCCCCTTCCCCCTCCCCTCCCTCCCCCTCCCCCCTACCCCCTTCCCTCCCCTCTCCCTCCCTCCCTTCCCCCCTCCCCTCCCCCCCTCCCTCCCCCTCCCCTCCCCCCTCCACACCTCCCTACTCCCTCCCTCCCCCTTCCCTACCCCCACTCCCCTCCCGGTTACAATGGAAACCCTAAGAGGACGGGCCCAACGGGCACACTTGTTCTAGTATATATATATATATATGTGTGTGTATATATATATGTGTGTATATACACACACACATATATACATATATATGTGTATATATGTATACATATATGTATATAGTATATATATGTATATATATATAGTATTTGTGTATATATATACATATACACTTTTTACACTTTTTCTCTCTCGTTTATCATATTGTTTACAGTGTACTATGTTTACACATTCTGTTGTGCTGCAGCAAGTAAGAATTTCATTGTTCTATCTGAGACATATGACAATAAAACACTCTTGACTTGACTCATGCCCCCATAATGTTTTATTAACGTCTATCAGATCTTCTCTGGCATTCCAGAGAAAACAATTTAAGTTTGTCCAACTTCTTTTGACAGGTGGGTGGGTGGGGAAAGGTGGTGGGGGAGGACAGCAGATCCTGATTGGAACTTACTGAGTACACACACCCACACACGCACACACACTCAGAAATGCACCCACATGAGCGTGCACACACACACACACACACGTACACGCACCCAAATGAGCACGCACACACACACACACAGACACAGTCACACACACACAGCATGTGTGGAGTTTGCACGTTCTCCATGCTGCTCCGTCTTCCTCCCACATCCCATAGATGTGCGAGCTTCTGGATTAACTGGCCTCTGTAAATTGACCGAGTTTGAAGGGAGTGGATGAGAATGTGGGATGGCATAGAGCTGGTGTGAACGGGTGACTGATGGTTGGTGTGTGCTCGGTGGGCCAAAGGGCTTGTTTCCATGCTGCATCTTTCAATCAATCAATGTGTGAACACAAGCTAATCCACAAGCATGCATAAATGCACGGAAGCACACACATGTATACACATGCATGATCGTGCACATGCATGCATGTCCACTTGCAAATATTGCACAATCCTGACCCATGCCCACACATGTACCCAAAACATGTCTCCATGCAAACAAAATGTGTACACACAATGCAATCACATACCGTGTGTACATACAAAACAGTGTGCACATAGAATCCACACGTGTAAAATGCATGCATCCATAGCAACGTGCCCTCAAAACTCACATACTTGAGACTATAAAGATACAGCATGGAAACAGGCCCTTCGGCCCACCGAGTCCGCACCAACCAGCGATCACCCTATACACTAGCACTATCCTACACACTAGGGATCATTTACTATTTACAGAAACCAATTAATGTACAAACCTGTACTTTTTACGGAGTGTGGGAGGAAACCGGATACCCAGTGAAAACCTACCCCGTCACATGGAGAACGTACAAACTCCATACAGACAGCATCCGTCGTCAGGATCGAACCCGGGTCTCTGGTGCTGTAAGGCAGAGATTCTACCGCTGCGCCACTGTGCCGCCCTTAAGTTTACACTTGTACGCACAGACGGGGCTGATAAACACCTCAGTAAACATTCGGGCTCAGTCGTGGGAGTTAGAATCGCATGAGAACATAGTTGTGAGATCTGATGACTATTTTCAACCCCCTTGCCCATGTCAATGGGGCCAGGCATGGGATGCACATACATCCATCTTAAATATCTTTTACATAACAAGTACTAACTGTATTAGTGCAACGCTCTATGCGGTATTTCCTCTCTTTTACTGGGTTCCCCTGGTTTTTTCTACTTAGACTAGCAGCATTGGCAGTAAAAGGGTGACTGGAGTTCCTCTCGCACCTCATTACTTGTTTTATACGTGCATTTGCCATTACTGAGAGGCGGGGATCGCTGCCAAATGTAGCTCGTCGATGCCTTGGCCTCACATCCTGCAGAAAGAAGACCTACTGACTCCGGAGATGTGGAATAGAGATTTCTGAAATATCTACATTCTTGGCAACCAGATGAAGTGTAGCGATACAGAAGTCAGGCCCTGAGCTGATCCTCCCCTGTGTGAATAGACTGGAAGTTATTTGTATGTGAGGACTTTCCCTTTCTCATCATCTTATCAAAACAACTGCAACTCCAGTAAACGAAAAAATAATCCATGCCCTAAAATACCGTAAGTTCATAAGTGATAGGAGCAGAATTAGGCCATTCGGACCATCAAGTCTACCCCGCCATTCAATCATGGCTGAGCGATCATTCCCTCCGAACCCCATTCTCCTGCCTCCTCCCCGTAACCCCTGACACCCGTATTGATCAAGAATCTATCTATCTTTGTCTTAAAAATATCCATTGACTTGGCCTCTATAGCCTTCTGGAATTCGGCAATGAATTCCACAGATTCACCACCCTCTGACGAAGGAAATTCCTCCCAAAAGAACATCCTTTATTTCTGTGGCTATGACCTCTGGTCCTAGACTCTCCCACTAGTGGAAACATCCTCTCCACATCCACTCTATCCAGGCCATTCACCAACCATATTGTCTCAACCATGATCAGCAATAAATAGCTAAGGCGCTGTCTTCAGATTATTGAGTTACGGACAGCAAACTACAGCACGGGAAATGGTGACTCTGTTCCTTGTGCCCGTCCAACTCTTTGCAAGAATATGGAAGTGTACTTGGTAGAACTTACTAGGTAGAGTTAATTCAGAGAAGCAGCGAAGATTGAAATCTTACACCTTATAGCAAAGTTTAGTTTGGTTTGGAGATACATGGAAAGAGGCCCTTCAGCCCACCGAGTCCGTGCTGACTATCGATCACCCGTACATTGGTTCTATGTTATCACAGTTTTGTTCCCACTCTCTACACACCAGGGGCAATAGATACAGGGACCAATTAACCTACAAACCTGCACGTCTTTGGGATGTGGGAGGAAACCGGAGCACCTGGAGGAAGCACAGGTGGTCACAGGGAGAACGTGCAGACTCCGTACAGACAGCACCCGTAGTCAGGAACGATGCCAGGTCTCTGGCACTGTGAGGCAGCAACTCTACTGTTGTGACACTGTGCCACCCTTACTGATACCAAAAGCCACAACCATTTTCAGCGGGCCAGGGCAACAGGCCTTTGAGGCCAAGGTAAGAATCAATGCACAATGGCGCAATGGTAGAGTTGCTGCCCGGCAGCGCCAGAGACCAGAATTGGATCATGACTACGGGTGCTTGACTGCATTGATGTTAGCACTTTAAAAGGCATGTCCAATTAGTCTGAAGAAGAGTCTCGACCCGAAATGTCACCTATTCCTTTTCTCCAGAGATGGTGTCTGACCTGCTGAGTTACTCCAGCTTTTTGTGTCTATCTTCGGTTCAAACCAGCATCTGCTGTTCCTTCCTATACATCTCCAATTAGTTTTGTTTAGTTTAGTTTAGAGATACAGTGTGGAAACAGGGCCTTCGGCCCAACGAGTCTGTGTCGATCAGCGATCCCCATACACTAGCACTATCACAATTTACAATCTTTACCAAAGCCATTAACCTACAAACCTGCACGTCTTTGGAGTGTGGGAGGAAACCAGAGCACCCGGGCAAAACCCACGCAGGTCAAGAGGAGAATGTACAAACACCGTACAGGCAGCACCTGTAATCAGGATGGAACCCGGGTCTCTGGCGTTGTAAGGCAGCAACTCTACCGTCGCGCCACCGTGCCCACTTTTCTTTCTTTTCTCTCAGTCTGCATTGAGACCAGGTCTCGTGCCACGCAAATGTAGGTTCAATACCCGGCTCCTCCACAGTGATAAACGTGGGCCGGGGAAGGGCAACATTGGCGATGGCGGGAGTATGCAACCCTGCAGCGGCTGCAATGCGAAGTTGCACTCATGCAGTCACGCAGCATGAAGGACTTGCACTTATTTCTGGGAATGCACAGATAGATGGGGACTGGTAGTTCTGCATATACCACCCGCAAGTTGGACAGAACAGCCAAAGAAAATTATTGCTCCAGAAAGGGCAGGTGGGCCTGTCAGTTAACAAAAACAGTACAAAATACCTTGTGTTCGAACAGGAAGCTCCTTCAGGTTAAAGACAAAATTCCCTGAAACATCTGTTTGGGTCTCGCTTCCAGCCTGCCAAGTATTCCAAAAAGGACTATCAACTAAAAACTCAATATTTACTTTCCAAAATATATTCCAAGATTTTCAATTTATTGCTTTACGGAACATATAATTACCCATGTGCTTGTTCAGGAACTCAAACCTCAAAGGCTAGCAGTCCTGCTCACAATGTGGGAGGGTGCAGTTATAGTCTTATGGAAACGCAGGAGCAGAACAGGCCATTCAGCCCCTCGAGCTTGTACTGTCATTAGATGACATTGTGGCTGAGCGGGCTCTGAGCTCTGTTCACCTGCCATGGACTGTGGGATCAAACCCTGAAGCAGGCAAGATGCTTTAGCAGGGAGAAGGGGTTGTACACATGCCGTGGTTCAGTGGCTAGCACTCCCGCCTCCAGGTCAGAGAGTGACGAGTTCAAATCCCACTTCTGAGAACCATCACAAGGTCCATGCTAACGAACCCATGGAACGCTGTGCAAAGGCAGGTCTTTTGGAGTTACTACCTTGGATCAAGGACTTAAAGTGATGTCCAATCTGCTCCAACAGGTCACGGAACCATTTTCAGAAAGAACAGGGCAGTTTCAACAGGGGCTATGGCCAATGTTTACCCACCTGTCAACATTATTAGAAAGGATTATCTGATCGCCACTAAGCAAATGTTCACCATAATTTGCTGTGTGCAAATGAATCAGCTTTTCATTCATTACAACAGTGACTGTTCTCCAAAACACCCACGTGATCTAATGACTTTCTTTGACATTGCCACCCCACAACTTAAAAAATGTTATCGCAAGACACAGGAGACAAAACACAATGTGTCTAACTAGCTTCTAGGTAAGTTGTTTGCACCTATTTTAGTGACACAGCAGGGATAAAGCAAATGGGGTCTCTGGGTTTTCTCCTCTCCCTGTTCTCAGTATCGCTGGGCCACTCAATCCATCATGTTAGATGGGTTACCATCAACCATAAGCAAAGGGTGGTGGGTGTATTGAAAGAGCTGCCAGAGGTGGTGTTTGAGGCAGGTACTCTCGTTACATTTAAGAGACATGTGGACAGTTAAATGGATCGGACAGGTTTAGAGGGAAATGGGCCAAACGCAGGCAGGTGGGACTAGTGTAGATGGGGCACGTTGGCCGGAGTGAGCAAGTTGGGCCGAAGGGCCTGTTTCTAAGCAACTGTAACTATGTGTTTTTCCTTATCTATCCATCAAGGTGACCATTACTAGCAAGGCCAGCATACACTGTCCATCTCTAATTGCCAGGAAGAGTTTGAGAGCCCAGTACCCGAGAGCCCCCAACAGGTAAGGATATCAAATGTCCTTCCCTTAACGATATTAATGAACCGGATCAAACCCGGGTGAGGAAGCAGCTCTACCAGCTGCGCCAGTGTCTCACATTAACCGGAAGGTGAGAAGACTCCTGGTTCAAATCCCATTCTAGGGATTGAGCGCAGATCAAGATGGAAAGACCCTGCGTAAAACACCAGTGCCATCCCACCAAGAGATGCCACCCTTCAGCTAACGTTACAAACTAAAGCTGTGACTCCTTTACCAGACGGCCATTTAAAAAAAACTTCACTATCTTCCAGGTTTTACCGACACTTTAACGAACATTTCTAAAACACTGTTACTTGCCCGTTATCACACTGCTGCCAGAGGGCACTTGCAGCGTGTAAATTGCCCGCCTCCTTTCCTGCACTTAACAGGGTCCCCGTCCCAAGGGCGGTCTAGTGGCGCAGTGGTGGAGTCACTGCCTTACAGCACCAGGGACCCAGCTTCAATCCTTACGGATTACGGGTGCTACTTGCACGGAGTTTGTACGTTCTCCCCGTGACCTGCATGGGTTTTCTGCTTTTCTCCCACACTCCAAAGACGTACAGGAGTGTCGTTTAATTGTCTTCGGTAAAGATTGTTAATTGTCCCTAGTGTGTCGGATAGTCAACAGGGACCACTGGTCGGCACGGACCCGGTGGGCCGAAGGGCCTGCAACCATGCTGTATCTCTAAACTACACTAAACTAAGTTCGAAAATATTTCACTGACTAACTCAGTGGATCAGTGGATCAGCATCTCTGGAAGATGTGGAGAGGAAGTGCCTGGGGACATTCTGAAAGGGAGAGGAACGCAAGATCCTCTTCCTACGTCAGCCCCAGTCACCGTGTCAACCAGAGCTGGTCACCAGGCATGGCTCAGTGCTCTAAAATGGACCAGAGTATCTCAGCTACGTCCATAGTACAGGTCAACGTGGGTCAGCCTGACTGTGGGAGCCCTGGACAGGAGAGGAAGGGAGGGAGTGGGGAGGGGGAGAACGGGGGGTAAGTTCGAGGAGGTAGAAAGAGGAAAGGCTTTCTCACCTTTGGTTTTGAAGGCAAAGTTACAATAGTTGCAGGCGTATGGCCGAAGGTCTGTGTGTGTGCGGATGTGTTTCTTCAGCATGCTTGGTTTCTTGCAGCGAATTCCACATTCCTCGCACACATACTTCCCCCTTCCCCTCCCTCGCACATAAACATAATCTTCGTTGGACTTATACCTACAAAAACAATATACAAAAACACAGGAGTTAATGAAACTTCGAGGGTAAACTATATATATTTTTAAAAAAAAGGTCTGACGACAAGGTGGTGGAGAGGTGGGGGCTCAACAAGCATGGGGCTGGAAAACAAGGAGCGCATTGAAAGGTCGGGATCTTTCGCAAGTGTTCCCCTGCCAAAGGTGGAAAAATAATAAGGCAGCGGTGGACATTAAGGAATTCTCAGCAGCGTAACATCTGCTTTGAAAACGGTCTTTGTGTTACATTAGCACAGGATGGCCACAGAGCGCTGTTCAGCCCGTTCAAACATTACAACAAGAACCCACAACAACTCCAGGGCAGCGTCCAAAGTAAACCCTCTGGCAGGACTCCCCTCCTTCCCTGTAGAGTCCCACTTGCTTTAAAATCAAATCAAACAAAAATGCAAACACTGGAAATCTGAAATGAAAACAGAGAGCGCTGGAGAGATTCAGCGCGCCCAGCAGCGTCTGTGGAAAGGGAAACAAGAGTTTGGCATTTCAGGTCAATGCTTCCTGGTCAATGGCGGTAGAGAATTAGGAGTGTTTGAACAAGGTTGGAGTCAGTGAGGATGGGGCAGAAGGGAAGGAGAGAGGAGGGGAAGGAGAGAGGACTGGAGGGTTGGTTCAAAGGAACAGAGGAATCGAAGGAATGGAGAAGCTCTTTGAAATAAAACAAAACTCCTTCAAATGTTGCACTTCAAGCCCCAGTTCCAAATGGCAAACATTATTTCCTTTGTCTTATTTGATGCCATTTTACCTGTGGAGATGATCCACAATCCTATTTTTATTGAAGTCCTGACATGCTCTCTTCTATCAATTCCCCCTCCATGACCATCCTTGCTTGGCTTTCACTGTTGGTGATCACCCTCTTGGAGAATGTGGCATGATGCCCTCCTTGGATGGTGCTCTTAATCACACAGGACCCAAACACAACCCCTCCCCCTCCCAAACACAGCTCCCCTCTCCAACACCAAGTCAACTACTGCAAACACAATCCCCACCCACACACACACACACATGGGGTGGCACAGCGGTAGAGTTGCTGCCTTACAGCACCAGAGACCGGGGTTCGATCCTGACTATGGACACTGTCTGTGCGGAGTTTGTATGTTTTGCTTTTGATCATGTGGGTTTTTTCCGGGTGCTCCGGTTTCCTCCCACACTCCAAAGATACACAGGTTTGTAGGTTAATTGGCTTCGGTATAATTGTAAATTGTCCTTCGTGTGTGTAGGATAGTGTTAATGTATAGGGATCACCAGTAGGCATGGACTCGCATCTCTACTGTATCTCTAAACTAACCTCGAAGATAGACACTAAATGCTGGAGTAACTCAGCGGGACTGGGCACGGGCGGGAGGGGGGACTCGAGGACGCCGTGGCGTGGGTTGAATGGACGGATGAGCGGACCAATCAGTCCGACCCATCTCCCTCCTGCTCGGGAGTGTCCCCCGGGTGTGGGAGAGTGAGGGCGGTGATTGCATGCGGGCGGCTCCGCTAACGGCATCCATCTTGTCTGTGCGAGTGATGAGAGGCCGTGCGTGGTGACGTCAGACGCACAGCCCTTGGAAAAAATGTGGTTATAAATGAGAGTTTTAAAGTTTAAAATGTATGTAACTTAAAAGACATTCGACCAAATTAAATGAAAATATCATTGGCACCAGCCGTGAGAGTGGTGAATAAGGCGCTGCAAAAATTGTAGCGCCACGGTTTACCGTTTTGGCGAAATCACAGATCTAAACCGATATGTACAGATATGTACGTCTCCAAAGACGTACAGGTATGTGGGTTAATTGGCTGGGTAAATGTAAAAATTGTCCCTAGTGGGTGTAGGATAGTGTTAATGTGCGGGGATCGCTGGGCGGCACGGACTTGGTGGGCCGAAAAGGCCTGTTTCCGGCTGTATATATATGATATGATATGATATGATATGACTGGCAGCATCTCGGGAGAGAAGGAATGGGTGACGTTTCGGGTCGAGACCCTTCTTCAGTCTGGAGTATGAAGAAGGGTCTTGAGGGTAATACGCCAACAAAGGGTTGGATAAAGTCCCCTTCTCTCTTCCAGCTTCATTTCTTTCCTCCAACCCACCCCTCGGTACAATCAGCCTGAACAAGGATCCCGACCTAAAGCGTCACCTATTCCATGTTCTCCAGAGACGCTGCCTGACCCGCTGAGTTACTCCAGCACTTTGTGTCTTCTTCTGAAGACATATCGGACTGGCTTTGAAGAGCGCGGTGAATGTATGCAGGCTGAAGGGAAAGTTATGAGCACACTAAATCCAGGAGTTAGTGCGCTGCTTTCTGTCACCAACCACAGTGAAAGTGCAGCACCCATCATTAGTTTAACAGCCTTGAACTAACGTACCAAGCACTAAATCAGCCTGTGATCTGGGTGCTGAGAATACCATAAATCTGGTGCAAATGACAGTCTTCTCGCTGCCAGCTCTGTGGCACTGCGTTTGCCAGCATTTCACCGAGCTGCCTCTCTTTTGCCTTTATGCATCTCATAAACTTTAATAAGTGCACACACACACACACACACACATACAGAAAAAGAGAATTTGTTTATTCAAACTTTGCCACTGCTCTGCGATACCACAAGGCAAAAATGCACCAAATGACTCAGATATATTTTGTTTCGTTTAGAGATACAGCGCAGAAACAGGCACTTTGGACCACCAAATCCGCGCCGACCAGCGATCCCCGCACCCTAGCATTGTCCTCTGGACGAGGGAAATGTACAATTCTACTAAAGCCTTAGACGGTCTATGTCTTTGGGAGGTGTGTGGGAGGAAACCGGAGCACCTGGAGAAAACCCACTCAGGTCACGGGGAAAACACGCAAACTCTGTACAGACAGCACCCGTAATCAGGATCAAACCTGGGTCTCTGGCGCTGTAAGGCAGCAACTCTACCGCTGCGCCACCGTGCCGCCCCAACTTCTTGGGCCAATTAAGTTACTGGCTCAAAGTTAACGTGGGGGTACATCACTCCCAAACCTCGTCAAAGCAAAAATTCAACAGATGTGGGGAGTGGGGGGGGAAGAGGGAGGGTCTTTCAAGAGCCAAGCGTTTCTTTGTCAAACAGAGAAGCACTGCCAACGAAACTAGTGAACGTTTCCCGTGAATCACTTTCCTCTTCATCTTGTGGGACTTCTGGCTGTCAGCCGCTGTGATGTGGAGTAACCGTGACCATCAATCTTCCTTCTTGAATGGGTTAGTGCTGTTCACAGATGTGGCCGCAAAGCTATTTTTTCACTAGGGTTACAGTTCTAATATTTTCATATCATTTGCATCCCGCAAATAAACGCTACGACACAAGGGCCTTTATTTAAGCTCTGGGCTGTACAAAGGGGTGTTACAGTACGACTCGCCATCTGTGTCTGTGCTCCCTCTTTGAGCAGGCCAATTAGATATGCGAGGGCAGACAGCCACTGTTTTATCTGGCCACACAGTGAGCATTGTCAACTCTCAGCAGTGAGCATTTTTAACATACTTCACCCCGAACCAGTCTTTGAAGCTTCTCCGACCCTTCTTAAAGGGGAATTTTTATGGTGGGGATTTCAGAATATTAATGGTTGAGATTTAGAGTTCAGAGAGACAGCGCGGAAACAGATCACCCCATGCACAGAAGAAGGGTCTCGACCCGAGGCGTCACCCATTCCTTCTACCCAGAGATGCTGCCTGTCCCGCTGAGTTACTGTCTCCAGCATCTTGTGCCTATCTTCACCATCACTATCCTGCACACGAGGGAACAATTTACGATCGTTACCGAAGCCGATTAAGGTACAAAACTGCACGTCTTTGGAGTGTGGGAGGAATCCGGAGAAAACCCACGCGGTCACGGGGAGAATGTACAAACTGTACAGACAGCGCCCGTGGTCAGGATCGAACCCGAGGCTCTGGCTCTGTAAGGCCGCAACTCTACCGCTGCGCCACCGTGCCGCCCCATTTACATATTTGTATTTCTTATGAAGGGGAAGGATACGATGACGTCGAGTGAATTATATGCTGTTTCAAAATCTTATTAATTTGCCTAGATGTAGAAACAAGGAACTGGTTTACACAACAGGGAGCAAAGTGCTGGGATAACTCAACAGGTCAGGCAGCATCTCTGGAGAACGTAATCGCTGATCAGTCTGAAGAAGGGCCCAGACCCGAATTCTTGCTATTGAGGGCTGCAGCATAGGTTTACTAGGATAATTCCTGGAATGGCAGGACTGTCATATGTTGAAAGACTGGAGCGACTGGGTTTGTATACACTGGAATTTAGAAGGATGAGAGGGGATCTTATCGAAACATATAAGATTATTAAGGGGTTGGACATGTTAGAGGCAGGAAACATGTTCCCAATGTTGGGGGAGTCCAGAACCAGGGGCCACAGTTTAAGAATAAGGGTAGGCCATTTAGAACAGAGATGAGGAAAAACTTTTTCAGTCAGAGAGTTGTGAATCTGTGGAATTCTCTGCCTCAGAGGGCAGTGGAGGCCAATTCTCTGAATACATTCAAGAGAGAGCTAGATAGAGCTCTTAAGGATAGCGGAGTCAGGGGGTATGGGGAGAAAGCGGGAACGGGGTACTGATTGAGAATGATCAGCCATGATCGCGTTGAATGGCGGTGCTGGCTCGAAGGGCCGAATGGCCTACTCCTGCACCTATTGTCTATTGTCTATTGAAACGTCACCTATCCGTGTTAGCCAGAGGTGGTGTCTGACCCGTTGAATTTCTCCAGCACTTTTTGTCCTTTTTAAAATTAATTTGTCTAATCTGTTTCTTCATTTGAGTGACTTTCAATTCCATAGGCTTTCACAATTCCCCTCAGTCTGCCCAGATGGCGGATATTCATTGTGAAGCGAAAGATCACGGACCCCCTGATAGTGACACGGAACTGGTGTTTGGTACTGATGTTGGGCGGCACATTTGCGCAACTAGTACAGCCCCAGAGACCTGGGTTCGATCCTGACCTTGGGTGCTGTCTGTGTGGAGAAACATATAAAATTCTCATGTTCCCAATGTTGGGGGAGTCCAGAACCAGGGGCCACAGTTTAAGAATAAGGGGTAGGCCATTTAGAACGGAGATGAGAAAAAACTTTTTCAGTCAGAGGCAGGAACAGGGTACTGATTGAGAATGATCAGCCATGATCACATTGAATGGCGGTGCTGGCTCGAAGGGCCGAATGGCCTACTTCTGCACCTATTTTCGACGTTTCTAAGATTCTATGAGTTTGCATAATTTCCCGTGACTGCGTGGGATTCCACCGGATGCTCCGGGTTTTCACCCAAATTCCAACGACGTGAGGGTTTGTAGATTAATTGGCCTCTGTAAAATGCCCCGAGTGTGTCGGGGAGTGGATGCGAAAGTGGGAATAACATACAACTGATGTGGACTCAGTGAGCTGAAGGGCCTATTTCTGTGCTGAACCTTTCAATGATTCATTGAGGTGTGGGGTTGGTGATAGCTATGGAGTGGACAGGAGCTGGTGATAAAAGTAGATGTTGTTCATCGGTTTCAGTGGGTCGGGCACTCTGGTTATAAACTGCTTAAAAAGACAACTCTATGACACGTTCAAAGCTCAGTGTTCATCACAAATCACTGATCTTAGAAGGTGTCAAAATCTGAAAAGGGACGCAATTAAAAAGGGGCACGCTAAGGCAGCTCGCCATCACCTCACTCGGCCGCACAGTGGCACGTGGTCAGAGACAGAGACTCAGCTTTGATCCCGTCTATGGTCGCTGTCTGGGTGGTGTTTGCACATTCTCCCCGAGACCGCGTGGTTTTCTCCGAATGCTCCCACATTCCAAAGACGTAGAGGTTTGGGGCTTAATTGGCCTCTGTAAATTGTAAATTGTCCCTCGTGTGTAGGATAGTGCGAGTGTACGGGGTGATAACTGGTCGGCACGGACTCGGTGGGCCGAAGGTCCTGTATCCAAGCTGTATCTCTAAGGTATTTATTCACAAAATGCTGGAGTAACTCAGCAGGTCAGGCAGCATCTCAGGAGAGAAGGAATGGGCGACGTTTCGGGTCGAGACCCTTCTTCAGACTGATGTCAGGGGGGCGGGACAAAAAAAGGCAACTTGGTTGCCATGGACAAGTTGGGCTGAAGGGTCTGTTTCCATGTTGTGCAACATGGTCAGAAGATCATCTTGGCTAGCATAGCTGTATCTCTAAAGTCTAAATCCCAAAGTCTTTCAAATGCTGTTCTAGGACCTGTCTCAACTGCCTCGGCCGGCCGCTCGTTCCACTACAACTCTGAGTGAAAACTTTGCCCCTCAGATTCCTCCTAAATCTTTCCACTTTCAGCATAAACCTGTGTGCCAGTCTTGCTAAGCACCAATGATTTGCCACAATTAGCTACATTTACTGTGTTGGAAAGATATTTCATTGGGTGCAAACCACTCTACGATGTCCTGTTAACAAAAAGTGCGATAAAAATTCAAGTTATTTGATACCAATATATTAAGTGGTTGACTCAACAACCCTGGCATAAGGATAATGCAACCTCACAATCCAAAGGAGAAAACCAGGACTGGGAAACTACAGCCAGTCATAGAAATCATGCCTCCAAAACAACTCCAGTTTGGCAGAATCAAAATAGTTCTCTGAACGATAAATATACAAGAACAGGTCTACCAGAACAAGAATTTTTACAAGGAAATGTAATTACACAGTGGCGCAGTGGTACAGTTGCTATCTTACCACGCCAGAGACCCAGGTTTGATCCTGACTATGGGTGCTGTCAGTACGGAGTTTGTACATTCTCCCGGTGACCTCGTGGGTTTTCTCCGGGTGCTCCGGTTTCCTCCCACACTCCAAAGACGTGCAAGTTTGTAGGTTGTATGTAGGAAAGAACTGCAGATGCTAGTTTACACCAAAGACAGACGCAAAATGCTGGAGTAACTCAGCGGGACTTTCTTATGAATAGAAAGAACGGGAGACGTTTCGGGTCAAGACCCTTCTTCAGACCCGCTGAGTTACTCCAGCATTTTGTGTCCACCTAACGTTATTTAGATAGTGCTTTCAAGACTATAAGAGTGGCCACAGTATTTCCCAGTGGACAGTGAGCTAGTTCCACTTGCCTGCTCATGCCTCACTCATACAAGGAGAGCATGGGAAGAATTGTCTACAGCTTGATCAAAGAGGTGGGTTTGAAGGAGAATCTTGTGGGTCAAGAGGAAAGTGCAGGGAATGAGGGCGGGGATGCCCGCAGAGTATGGAGCCTTGGTTGCCAAGTGTCAACCATGGGACAAACAGAAGAGGGGGATTGATGCCCTGATTAATGTATATGGAACTCTTTGGGATGGTTGGCTGTGGTGGCAGAGATGGGAAGATTTCAACAGAACAGTGGAATTTTACCCTGCATATCTTGGGAGAAGGGGAAAATCGGCAACGGTTGAAGGATTTGCTGCGGGTTTGAACTTGGGCAGTGGGACATTTGGAAGACCTCAGCTTTACAAAGGAGGGTGATAGTCCAAACGTTGGAAGGTGGAGGCGGGCAGAGCTGGCGGAGGCTGAAGCGAAGGACAAGTGGTGGTGCAGCGGTAGAGTTGCTGCCTCACAGCGCCAGAGACCCGGGTTCGATCCTGACTGCGGGTGCTGTCTGCACAGAGTTTGTACGTTCTCCCCGTGACCACGTGGGTTTTCTCCGAGATCTTCGGTTTCCTCCCACACTCCAATGACGTGCAGGTTTGTAGGTTAATTGGCTTGGCATAGTTGTCTTTAGTGTGCAGGATAGTGTTAATGTGCGGGAATCGCTGGTCAGTGCGGAATCGGCGGGCCAAAGGGCCTGTTTTCGTGCTGCATCTCTAAACTAAATTAAACTAAACATGAAAGTGGTGACAGAAGTAGACAGGGGATGTTAGGTGCGCTTACCTTCAATGGTCAGGGTATCGAGTACAGCAGTTGAGACGTCATGTTAACATGTACATGACGCTGGGAAGGCCACATGTGGAGTACTGTGTACACTTGTGCTTGTCCTGCTATAGGAAACATGCCATTAAAGGGCGCAAAAAACTTACGAAGATTTTATCAGGTCTGGAAGTTTTAACTAATAAGATGGATAGGCTGTGCCTACTTTCCACTGGAGCAGTGGAGACTGAGGGATGATCTTTTACAAGTATTTAAAAAAAACAGGAACGGCACAGTTAAGGTGAAAATCTATTGTTTTTCCCCAGGGCAGGAGGGTCTCAAACTAGGAGGGAAATATTTAAAAGGGATCCGATGGGCAATTTCTTTGCATGAAGGATGGGGCATGTATGGATCGAGCTGCCAGAGGAAGTAATAGGGGTGGGTACAATTATGACATTTAAAAGACACTTGGGCAGGTACATGGATTGGAAAGGTTTGGAGTGATATGGGCCAGACACAGGCGAGTGGGACTCGCTAAGTTAAGCAACTTGGTTGCCATGGACAAGTTGGGCTGAAGAGTCTGTTTCCATGTTGTGCAACATGGTCAGAAGATCATCTTGGCTAGCATAGTCTCGTGGTAGTGGTGGGGGAATAGAGGCAAGAAAATGATGGATAGTTCATAAGCTATAGGAGCAGAACCAGGCCATCAAGTCTACTTAACCATTCAATCATGGCTGATCTATCTCTCCCTCTCAACCCCATTCTCCTGCGTTCTCTCCACAACCCCTGACACCCGTACTAATCAAGATAGGGGTCAGATTCCTGTTGGATATGAATAAATTATATGCCTTTAATCTCTAATGCTTACATTAAAAATAACTTTGATCAACGTATACTTTTTGTAATCTCTACCATCGGAATAAAAAAACATTTGCTTCTCCGAGGCCACAAAACTGAACCTGTTGGAACCATGTACTTAAAGCAGTTGACAATGTGAACCGGAAGGTATGTGTTGCTACTTTGAAAGGGCTCTCCATTTAGTTCCACTTCCCACTCCTTTCCCAAAGTCCTGAACATTTCTACTCTTTGAAAGTTATTGATGTATTCGATTTCACCATCCACTTGGCCAGCGTGTTTCCAAATGCTATAATAGGATAGGGTCTAAACCTGCAACCACTACGGGTGCAGTCTGTGTGGTGTTTGTAGGTTCTTCCTGTGACCAAGTGGGTTTTCTCCGGGTGCTCCGGTTTCCTCCCACATTCCAAAGACCAACATGTTTGTAGGTTAAATGTGTAGGAAGGAACGGCAGATAGACACAAAGTGCTGAAGTAACTCAGCGGGACAGGCAACATCTCTGGAGACGTTTCCAGGGTGACGTTTCAGGTCGAGACCCTTCTTCAGGCTCAATTGTAATTAGCTTCTGTAAATCGCTCCAAGTGTGTAGGTTGTGACAAAGGGATAACAGAGAATTAGTGTATGGGTGATTGATGGTCGCCGTGGACTCGGTGGGCTGAGAAGCCCGTTTCCACGCTGTATCTCTGAACAAAACCAGGTCCTGTAATCAGCAGAGAAATAATTTACCCATGAAGACTACTTTAGATGCTGTCTGCTGAATGGAAGTTTCCAACTGAAACTACTTATTCTTCTTGAATGGTTCCAATGAGGGATTATCGGGCAGTTGAAGGACAGTACCTGCAAAACGCAGCACTCCTTTGGTATAACCGTATAATGTTGCAAAGCCTTATCATTAGCCCCAAGCCCAAGAGCTGAAATGAAATGAATTAAATAACCAGGAGATAGTTGAGGCAGGGACTATCACAACGTTTAATTAAACAATTAGACAGGTACATGGACAGGACAGGTTTAGAGGGATATGGGCCAAAAGCAGGCATGGGACTCGTGTAGCTGGAACATATTGGCCAGTGTGGGCCAAGGGGCTTGTTTCCACACTGTATGAATCTATAACCATGGTACATACACACGTTTGTTTATGGACCTGCCGCCCTACTTTACCTCGGAACTGCAGATGCTGGAAACTTGAACAAAACATAAAGTGCTGGAGGAACTCAGCGGGTCAGGCAGCATCTGGGGAAGCGATGTTTCAGGTCGGAACTTCACACTGATGGAGCATGGGAAAATAAAGCTGGAGAAGAGAGTTTTCCCGCTCTTTGTACGTATTTACCGATACTATAAATGCATCAAGGTTATTTTGGTCTATAATCTCCTGTGATAACAAGTTCCATCTTACCAAACAGCTACTGGATGAAGTTTTTTCCTCAATACCTCATTGGATTTCTTGGTACCCACATTACTTCTGCATCAGTCCAAAGGAGAAATGGTGTCCCTATTTTTATCCTTGCACATTCTCAAAGGACCTACTCTCGGCCTACTTTGTCTTTTCCAAGTACTATGTTTACATATTCTGTTGTGCTGCTGCAAGTAAGAATTTCATTGTTCTGTTTGGGACATAGGACAATAAAACATTCTTAAGGATCTCTACATTATTTAAAGTATTGGAAAGAAGGGCTCCAGCATTAACCCTGGAGTTCAGTTTCCAACCTAAACCTTAAGCATTCAAAGCTGCTTATTTTACACTGAAGGCTTGTTGATGAGGTTTCAATTCTACAAGGAGTTATATAAAAAAAACAGGATAAAGTAGGCAAAGATAGAAACATAGAAAATAGGTGCAGGAGGCGGCCATTTGGCCCTTCGAGCCAACACTGCCATTCATTATGATCATGGCTGATCATCCACAATCAGTAACCCGTGCCTGCCTTCTCCCCATATCCCTTGATTCCGCAAGCCCCTAGACCTCAATCTAACTCTATCTGATGTTTGTCAAAGATGCCAACTTGTAATACGTTTAACTGGTATGGTTACAGGAACAACCCTGTGGTTCAGTTTTAGGTGTTTTCCACTTGTTGAACTGAGAAGCAGTTGCCACACCTGTAACTGTCCATGAAGTTGTTTGAAAAACTGTTTGAAAAACTGTTTATCATTAAAATGTATATATATATATTTGAATAGTACAACACAGAGGACAATTAAACCAACTGTGCATGTACCAAAACTTTCAGGGAGCAATCCAATTTGTTCTGCTCTACATTCATTTGCCTTAATCCTGCATATTAAGTATTCCACCTTAAGTATTCACCTAAATCCCTTTTATCTGAGGCCCATGGGATGCTTGGCCGCGCATAAATTAATGAGCTGGGATGTTACATTATAGTTTTATAAAATTGGTTAGGAAACAAAAACAGACACAAAGTGCTGGAGTAACTCAGGAGGTCAGGCAGCAACCCTGGAGAACATGGATAGGTGATGTTTCTGGTCAGGCCCCGTTGTGCTTAGCTTAGTTTAGTTTAGAGATACATCGTGGAAATGGGCCCATTGCGTCCATTACGGACAATTTACAGCGGCAGAGATCTGGGTTTGATCCGGACTACAAATTCTGTCTGTTCGGAGTTTGTATGTTTTCCCCGTGACTGTGTGGGTTTTCTCCGGGCGCTCCGGTTTTCTCCCACACTCCAAAGATGTAGAGGTTTATGGGTTAATTTAGCTTCTGTAAATTGTAAACTATCCATAGTGTGCAGGGTAGCATTAATGTACGGGTATCGCTGGTCAGCTTGGACTTGAGGGGCCGGTTTCCACGCCGTGTCTCGAAACTAATCTAAGCTTTCTCTACCATATTCTCCTCGCTCCAAATAGTTAAATTTACAACAGTTGGGGACAATAGTGGTCGTTTTTCAGACGGTCACAATGCATAGTTCAGAATGCTAGTGTGCGGAGATGGGAAGGGGTTGCAGGCACTGTGTGGAAGATGACAGACCCTTGCCCAATCTGTATATTCCAAGAAATGCGGTAGTTTTAAGGCTTGCTTTCAGAAAGACCCTCGGGAATCTCCGCATGTTCAGGCTGTAAATGTGGAATGCTCTTAAACAAACTCTTACTGTAAGGCCATCTGCAAGCAATCATATCCTACCTAAAGACTGCACACTTTTAAGAGAAAGCAGTAACACTGCACACAACACATTCTACGTGGTCTGTGGAGTAACAATCTTGCCAGCAATTAATAAAGCTTCTTTGTGGAGCAGAGCTTCGTGCTCTCATTCTTGGTTCCTTAATTACACTGTAGCCACAGCAGAATCACCTCCGCTCGGGGAGAGGCCCTAGCCAAAAGTCTGGTGCTTGACATCCTTTCTGAATCCGATGTAAATTATTAAATTTGTGCAAATCTGAAGTGCTTGGCTCTGCGGAAGATAGATGCCACTGCAATTCTTCCAACCTGCCGTTTAATTATTAATTTAATTTGGGCGGTATGGTGGCACAGCGGTAGAGTTGCTGCCTTAGTACAAGTATAAGAGACCCAGGTTTGATCCCGATTACGGGTGCCGTTTGTACGTTCTCCCCTAGACCTGCGTGGGTTTTCTCCGAGATCTTCGGTTTCCTCCCACATGCCAAAGGTTTGTAGGTTAATTGGCTTGGTATAAATGTAAAAGTTGTGTCTCGTAGTGTTAATGTGTGTGTAGGATAGTGTTATTGTGCGAGAATCTAAATCTAAACTACTAGCTTCAAAGAAAGAACGTGCATTTATTAAGCACATTTAAAGATAAAGTCATAGAGTCACAAGGCATGGAAACAGGCCCTTCAGCCCAACTTGTCCTCACGAAGAAGGGTCTTGACCCAAAACATCACCCATTCCTTCTCTCCAGGGATGCTGCCAGTCCTGCTGAGTTACTCCAGCTTTTTGTGTCTATCTTCAGTTTAAACCAGCATCTGCAGTTCCTTCTTACACATGTCCCAGCTATACTAGTCCCACCTGCCTGCGTTTGACCCACATCCCTCTAAACCTTTCCTATCCATGTACCTGTCTATTTTTTTCTTAAACGTTTGCAATAGTTCCTGCCTTAACTACCCCCTTTCATGCACCCACCAAATCACCCATCCTTTTTCTCCAGAGATGCTGCCTGACCTGCTTAGTTACTCCAGCACTTTGTGTCTATCTTTAGATTAAGTATTCATGTCTTGAAATGGGGAAGGAACCCAGATCTTTCTGACTCAGTGCTAACTTTTGGTATCAACCAGGGGACAAGGAGAACCTTATCTGCTGTTGCTTATGCTTCAGACAGCTTCCAAATGTGTCATCGTCTGAGGCTGGGCTGCCTCATCAAGCCCACATGCTTCTGATCACGCATCTAGGCAGCACCCAATTACAATGAGGCTTGTACTGACTAGTTTATTGATATAATGGGACAGAACAGGTGCCTTCATAGTCTCATAATATAGCGAGCTATTTATAAAACTCGCCAGGGATTACCCTGAAGCAGAAATGCTGTCACTGAGTTTACCACAGTTTAGTTTAGTTTAGTTTAGAGATACAGCATGGAAACAGGCCCTGATGGATCTTGGAATCGACTGTGTAACTGGCCCCCAAACAGTCTGTGCAGACTTTACTTTAGAGACACAACGTGGAAACAGGCCCTTCGGCCCACCGAGTCTGCGCCTACCAGCGATCACTCCGTACACTAACACCATCCAACACATGAGGGACAAATTACAATTTTACCAAAGTCAATTAACCTGAACGTCTTTGGATTGTGGGAGGAAACCAGAACACCCGGAGAAAACCCACGCGGTTACTGGGAGAACATATAAACTCTGTACAGGCAGCACCCGTGGTCAGGATCGAACCCGGGTCTCTGGCGCTGTGAGGCAGCAGCTCTACCACTGTGCCAGACTGGCTGATTGAGTTGCAGTCAGGTCACAACCACATCTTCTAGGTAGTCAATCCAGTGCCTTACTGAGGGGACAAATGTATTTCAGACGCACTTTCATTCGGATGGACATTAAACCAAGATATACCCATTCTAAGGAAGAACAAGGGCACGATGCCACAGTGCCACTGCCGAGCTCTTGAATAAACCTCACATAGCTTGTTTGAGAATCTCACTTTTCACAGGTATAATGACGTACTCTCTGCAAATGAGTTTCATTAAAGGTCAAGGACTTACTGAACACTTTGTGACTCGGAAACAAGGGTGGCATCATACATTCGCAGATGACTGGAACTGGGGGCAGAGAGCAAACGGGGCCCTGGGGCTGCAATTGCGCTGAGGCAATGAATCAGCTGCCAACGTGCATCTTTTGCTCTTACTCACAAACATCAATCCGTGGGAGTACGCCTCAGCAGACAGTCCCAGTTAGCTCACCGTTGACCTCATTTCAGCCCCCGGGGGAATTAACGGAGGGAAAGAGAGAATGCTAATAAGAGTGAAAGCCCCTTGTCAAGGAATGAGTTTCCTTAGCTCACCCCTGAGCATTGCCAGAAAAAGATGGCTCTCGAAGTGAAGTTGGAGACCACACTTCACAGACCAAAACGTAATAGTTTTCAAATCCAACTCAAGATACATCTAACGCAAATTCAGCCAAACCGGTTGACTGCAAAATGCAAAACCCCCATCTAACCCCATTTTAACATGCGTCAATGCCTGTTAAACTCTGCTGATGTCATCCCCAGCTAGATAAGAGACAACTATCTTTTTAATGAAACATTGGCATTAAATGTCTACTTTATACGACAAGGTTATCGTCAATGATGAGCTCAGAGATCATGTCTTAGGAGCAGAAGTAGGCCATTTGGCCCAGAGTCTACTCCGCCATTCAATCATGGCTGATCTATCTTTCCCTCTCAACCCCATTCGCCTGTCTTCTCCCCATGACACCCTTACCAATCAAGTGTCCATCAATCTCCGCCTTAAAAATACCTAGTCGTCTTATTAGTTCCACTGTTCGCATCCTTCTATCCCTGTCGTTTGCACATCTCCCCCGACCAACAATGGACCATTATGGACTCCACCCTTCTAGAAGTCATCTGTTGCTGGCCCTGTTTTGTTCCGGCCTTCTCCATCATTGAGTCTGAAGAAGGGATTCGACCCAAAACATCACACGTTCCTTTTCTCCAGAGATACTGCCTGACCAGCTGAGTTACTCCAGCAATTTGTGCCTACCTTTGGTATAAACCAGCATCTGCAGTTCCTTTCTACTCAATTCTGTTCATGTTTCAATGGAGTCAATTTGCAAGGGAGTTCAAAACAGGCAGTTAAGACTAAAACATTCATAATAAATGGACAACACAATAGCACAGCTAGCTGGTAGATCCACTGCCTCATAGTGCCAGAGACCCGGGTTCAATCCTGACTTCGGGTGCTGTCTGTGTGGAGTTTGCATGTTGTTCCTCTGACCATGTGGGCTTCCTCCAGGCGCTTCAGCTTCTTCCCACAACCCAAAGATGTGCGTGTTAGTAGGTCGACTAGCTGCCATAATTTGCCCCTGGTGTGTAGGGGAGTGGATGAAAAAGTGGGATAACTTAAAACTAGTGTGAACGGGTGATTGATGGTCAGTGGGCCGAAGGGCCTGTAGGCCACATTGTATAACTCTAAGCATCTAAATCCAAATGAAAATTATTTCCCCAGTGACTGCCTAAAGCAGAGAACTCACTATCAAATGGAGGTTTGAGGAGCTATCAAAGACTACATACATCCATGGTATTCAATGCAAAACTGGATTGGTACACGAGGCCAAAAGAAATAGAAGGACATGCTGAGATTATATAAATAGGAGTGGATTTAAGCATTAAAACAAGCATAGACCTGTCACGCTAAAATAACCTGTTTCCATGCTGTAAAATTTTATGTTATGAAAGTTCTAGTTTGTGTAACCCATTGATTTGAGTTCATAGATCATGTCGCAATCTTTTACCAGAGAGAAGATCAAAGACAACAGAGAGAACCACCCACCGGTTCCCTCCGTCGTATGCAATCCTGACATGAAATATAACAGGGAGATGAAGACACAGTAACTGCAGATGCTGGTTTACCAAAAAAGACCCAAAATGCTGGAGTAACTCAGTGGGCCAGGCAACATCTCTGGGCGTTTCGGGATGAGATCCTTCCTCAGACAGAATGAGGGTCCTGACCCAAAATGTCGCCTATCCATGTTCTCCGAAGATGCTGCCTGACCCGCTGAGTTACTCCAGGACTTTGTGAAATCGCCCTTCTTTCATCATTCTCACAACTAAACCGTTGAGCTTTACAAGGAGGACCGCAGCTGTTCCAGGTGGGTGTTAACCACCATCACCTCTCATATATTGAGTTGTTTAGTTTATTGTCATGTGTACCGAGGTACAGTGAAAAGCTTTATTTGCGTGGTAACCAGTCAGCGGAAAAACAATACATGATTAGTGTATTCCAAAGACGTACAGGTATGTAGGTTAATTGGCTGGGTAAATGTAAAAATTGTCCCTAGTGGGTGTAGGATAGTGTTAATGTACGGGGATCGCTGGGCGGCACGGACTTGGTGGGCCGAAAAGGCCTGTTTCCGGCTGTATATATATGATATGATATGATGATATGATTACAATGTACAGATGCAGGATAAAGGGAATAAGGTGAATAACGTTTAGTGCAAGATAAAGCCAGTAAAGTCCGATCAAAGATAGTCCGAGGGTCTCCAATGAGGTAGGTAGTGGTTCAGGACTGCAGTCTAGTTCTGGTAAGATGGTTCAGTTGTCTGAAGCTGTCCCTGAATCTGGAGATGTGCGTTTTCACACTTCTATACCTTTTGCCGATGGGAGAGTAAGTAGGAATGGACAATGATTAGACACTAAATGCTGGAGTAACTCAGGGGGGCAGGCAACAACTCTGCATTAAAGGAAGAGTTAGTCCAGCATTTTGTGTCACCCTCTGAGTTACTCCACCATTTTGTGTCAACCCGCTGAGTTACTCCACCATTTTGTGTCAACCCATTCCTTCTATCCAGAGATGCTGCCTGTCCTGTCGAGTTACTCCAGCATTTTGTGTCCACCTTTGGTGTAAACCAGCATCTGCAGTTCCTTCAGACACACAGACAATGAATGTTGGCTTCGGATAGGAGGGGAAATTGATAAATACTGGGGGGGGGTGGAGGAAATCAGTGCTTACAGATCTTATCAGCAGGCATAATGCCCCACCTTTGGTTTAACAGGATGCATTTCACATGATCATCCCTGTATTCATCACATTGAAGGAGGCAAATATAGCAATGGGATGAGTATCCTGTTGGCACTTTCAGCGGCAACTTTGTACCAGTTATCGAGTTAGCAGCGATTCACATTGGCAGTTTATATCACCTGCATCTACATCCAGCATTACACTTCCCTGAGCAAAATAAATATTGATCTTCAAAACATCTCGCGTTACCATCAAAGAGGCACTAATGTACTTTAAATACTAAGAAATCTGGCTTTCTACTGGATAATCACACCATACTCTATTAAAGTCAATATTTGGAATTATATTTCATGACACGAGAGTTCAAGCTACTGAAAAACTGAATCAACTTGGCATACAAACAGATCCTTTGGAACTATCATTAGAAACTCGACCTTTAAAGGTTATCGACATCCTCCGAACTACAGCAAGTGTTTGTTCAGTGGTAAATTACGTGTGCTTATTGCATGCACGTGCACACATGCACATGGACATTCAGCCTTTCAAACTGCTTCCAAAATCTAAAACATAGAACAGTAACACAGGCAGCACGGTGGCGCAGCGGCAGAGTTGCTGCCTTACAGCGCAAGGGACCTGGGTTCGATCCAGACCATGGGTGCTGTCTATAGAGTATGTATGTTCTCACCGTGACCTGCGTGGGGTTTCTCCAGGTGCCCCAGTTTCCACCCCCATGCCAAAGACGTAAAGGTTTTTAGGTTAATTGGCTTGGTATAGATGTAATTGGCCTCAGTAAATTGGAAATTGTCGGGGCTATATCTGTCACTAAATCGAATGCATGAAAGAAACCAAATGTGGTGGGTAGCTGTCCCTAACTTTCTATATTTGCTGGTAAATAGGATTAATTGAAAGTAAAATTAAGTGATCAATGGTCTGTAAAGCAAGGCATAAATTAATAAGTGAACTTGAGTTTTGAGATTCAGGTCCACAGTGAACTTAGTTTAGTTTAGAGATAGAGCGTGGAAACAGGCCCTTTGGCCTACTGAATCTGCACCGACCAGTGATCCCCACACACAAACACTATCCTTCACACACACTGGGGACAAGTTACATTTATACCAAGCTAATTAACCAACAAACCTGTAAGTCTTTGGAGTATGGGAGGAAACCGAAGATCTCGGAGAAAACCCACACAGTTCACGGGGAGAACGTACAAACTCGATACAGACAAGCACCCGTAGTCAGGATCGAACCCGGGTCTTTGGCGCTACAAAGGCAGTAGCTCTACCGCTACGCCACCATGCTGCCACCTGTATAGGAAATGAGACAAAGGTATAATCCCAAATGTGAGATATTCACATCTGAATAGATCAAAGCTTGGGTCACTTTGTTCACGATTACTTTTAGAAATGACTTGCATCAGTCTGAGATGGTTTAGCAAGATAATGAAGTGCAATGGGATCAGTGATGGAAATGGGAGATACTTGCAACAATTTCCTCAGGGATTTCTAATACAGGTAGTGAATGAATGAAAAACAAAGCTATCTACCAGCTAGTTTTCTTATATAATAAAACAGTCATACTGCACGAAAGTAGTCCCTTCAGCTCAACTTGCCCACGCTGACCAAGATGCCCCATTTACACTAGTCCCACCTGCCCGCGTTTGGCCCATGTCCCTCAAAACCTCTCCTATCCATGTAACTATCCAAATGCATTTTAATTTGCTTTAACTACCTCCTCTGGCAGCTAGATCCATCACCACCTTCGATGTGAAAAGGTTGCCCCTCACATTCCTATTAAATCTTTCCCATCTCACCTTAAACCTCTGTCCCCTGGTTCTTGATTCCCCTATACTGGGTAAAGGACTGGGTGCATTTGTCCTATCTATTCCCTTCATGATCTAACACATCTTCATAAGACCAACCCCCCATCCTCCTGCACTCCAAGGAATGAAGTCCAGCAAGGCCCTAACTTTCCCCCCCAGCTCAAGCCCTCAGTTTCTGCAACATCCTTGTAATTCCTCTCTGCTCTCTTTCCAGTTTAGTAATGTATATATTTTTTTAAATAAAAAATAGCAAGTAATGTTGTGGCCTGGAAATCCATCCACCTCCACTTACCTTTTTGTTCATGGTGAAGAAGCAAAGTTAGTTACTGACCACACCCAACAATTCAATGGACTTCCTTGAACAAACAAAACTCTCACCATGCAACCCCACAGATTAAAACCCGGGTTCTCAAACTTCAAGAAAGCAAACATAAATGTAACAATTCTAATAGATGTCGGCTGCACTTTTAAATCCCAGGGGCAAATTTCATTCACTGAGGCGAATTTTGATAAAAAAGTATCATCACTAAGGCAGCACCGCGGTGCAGTGGTAGAGTGGCTGCCTTACAACGCCAGAGACCCGGGTTCGATCCAAACTGTGGGTGCTCTCTGTACAGACTTTGTACGTTCTCCCCGTGACCTGCATGGGTTTTCTCAGTGTGCTCCTGTTTGCTCCCACACTCCAAAGACGTGAGGTTTGGAGGTTAATTGGCTTTGGTAAAATTGTAAATTGTCACTAGTGTGTGCAGGATAGTGTTCGTGTGCAGGGTCGCTGGTCAGCGCAGACCTGTTTTCGCGCTGTTTCTCTAAACTAAACTTCACACAGGCATTAGAAGATTGCTCTTACCCTCCATCAAAGATCTTAATCCGTGTAGGCTCCAGCCTCTTCGGTGTTGAGCTATCATCTTCATGCTTCTCTCTTCTTTCTTCTTCTTTTTCTACTTTGCAGGCTTCTTTCCCATCATCTGCAGAATGCATTGAAGGGATATGCATCTAGAAAGGAGGATTTGAATTGTAGAACTAGTGCAGTTATGGGTAACCATGTTACCTACAGTTATGGAGTCATACACTAAGGAACAGTCAGAGAGTCATAGTCAGAGTTATACGGCATGGAAACAGACCCTTCGGGCCAACTTGCCTATGCTGAGCAAGATGCCTCGTCTAAACTCATCCTACCTGCTCACCATGCATGACTCTTGCTTGCAGTGATGTGAAGTTTTGGTATATCCCATTTCATAAGTTCTAGGAGGAGAATTGGGCCATTTGGCCCATCAAATCTTCTCCGTCATTCCATCATGGCTGATCTATCTCTTTCTTCTAACCCCATTCTCCTGTCAACGCCCCCATAAGTCCTGACACCTGCCTCTGTAGGATTTTTACATCCTACCTTCACAGTTCCACTACCTAGAACTGTTCCATTGAGAGGAACCCACATGCATGTTCAGTAAATGTAAACTTGTGAACTTAAAGAAGGAAGCTCTGAGTTCATGATTCACTTCATTTCTCATTCTGTCTCAGCTGCTCCATCAAAATCTGTGTACTGCAGCAAATATTTGTTTAACTTACCTTAGTTTAGAGGTGCAGCGTGGAAATAGGTCCTTCGACCCACCGACCAACAATCACCCCAGACACCAGTTCTGTCCTACACACCAGGGACAATTTACCAAAAGCCAATTAACCTACAAACCTGCACATCTTTGGGAGGAAGCCGGAGTACCCGGAGAAATCCCCCGTGGTCACAAGGAAAATGTGCAAACTCCGTACAGACAAGCAACGGTGGTCAGGATCGAACCTGGGTCCCTGGCACAGTAAGGCAGCAACTCTACCGCTGCGCCACAAAGTTAGATTGACTCAAGTTTGAAAGTATTTAGAAATCAGAAAAATGAATTGTGCCTCAGCAAACAAAAAGTTGTAGCATTAATGTAATGTGCAGTAATAGCAAATTATCTGCTTTGGCGAGGAAACCTTAATTTTAAAGTAACAGTAAGGGAAGTTGAGATTTAGAGGAAGCTCGCTGAGTTACGGGAAACTTAATTTAGGACTGACAAGGAAAGCAAAAATTTGCCAGCAGCATAAATCAATGACGAGTCACACCCTGGCCACTCCCTCTTCACCCCTCTCCCACCAAGCAAAGGGTACAGAAGTGTGAAAACGCACACCAACAGATTCAGGGACAGTTTCTTCCCAGCTGTTATCAGGCAACTGAATTATCATCCTACTAAACAACTAGAGAGCAGTCCTGAACTGCAAACTACCTCATTGGTGACTCTCAGATTATCTTTGATCTGGCTTACTGGCTTTATCTTGCACTAAATGTTATTTCCTTATCATTTATCTGTACATTTTGAATGGCTGGAGTGTAATCATGTATTGTCTTTCTGCTGACTGTTTAGCACGCAACAGATGCATTTCACTGTACCTCGGTATCCGTGACAATAAACTGAAACAGAGTTGATGTGTTACGGCACCGGAGACCCAGGTTCGATCCTGACTACAGGTGCTTGTCTGTACTGAGTTTGTACATTCTCCCGGTGACCTGCGTTGGTTTTCTTCGAGGTTTCTGCGTGGTTTCGTCCCACACTTCAAAGACGTACAGGTTTTTAGGTTAAGTGGCTTGGTATAAAAATGTAAAAAATGTCTTTAGTGTGTGTGTCGGGTTGTTAATGTGCAGGGATCGAAGGTCGGTGCGGACCCAGTCTGTTTCCGTGCTGTATCTCTAAACCAAATCAAACTAAACTGAATTGGTCATGTGAGCCAGTCCTTGCTGTTGCCTTACCTCACTAACCCGGAGCTTCCGTGCACTGGAGGGGACCAACTTGCCCATCTGTCGGCGTGGAGCTGTGGCCATGGTGTAGATCTCCTTGCCGGACATCTGCTTGGACCTCAGGAGAGCGAGGCTGAGCTTGGTGGACATGCCGGGCAGGTTGGGGTTGTGCAGGCTGATGCACCAGCTGGCATAGACAGAGGACCTTGGGTCGATGTGCTGGCTGGGGTTGGGCTTGGTGTACTTCAGGTAGCACCAGCTGACGTTAGTGGAGGTGTGGAGGCTGGGGAAGTGCAGCAGGCGTTGGACATCACCTGCGTCCATGCCGGGAACAGCGCCGGGCTTCGCGGGGCTGGCACTCGACGGTCGGTCTGGTAATGTGCCGGACGAGAGCGTCTGAAACTCTTGCAAAGGTAGTGGAGATCTCTCTTGGATGAGCTCCAGAGGATCTTCCTTCTTCACTGGCCCGCGGAGAGTTTTACCTCGGTATAGATGTCCAGACCAGTGCTCGTGTTTCTCAGAGGTCCCAGGTGGCTGCAGGGAGGACGTGAGGAGAGGTGACGAGGGCAGAGTAGACGAGACCGTGGTCTCAGCTGGGCACCGCCTGGGCGGCTGGGGAGAGTGTCTTTTCGAAGCCTCTTCGGTTCTTGCTTCAGCTTTCTCTTCCGATTCTTCCTCTATCTCTTCCTCTTTCACTCGCTTTTGTTGCTGGGTCTCCATGGTCAGTTCCAAGCTCCCGGCAGGGGACAACATACGTTTGCTCCCACCGATGGTGGACGTGTAGGTCTCAGCCACGTAGGTACCTTCTGTGGTGGGCCCGAGCGATAGGCAACCTTTCCTCTCCACCATGGGCAGGGGCACTCGTAGGTAGGGCGAGGGGAAGAAGTCCCGGTGATGGCCGGCGATCATCTGCGCTAAGTCCAGGCCGATGCCATGCATGCTGGCGCTGCAGACCAGGGTGGCCTTGGGTCTGCTGTCCTCTATCCTGCAGATGACCACGGTGGTGGAACTATCTGCCGACTGGGTGACCAGCATCTGGGACAGGGTGGTGTACATGGCACTGCCATAGATGGGCATTTGCGTCTGGACCCTGACCGGCACCACCAGGGACACCGTGGGCCGCAGGGGCTCGGGGGAATGGGTGATGGTGGGGGGCGGTAAGGCGGGCGAGGGGCTGTACTCCGGCAGTGGGTGGAAGGGGGCTTTGTGGTCCCTGAACCGCCCTCCGGCCTGCAACTGGAAGGCCAGCTGGGATCGTGTGGGCAGGTAGGAGGGAGGCAGGGCCGGGGTTTGGGCTGGAGGGGGTAGGAGCTGGGAGGGGCGGACCATGGGCAGTTCATGGGGCAGTGGGTAGAGTGGGTAGGGGAGGGTTGTGGGGGGCGGCTGGAGAGATGCCAGCATCCCCTCGGCTGGCGCTGAGAGGAGGGCCGACATTGGGCCCTGCTGTTGCTGCTGTTGGGGCCCGAAGGCCGAGAGGTGCCTGGGCTGGTAGTGGGGTCCCTCCTGAGGAACGGGGAAGCCGGGGCGAGGGGGCTCGCAGTGTGATGGGGGGTCGCCGGGCGGGCAGGGAGGGGGGGAGCGGTACCTCGCCGCCGGGCCCAGCTCGGGGGGTTTCTCCGCCGGCCTAGGCCTGGGCGGGGGCGGAGGCGGAGGCGGAGGGTCGGGCCCGGGGTCGGTGCTGCCGCACAGGGAGGCCTGGCGGACCAGCAGCAGGCACCTGCGGCGCTCCTGCCTGGGGGGCGAGAGGAGCTGGGGGGTTCCGGCGGCGGGCCCGGCCTCGGTGGAGAGGCTGCCGTAGTCGAAGGACTTGCTGCGGGCCTCGGAGGAGGGCGGCTGGTGGGCGGAGGAGGAGGAGGAGGAGGAGGAGGAGGGGGTCTGCTCCGAGGACGAGCGCCTCATCTCCCTCTGGTAGTGAGGGGGCACGGTCAGCATGTGGGGGGCACGGTCAGGCCGGGCCTGGAGCTCGGCGGCTCCCTCCCTCAGCCCAGGCCCGGGCCCAACCCCAGCCCCAGGCCCCGGCCCAACCCCAGCCCCATCGCCCTCCCTGTCGAAGGAGGCCGAGAGGCTGGAGCCGCGGGACAGGCTGCTCTCCTGGCTGGGGCTGCGGGAGACAGGCGGGCACGACTCGAAGCTCGACTCACCCGACGACTGTGACATGTCAGCCAGCCGCAGCCGCTTCTTCTTGGGCGGCAGCTTCTCGGTGGGGAACTGCGACAGGGTCTGGCTCCTCTGCGGCCACTGGAACTCCTCGGGGGGCTTCTCCGGCTCCTTGACCACCTCCACCACCACCTCCTCCTCCTTCTTCTCCACCACCACCACCACCTTCACCGGCTCCTCGGTCACCAGGATCTCGGGCACTTGTATTTTCCGTTGTCGGACGAGCCGGGCCTGCAGCGGGTGGTGGTGATGGTGGGGTCTGGGCGGCTCGGCAGACGGTAGCCACGGACACGGTCTCCTCGCCTCAGGCTCGGCACCGGCCCCGGGGTATTCGACCTCCTGCGAGCCCCTGGGCCGGTGGTCGGCGACATCGAGAGCGGAGCCGGCCCGGCCCAGCAACGTGTTGGTGTGCTGGATGACGGAGATCCCCTTCCCCGTCGTCGTCGTGCGCTTGGCGCCATCCGTGCAAGGAGGGGATGGCGGCCTCTTCCCCTCCGCCGCCGTGACCACCGTCGTCATCGTCGGCGGCCTGACCCTCGCCTCCGCCTCCATGCACTCGCCTGCTGGGCCCAGCATGGCCATCAACGCCGGTAAGCCGGGGAGCAGAGCGGGAGCGGGAGGGGGAAGGGGGGCGGGAGACTGGGGCTTCGGGCCTCCGCCATCGTAGCCGCCCGCGGGCGGCTCCTCGTCGTCGCCCAGACTCTTCTCTTTCCTCCGCTTCCTGGCCGGCGTCAGCTCCAGCGAGGGCCGCGGCTTGTAGTGGTGGACGACATGCGGCTCTGCTGGGCCGGGGGAGGGCCTGGTGTGCTCGGCCTGCGGGCCAGGGAAAGGCCGGGGCTGGGCCTGGGGGCCAGGGAAGGCCTGGGGGCAAGGGAAGGCCTGGGGCTGGGCCTGCGGGCCAGGGAAGGCCTGGGCCTGGGGGCAAGGGAAGGCCTGGGGCTGGGGGCAAGGGAAGGCCTGGGGCTGGGCCTGCGGGCCAGGGAAGGCCTGGGGCTGGGCCTGCGGGCCAGGGAAGGCCTGGGCCCGGGGCCGGGAGCGAGGACCGTGCAGCTCCGAGCAGTAAAACTTCTTGTGCGTCTCGTAGTTGGTTCGTTTGCGATAGCGGGCCCCACAGGTGTCGCACTCGTACATCAGCCCCTTCACCCTCGGCCCTTTCTTGGCCCTCCTGGCGGGCTCGGCCTCGGCCTCAGCCTCGGCAGCATCGTCGTGCTCCTCCCCGGGCCTCCCCTTGGCCTCCTCCTCCTCCCTCCTCTCCTCCTCCACCGCTTGGTACTCCATGCCCGAGGGCAGCTCGATGGCCTTCTGCCTCTTCAGCATGCGGTGGTGTGTGATCAGGCCCTGGCTGAAGGCCTGGTCCGGCTCCGTCATCCTGTCGTCGAACGAGTGGCTGCCCTTGAAGGCGGGCGGCGCGGTGCAGGAGCTGCTGGCCGACGGCATGGAGTTGCTCCTGGTCAGGGGCACGGCGTCGGCCAGGCCGTGGCGGCCGCAGCGGTGGTGCTGGTGGTGGTGGGCGAGCCTGCTGCTGGAGGCCTTGGCTGGGTCGGCCTGGTAGGCCGCGGCCTTGGGCGACTCGATGCTTCCCCTGCGGGAGAGGGAGGTGCGGCGGGGCTTGACTCTGTCGATCTGCCTGGTGTCCACCACCGCCTCGTTGATGGTGATGAGTTTGGTGATGTGCTCGATCACGTTCTGCTCCATCTGGGCCTTGCCCGTGGGCAGGGTGAAGGACAGGCCCGACGGCTTGTCCTCCATGGCCGGTGGAGGCAGGCTGCTGGTGCTGTGTGTGGCGCTGGCCGCGATCATGGCCGTCCTCTGGCCGTAGCGCCCGTACTTGCCCAGGATGATCTCGGCGTACGACTTGGCGCTGCCGGCCTGCGGTGGGCTGAGGCTGAGCTGGTGCTCGGAGCTCTCCGACCTGGAGAAGTAGCCCGACTCCGTGCTGCCTTTACTGCCCGGGCTGAGGAAGGCCTGGCTCTGCTCGTCCGCCACCGCCGCCATGGCCTTCCTCCTCTCGCTCAGGCGCAGGGCCAGCCTTTGCTTGATGGTGTGAGAGTCCTCGGCCTTGGGGAGGTCCAAGGAGGAGGAGGATGAGGAGAGGTGGCAGCCCTCGTCTAGGGACAGGGACAGGGACTGGGTGAAGTGTTGCTGCTGTTGCATGGGGCTGGCTTCATGACAGCTGGGGATGTGCTGCTTGTGCTTGGGCAGGGGGTCGAGAGGCTGAGCGGTCTCATCCTCAGAGTCTGTGCTTTCGTCTGTCCCTTCAGTCTGCTCCTCGGGCTCGTCGCCGCTCAGCTTCTCCATCTCCAAGCCAGAGGTGCCCGGGTACTCCTTCCCCATGGAGGAGCCCCCAGGCACCAGCCCTGCCTTCAGCTTGTGGGCGTGAGACTTCCTATGCTTGTACAGGTTGCTCTTGGTCTTGAAGGAGAAGCTGCAGGAGTGGCAGGGGTACGGCCGCTCCCCCGTGTGCGACCTGATGTGTTTCTGGAGGACGCTGGGTTTGGCGCAGGGGCGGCTGCAGAACTGGCAGATGTACTTGCCCGGCTTCTGGGGCTTCTTGTCCTTCCTGAGGTTGGGCACCTCCTCTGGCTTCAAGGGGACCTGCCCTGAGTGCTGGCCGTGGACTGGTTGAGGTTCCTCCTTGGCCACGGCTGGGGAGCGGGAGGGGAGAAGGTGCCGGTGGGGGTGGGGGTGGAGGCCAGAGGGGAGGAAAGGAGAGGACACCATGGGACCCCTGGGGTCGAAGAGGTGCCAGGATCTCCCTTCCAGACCGAGCTCCGGCTTCACTGCAGCCATGAACGCGGAGGTCATGGGCTGTTGCTGCAGGAGTTGCTGTGAGCTGTGCTCGTAGGAAGGGTAGGAGCCGGAATGTTCCGTCTGGTCGGGCGCCGGGACCTGTTGATGGGCAAGCTCGCCAGAGAAGCAAGGCTGGAGCTGGCCCGGGTGGTAGGCAACGGCTGGCCTCCCACCCGAGGGTCCAGCTTCAACCTGGCTAGGGCTCTGATCGGACCCCCCTGTACTCTTCTGCTGGGCAGCGCTTGACTCGGGCTCCATGACCCAGGGAAAGGCTTCACGTTCTTCTCTGTGGAACGGCGGCAGGATTCATTTGCTAAATAAATGTCCGCTGCTCTTTAGACTCTCTCACATCTGCTGGGAATGGTCGCCGAGTTCAAACGCAGACACAACGTTCCTGCCTGATAACGATCCAAAGAACGAGCGATGTTTGCTTTTAAGTTCACTTCATGGCGAGTCCCATTGTAGACGATTATCAATCGCGCACAATGTCAAGATTGTCATTCCAAACAACTTTTCCAGGGCCTTCTTTAAAGCTTCTTTTTTCTTCCATTATAACCTGGCGTTGAACCTGATCCTGCAAGATAAAGCACATGGACCGCACAGTCAGTGATTGCATTTGTACGGCACACCTTCCAGTATCTTTAATCAACTACAACATCTCCCTTAGGTTTAGTTTAAACTCCCCTTCCCATTCCCATTCCCACACTAACCTTTCTGTCTTCGGTCTCCTCCACTGTCAGAATGAGGTCACAAGCAAATTGGAGGAACAGCACCTTATATTTCGCTTGAGCAGCTTACAACCCAACGGTATGATAATTGTTTGCTCTAATTTCAACTAACCATTGCATCCACTCTCTCTCCCCATCCCTCCCCTACCTTAGTCGTCCTGTTAGTTTCACTGTTTGTATCCCTTTGTTATCACACCTTCCACAGCCAACAATGGACCATTGTAGTCTCCACCTTTCCTGGGTCATCGGTGCAGGCTCCGATTTGGTCTGCATCATTTCATACCTCTAGTTACCCTCTGCCCTGGCTCTCAGTCTGAAGAACGGTCCCGACCCGAAACGCCACCTATTCCTTTTTTCCAGAGGTGCTGCCTGACCCGCTGAGATACTCCAGCATTCTGTGTCTGCCTTCGGTGTAAACCAGCAGCTGCAGTTCCCTCCGACACATTTAGGCCTGTCATTGCCATATGTACCGAGGTACAGTGAACAGCTTTGTTTTGCATGCTCTTCAATCAATTCTGACAAGACTATACATAAATACAACCAGACCAACTCGTGCCATAGGTAGAGCAACGGGAGAGACACAGTGTAGAATATAGTACTGAGCATTGTAGTGCATGGATTCCAGAGAAAATGTCCAATGTCCACAATGAGGTAGGTTGGAAAATTGGGACAGGTGCCTTGCTTATGGAAGGACCATTCAGAAGCCTGATAAGAGAGGGGAAGAAGCTGTTCCCGAGTCTGGTGGTGCGTGCAACCAAGAGAGAGAGCCAAGAGTGTTTAATTGCCACATAAACTGACACCTGAATTTGCAGCAGCAGCAGCAGCATTAAAGTCCTGTAATCACAACACTCATAGATGACATAGAATAAACAAAACAAAAATAATAAATGAATAACCGCAATACTCGTGCAAAAACACCCAAAGTCCTCAGTGCAACTAAGGTAGTCCATAGTTTAGCTAGTGTTTCGCACTGTTCAAGAGCCTGAAGAAACTGGTCTTGAACACTGGATCACGGTTTTCAAACTCTGATACCTCCTTCCCGACGGTAGGAGTAGAATGAGAGCTTGGCAAGGGTGCCGTGGGTTTTTGATGATGCAAGCTGCACTTTTGATGCAGAGCCTCCCATGGAATGGTCAGTATCTGTGATGGACCGGGCAACCAGTCAATATATGCTCTCTACCGTTCACCTGTGGAAGTTCCAGAGAGTATCTAAATGCCAAATCTCCTCAGGAAACAGAGATGTTGATGGACTTTCTTTATGATTGCATCAATGTACTGGGACAGATCTTTAGAGATATGCATGCCCAGGAACTTGAAGTTGTTGGCTCTCTCTGCCACTGATCCATTGATGAAGACAGGTTCATGGATCCTCAGCTTCCCTCTTCCCAATGTCAACAATCAGCTCTTTGGTCTTGCTGACATTGAGAGCAAGGTTGTGGTTCTGGCACTATTCAACCAGGCGATCAATCTCCTTTCAAAACTCCCACACATCATTACCGGTATCTTGTCGAAAAACAGTGGTGTCGTCGATGAATTTAAAGATGACTGTACAACTGTGTCTGGCTATGCTATCATGGGTATAGAGTGAGCAGAGCAGAGGGCTGCACACAGCCCTGAGGTACACCTGTGCTGACGTTTGTAGAGGAAGAAATGTTGTTGCCAACTCATACTGATTGTGTTCTGTTGATGAGGAGGTGAAGGCCAGTTACAGAGAGATGCGCAAAGACCCAATTCCATGAGGTTGCTAACCAGTTTGGAAGGGGTGATGGTGTTGAACACCAAGCTGCAGTCAATAAACAACAGCCTTGCGTACATGTTATTGTCCAAGTGGTGCAATGCAGAGTGGAGAGCCGGTAAGATTGCATCCTCCATTAATCTATTGTGGCGCTAGGCAAATTGTAGTGGGTCCAAATTCTTGCCAGCACCACCATTCATTGTGATCATGGCTGATCATCCACGATCAGTAACCTGTGCCCAATTTCTCCCCATATCCCTTGATTCCACTAGCCCCCCGAGCACTATCTAACTTTCTCTTAAATTCATCCTGTGATTTGGCCTCCTCTGCCCTCTGTAGCAGAGAATTCCACAAATTCACAACTGTGGGTGGAAAAGTTCCTTCTCACCTCAGTTTTAAATGGCCTCCCCTTTATTCTAAGATTGTGGCCCCTGGTCCTGGACATTTGGAACATTTTTCCTGCATCTAGCTTGTCCAGTCCTTTTATAATTTTAAATGTCTCTATAAGATCCCCTCTCAACCTCCTAAACTCCAGTGAATATAAGCCTAGTCTTTTCAATCTTTCCTCGTATGACAGTCCCGCCATCTCAGGGATCAATCTCGTGAACCTACGCTGCACTGCCTCAATTACAAGGATGTCCTTCCTCAAATTAGGAGACCAGAACTGTACACAATACTCCAGATGTGGTCTTACCAGGGCCCTATACAACATGTTGGTCAGCGTGGGCAAGTTGAGCTAAAGGGAGTGTTTCCGCACTTAAAAAAAAATAATTTAGATTTAGAGATACAGCGCGGAAACAGGCCCTTCGGCCCACCGGGTCCGTGCCGCCCAGCGATCCCGGCACATTAACACTATCCTACACACACTAGGGACAATTTTTTACATTTGCCCAGCCAATTAACCTACATACCTGTACGTCTTTGGAGTGTGGGAGGAAACCGAAGATCTCGGAGAAAACCCACGCAGGTCACGGGGAGAACGTACAAACTCCGTGACTCTATACCAAAAACAGACACAAAGTGCTGGAGGGTCAGGGAGCATCTCTGGAGAAAAAGGATAGGTGATGTTTTGTGTTGGAAGAAGGGTCCCAACCTAAAATCTGTGGATTTCTGTGTCTATGGAATCTGAATGTGGAATTCATTGCCACAGAAGCCTGTGGAGGCTGCCAATGGATATTTTTAAGGCAGAGATGGATAGATGCTTGATTAGTACGGGTGTCAGGGGTTATGGAAAGAAAGCAGGAGAATGGGGCTCAGAGGGAAAAATAGATCAGCCATGATTAAATGGTGGGGAGTAGATGTGATGGGCTGAATGGCCTAATTCTGCTCCTTTTATTTATGAAATGTCACCTATCCTTTTGCTCCAGAGATGATGCCTGACCCGCTGAGTGCTCCAGCACTTTGTGCTTTTCTTTGGAGAATAAAGTGTCCAACTACTTGCTCAGTAACTCTTAACATCTCCACATGGTGGAAGGTCACATAAAAATAGATTATTTTTGCAGTAATAACAAGAGCTGAAGTCAATACGTAATGGCAGGTTGCATGTTCTTGATGCTAATTAAGTTCTGACAGTAAAGCCAGTTGGCATTGGATCTGCCGTGGACATTGGTGAAGGAGGATGTTTGGCACACAGTGCCATGTCACACGAAAGTCAACCGATGGTCACCGTGCCCCTGATATCCTGACTCCTTTCTTGCTAAGCTCAAGGGTTTACCATGACCGTGGTATTATTGAAACATATAAGATAATTAGGGGATTGGACACATTAGAGGCAGGAAACATGTTCCCAATGTTGGGGGAGTCCAGAACAAGGGGCCACAGTTTAAGAATAAGGGGTAGGCCATTTAGAACGGAGATGAGGAAGAACTTTTTCAGTCAGAGAGTGGTGAAGGTGTGGAATTCTCTGCCTCAGAAGGCAGTGGAGGCCAGTTCGTTGGATGCTTTCAAGAGAGAGCTGGATAGAGCTCTTAAGGATAGCGGAGTGAGGGGGTATGGGGAGAGGGCAGGAACGGGGTACTGATTGAGAGTGATCAGCCATGATCGCATTGAATGGCGGTGCTGGCTCGAAGGGCTGAATGGCCTACTCCTGCACCTATTGTCTATTGTCTATTGTCTATAATTAGCAACACTGTCACTAACCAAATCTTTAGAAAGGAGACGAGAAGGGATTTCTTTAGTCAGAGCATGGTGAATCTGTGGAGTTCGTTGCCACAGACAGCTGTGGAGGCCATCAATGGATATTTTCAAGGCAGATGTTGACAGATTCTTAATTAATATGGGGTTATTGGGCGAAGCAGGAGAATGGGTTGAGAAGGAAAAATAGATCAGCCATGATTGAATGGCGTAGTAAACTTGATGGGCTGAATGGTTTAATTCTGCTCCTAGAACTTATGAACTAAATCTCAACAGTGAACATTATTTGACTTTGTTAATTTATATTTCAATGCCTGAAAAGGCGGAAGCAATTGCAATTGTGGTTTTCATACAAAGTTTATAGGCAAGTACTCAAACAGAACCCTCTGAAAGGCCTTGTTGTATGTAATCCATTAGGTCTATGTTTACAGCCTTGCTCTCATCAACCTTCATGGTTATTTAGGAAAATAACTGCAGATGCTGGTACAAATCGAAGGTATCACAAAATGCTGGAGTAATTCAGCAGGCCAGGCAGCATCTCAGGAGAGAAAGAATGGGTGATGTTTCGGGTCGAAACCCTTCTACAGAGTCTGAAGAAGGGTCTCGACCCGAAACGTCACCCATTCCTTCTCTCCCGAGATGCTGCCTGACCCGCTGAGTTACTCTAGCATTTTGTGATACCTTCATGGTTATTTAGTTTAGTTTAGAGATATAGCGTGGAAACAGGCCCTTTGGTCCACCGAGTGTGGGAAGAATCCGGAATCTCTGGAGAATATGCACGCAGGTCACAGGGAGAACGTACAAACTCCGTACAGACAGCACCCGTAGTCAGGATTGAACTAGAGTCCCTGGTGGTGTAAGGCAACAACTCTACTGCTGTACCACCCAGTGTATTGAAAAAACTCAATAAAATTCATGAGACACGATATTCCACCTATAAAATCATGCTGACCAAATCAACCTCTGTATAACCATATTCTTTCTCTAGTTATCCCTTTTTCTCTTAATATACTGGCAGAATCTCTTTGGATTCCCCTTAATCTTAATTGCCAGAACTATCTCATGCCCCTTTTTGTTTGCCTGATTCCCTTTAGTGTGTTCCTCAATCCCCAGTACTATGGGGACTTTTCCAGACCAGAGCCTCAATGTCTCTCATCCTCCAGGGTTCCTTCCTCCCACCTGCCTTGCCTTTCACTCTTATGTTCCTGAACTCTCACTCTCACCTTTCTGAAAGCACTCCCCACTTTGCAGACACCTCGCAAACAAACTACGCCAATCAACTTTTGAGAGTTCATCACACTCCGAAAGAGCATAGCATAGAAATAGGGGGCTCTTTGGCATCTGCTCCATGATGGTGTTTATATTCCATTTTCTCCTCTGACACCTCCTCCCATTTAGGCATGGCAGCATAGCGGTAGAGTTGATGCCTGACAGCACCAGAAACCCAGGTTCGATGTTGACACTGGAATTTAGAAGGGTGAGAGGGGATCTTATCGAAACGTATAAGATTATTAAGGGGTTGGACACGTTAGAGGCAGGAAACATGTTCCCAATGTTGGGGGAGTCTAGAACAAGGGAGTCCACAGTTTAAGAATAAGGGGTAGGCCATTTAGAACGGAGATGAGGAAAAACTTTTTCAGTCAGAGAGTTGTGAATCTGTGGAATTCTCTGCCTCAGAAGGCAGTGGAGGCCAATTCTCTGAATGCATTCAAGAGAGAGCGAGATAGAGCTCTTAAAGATAGCGGAGTCAGGGGGTATAGGGAGAAGGCAGGAACGGGGTACTGATCGAGAATGATCAGCCATGATCACATTGAATGGCGGTGCTGGCTCGAAGGGCCGAATGGCCTACTCCTGCACCTATTGTCGATTGACTATGGGTACTGTCTATACGGAGTTCGTACGTTCTCCCCGTGACCGCGTGGGTTTTCCCTGGGTGCTCCGGTTCCCTCCCACACTCCAAAGATGTACAGGTTTGTAGGTTAATTGGCTTCGGTAAAATTGTAAATTGTCCCTGCAGATCTAAACCAAACTAATCCCTTGTTCTACTTCACCAACGAGCGAACAAGCAAGGTGCCTTATCCTGTAGTTGGGTGCAGGCGAAAACGTGCCACCACTATCTCTAGGGATCTGTCCGTGCCTGCCAGATTTTCAATGTATATCGGAGGAAAGTTGCTGAGGAACACAGTCAGATCAGCCAGACACTGGCTGAGGCACGCGGATCCCAGAGGCCCACATTAGGTCTGGGAATGTGGGATGCGGTGCTCGTGGATAAAGAACAGGTGATTCCATTCTCAACTTTGCTCTCATACAGCAATTTTCCAGGAAGGAAGCTGCTTCAAGGTGCTTCGCTGGAGCCTGCTCAACTGACACGGATCCACGTAAGCAGAAGCCACTTCTGCATTTCCACACCTGCAAGTGCGAGAACCACAAGCTATCTATCGTCAGCGATTCACTGCTGTGCACTGACACTGAAATCCTCTTGGGAATTCAGTAAGGGGAGCGAGAAGCTGCAGCCATTCACTACACCCTCTTACTCGAGAACTCACCAAAGCACAATCATATTTCCAATAGCTTTTGCTCCACCATGGGGAAAAATTAGATTCGATCTGTCCCCCTGCTTTTTGCTTACTTGTGTCCAGTCCATCTACATTGCTTCAGATTGCCGTGTGAGATTAGGGCTTTGTTCAGTGTGGAACTAAGAATCTTCTGGCGAATGACAAAAATTGCCAAATAACCCTTCTGCGTCTTAGCTTTCCAATTTTTAAATGATGCCCCTTAGAGTTATAGCGTATGGAAACAGACCCTCCAGCCCAATTTGCCCACACCAACTAATATACCCCATCTACATTAGTCCTACCTGCCTGCATTTGGCCCATATCCATGTACCGGTCTGAATGTTTCTTAAACGTTGTGATAGTACCTGCCTCAACTATGTCCTCCAGCAGCTCGTTCCACATACCCACCACCCTTTGTGTAAAAAAAGTTGCCCCTCAGGTTCGTGTTAAATCTTTCTCCCCTCACCTTAAACCTATGGGCGTCGCGGTGGCGCAGCGGTAGAGTTGCTGCTTTACAATGCTGGAGACAAGGGTTGGATCCCGACTACGGGTGCTGTCTGTACGGAGTTTGTACGTTCTCCCCGTGACCGTGTGGGGTTTCTCCAAGATCTTCGGTTTCCTCCCACACTCCAAAGACGTACAGGTTTGGAGGTTAATTGGATCATGTACCAAGTTACAATTAAATTCTCTTTTGGGTTATCTACATAATTACATAATACATTGGCTTTACTTTGCACAAAACATCATTCCTTTATCATGGTATTTATTCACAAAATGCTGGAGTAACAGCATGTCAGGCAGCATCTCAGGAGAGAAGGAATGGGTGACGTTTCGGGTCGAGACCCTTACATCAGTCTGAAGAAGGGTCTCGACCCGAAACGTCACCCATTCCTTCTCTCCTGAGATGCTGCCTGACCTGCTGAGTTACTGCAGCATTTTGTGAATAAATACCTTCGATTTGTACCAGCATCTGCAGTTATTTTCTTATATTCCCTTATCATGTATCATACACTGTAAATGGCTCAATTGTAATCATGTATTGTCTATCTGCTGACTGGAATGCACACAACAAAAGCTTTTCACTGTACCTCGGTACACGTGACAATAAACTAAACAGACAAACAAATACATGGAATCAGCCCACTGAGTCTATATGCAATTGTGATGAGGTTTTGCCACCATTTCACAGTCCCTCCTTACAATAGAGGGGGGGACGAGGCGAGAGAGATGGAGGGCAGGAGAGGGGGGGACGAGGCGAGAGAGAGATGGAGAGCAGGAGGTGCAGGAGAGGGAGGGACGAGGAGAGAGAGATGGAGAACAGGAGAGGGAGGGACGAGGCACGGAAACAGTCCCTTCGGCCCACCGAGTCCCTGCTGTCCAGCGATCCCCATACACTCGCACTATCCTACACACGAGGGACAATTTACAATAGTCACCGAAGCCAATTAACCTACAAACCTGCACTTCTTTGGAGTGGGAGGAAACCGGAGCACCCGGATAAAAAAAACCATACGGTCAAGGGGAGAACGTACAAACTCCGTATACACTGCACCCGTAGTCAGGATCGAACCCGGGTCTCTGGTGGTATAAGGCAGCAACTCTACTGCTGCACCACCATGCCAGTAATGCAGTGTGCATCCTATTAATGCAACTGGTTGCAGATTAAAATTCACAGCAATAAGAACACAAATCGTACTGTTAAAAGTCCATTATTATTGCAGTAAACTCCACAGCCAGCACTACCTGCCGTACTTGTGTATGGCTTGATTGTACCCAGGTAAGGAAGGATTTGTTTGAATAAAGCAAACAAAGCTGTTCATCGGATCTCAGTGCCCGTGACAATAAACCAACACCAGATGGTCAACTTTACTTTAACCCTGGAGTTTTAAAATCAGTAACAAACACCACCACATGCTCTCCAATTTCTCAACCAACTAGTCGATCACTGTGCCATCCCACTGCCAACTGGAGAGAGAGGGAGGAAGGTGGGGGGCAGTGAGAGAGGAAGGGAAGAGGACAGGAGAGGGAATGAGGATAGTTAGGAGGGGGGGGGGGGATTAGAGAGGGAGGGAGAGATGGAGGGAGCAGTGCGAGAGGGAAAGTGCAAAGGAGGCAGCGAGAGAGATGGAGAGCACGAGGTGCAGGAGAGGGGGACACGAGGCGAGAGAGAGATGGAGAGCAGGAGAGGGAGGGACGAGAGAGAGATGGGGGGCAGGAGGTGCAGGAGAGGGGGGGACGAGGCGAGAGAGAGATGGGGGCAGGAGGTGCAGGAGAGGGGGGACGAGGCGAGAGAGAGATGGAGAGCAGGAGAGGGAGGGACGAGAGAGAGATGGGGGGCAGGAGGTGCAGGAGAGGGAGGGACGAGAGAGAGATGGGGGGCAGGAGGTGCAGGAGAGGGGGGACGAGGCGAGAGAGATGGGGGGCAGGAGGTGCAGGAGAGGGGGGACGAGGCGAGAGAGATGGGGGGCAGGAGGTGCAGGAGAGGGGGGACGAGGCGAGAGAGATGGGGGGCAGGAGGTGCAGGAGAGGGGGGACGAGGCGAGAGAGAGATGGAGAGCAGGAGGTGCAGGAGAGGGGGGACACGAGGCGAGAGAGAGATGGGGGGCAGGAGGTGCAGGAGAGGGGGGACGAGGCGAGAGAGATGGGGGGCAGGAGGTGCAGGAGAGGGGGGACGAGGCGAGAGAGAGATGGAGAGCAGGAGGTGCAGGAGAGGGGGGACACGAGGCGAGAGAGAGATGGGGGGCAGGAGGTGCAGGAGAGGGGGGACGAGGCGAGAGAGATGGGGGGCAGGAGGTGCAGGAGAGGGGGGACGAGGCGAGAGAGAGATGGAGAGCAGGAGAGGGGGGACGAGGCGAGAGAGAGATTTATTTGCCACTAATCACCACTGAGACCAAATAGATGTGGCGAATAGTTAAACATCAATTATAACAACATTCTATTTCCGCGTTCACACGCGGTGCACACGATTGAAACAGCTCCTGTACCTGTTGTTCCTGAACTTGGTTCTGTACAAGGTGTCGTCTTTGTTAAGTCTGCAAATGGAAAACGGGGAAACGTGTTAAAGTGAGAGAGGGGAGCGTTTTGACGATTCGAGCATTTGTGAAGTTGCAAACAGTGTGTTCACTCTGCATGTGAATCAGCTCACGTGTCCTCATCCTGAGATCTCTCCCTTATGAGAGTGCACTGCGCTGCTAGCCAGAGGGGCAGCCAGTGCTGGCTGGACACACTCCAAGAGCTTTCACCATTGTCTGACAAGTGTGCCCACGTCACCCAGGCTTCCCACAGCCAGTCAATAAAATGCCGAGTGCAAGCAGTCTATTTTCAGCCCGACTCCAGTGTTAGTTTAGATTGAAGATAGACAAAAATAAAAATGACATGGAATAACTCAGCAGGTCAGGCAGCACCTCTGGCGAAAAGGAATAGGTGACGTTTCCTGTTTAGAGATACAGTGGAAACAGGCCCTTCAACCCACCGATTTTGTACACTAATTCTATCCTACAAAGTCGGGGCAATTTACAGAGGCCAATTAACCAACAAACCTGCACGTCTTTGGAATGTGGGAGGAAATCTGAGAAAACCCACGCAGTCTCAGGGAGAATGTACAAACTCCACAGACAGCACCCGTAGTCAGGGGTGGGAGGAAGAGAGGGGTGAGTGGAAATATCTGTGACGCCCTTTATTTCAGGATTACCCATCTTGTCAGGCCACTCTCTATCACCCGGTGAACACCCATAAGCTTAAAATAGCTCGGCTGGGGTAAGAGAGAGAAAATTAACTGCTAGCAAAACATAGCAATGCAAATATTTCCTGTTGTTTTACCACAATAGTTATTTCAGCAGTCTCCTGGACTTGGAGCTAACGAGGCCAATGCAAATAGATGTAGGAATGCAAACAGCCAATGAAATAACTCTAACAATATAAATTTACAGCATCATAGATTTGATTCTGTCACCCAGAATAAAGGGCTACACACATGGGGGGGGGGGCAGAGTTGGTGGTAGAGTTGCTGCCTTACAGCGCCAGAGACCCGGGTTCAATCCTGACGTTGGGTGCTGTCTGTACGGAGTTTGTACGTTCTCCCCGCGACCTGCATGGGTTTTCTCTGGGTACTCCAGTTTCCTCCCACACTCCAAAGACGTACAGGTTTGTGGTTTAATTTGGCTTCTGCAAATTGTAAATTGTCCCTACTGTGTTAGTGTACGGGGATTGCTGGTCGGCGTGGATTCAGTGAGCCATATTTCTATGCATTGGAAGAACATTCATAAGATCTGCCCACTATTGAAAGACTTTGTTCCATCCAATTCATCGTAAGCTGTTCAATATACCCCCTAGTAATCAGTCTGTAACATTGAGTCTACAACAGACTAGCAAGGAAAACCCCAGTGTTGGGCAGCTTTGGGAATGGGTACACCATAGTTATTATTTCCTCTCATACATTCGACACTGACTGTGGTCATTTGCTTACATTACTCATCTTAAACTGTCTCAGCATTCAAGCGTCAAAGCAACAAAGAGGAATATAGGTAGCACAATGGCATCAACATGATGCCAAGGCAGATACAAATCTTGATGCAGAGATACCACATTGCCAGCCTATATCTTCAAGGTCAGGCACCATTAGATTTGTGCCCAGGTCCTCTGTGATTCACGATATCAGAGCCAAATGGCAGTGGGGAGAATGATGCATAATAATACCATTAATCCAGAAATATCATTGTTGACACCGACATTATATGTGTCCTCCCCCCTGACATCAGTCTGAAGAAGGGTCTCGACCCGAAATGTCACCCATTCCTTCTCTCCTGAGATGCTGCCTGACCTGCTGAGTTACTCCAGCATTTTGTGAAATAAATACCTTCGATTTGTACCAGCATCTGCAGTTATTTTCTTACACTTAATATTAAAGCACAAAGGGATCAACAAAATATTTATCCCACAAACACTTCAATAGTAGAGCATATCTGAATGCTACAAAGACTTGAGGGTGGCACAGCTGTAGAGTTGCTGCCTTACAGCGCCAGAGACCCAGGTTCGATCCTGACTACGGGCACTGTCTGGACAGAGTTTGTACTTTCTCTCCGTGACCTGCGTGAGTTTTCTCCGAAATCTTCGGTTTCCTCCCACACTCGAAAGACATACCGGTTTGTAGGTTAATTAGTTTGGTGTAAATGTAAATTGTGCCGAGCGTGTGTAGGATAGTGTTCGTGTGCGGGGATCACTGGTCTATGCAGACCTGGTGGGCCGAAGGGCCTGTTTCCGCGCTGTATCTCTAAACTAAACTAAACATGCATTTATCTGACACCTGATATCCAAAATTGCAGTGAAACCAATGAATGACCTCTTTATTGTAACCAGAAATGAGAGAAATCAACTCAGATTTCCAAAATTTAGCAGCCAATTTTTCCTGAAGTTGATTTGAGTGATCAGTATGGAGAATATCGGAGAGAATTGCTCTACTTTCAAAAGCAATGTTGCATCTTTTAGACCTGCCTGAGGTATGACCAAGATCTTGGCCAAGTTTCTCGAGTTTTAATGCGTCTTCGAAGGGCTTTTACTCCAGTTTCTTGACAACAGTGGCAAGCACTGTTAATATTATTACAGGCCAAAGATTGCGAAGATGCTTCACCCAGCTACCACCAGATGGCAGCGACATGCTCATACAATCCTTTATTTCCCACTTCTCTGCACACACAAACACACATTTAGCTATGGTGAGTGTGTGTACTTTTATGGCTGGGCAAATGGGAGCTCTAGGTTGTTGGATGAAAACAGGATAAGAATGGACTTAAAAATCACAAAGAAATCAGTCGAGCTAACATGACTTTCTTCGTATGTAGGAAGGAACTGCAGATGTTGGTTTAAACTGAAGATAGACACAAAACGCTGGAATAACTCAGCGGTTCAGGCAGCATCTCTGAAGAAAAGGAATAGCAGACGTTTCGGGTCTGAAGGGACTTCTCCCGATACGTCACCAATTCATTTTCTCCAGAGATGTTGCCTGAGCCGCTGAGTTACTCAAGCATTTCGAGTCTGTCCATGATTTTCTTACTTCTCCATTTCTCCCTCAGTAACAAGCTTATACAGCACAGAAACAGGCTCTTCGGCCCAACTCATCCATGCTGACCAGGGTGCTTTCATGATCGAGCCCAATTTGTCTGCATTTGGCATATATCCCTCCAACATAGAGGGTGACACAGTGGTGGAGTTGCTGCCTGACAGCAGCAGAGGCCCAGGTTTGATTCAGACTATGGGTGCTGTCTGTATGCTCTCCCTGTGACCACTTAGGTTTTCTCCGGGTGCTCTGGTTTCCTCCCAAACTACAAAGACGTACAGGTTTGCAGGTGAATTGGCTTCAGTAAAAATTGTAAATTGTCCCTAGTGTTTAGTGTACGGGGTGATCGTCGGTCGGCGCGGACTCGATGGGCTGAAGGGACTGTTTCTGCGTTGTATGTGTAAAGTCTCCAAACCCTTTCACCCAGGAGGGATTGCTGAGGAGTTACAAATAGAATTGAACATTGTCCAAACGACTGTGAACGTCCCCACCTCTGACCTAATAATGGAAAGAAGGTGACATGGAACATAGAACTGCAACAAGGAACAGGCCTTTCAGTCCACACTGTCTGCATCAAACACAATGCCAACTTAAACTTATCACCTCTGCCCGCACATGATCCATATCCATCCATTCCATGCCGATCAAGGACCTGAAGGTAGCTGGGCAAAGTGTATGTTTGGACCAAGGCTATGATGGTGTCTAAAGCCAAGCGATCCTGGCAAAAGCTAAACCAGACGTTGGTTAGCAGCGTATTGGAAGATTCTCAATGTGGCTTAAACAGAGATGCCCACGAGGCTAAATTAATTGGGTAATTTGCAGCCCCACACCTTCTGCCCAGTTACGAACAACCATCTCCCCAAGGTTCTGGTTGATTAGAACTCTCCAACTCTGGCACAAGTTGAGATAAGTCACACCGTGGGTTTATTGTTTGATTGAGCCGACCTCCCAGATCCTCAAGCCAAGTTCTCGGTTTCTGAACCCAGTCTCTTTTCTTTTTCCAGCTGATTTCTCTCCTCACTCAAGTTTCATATCCCACCGGTTACAGACAGGAAATGCTGTTCTGTTGTTCCACAGATGCCCAAGTGCCCTTCTCAAAACCTGCAAACCCTGCAACATTTTCCACAAACGTTTCCGATTCTGAATGCTGAACATTTAATTTAAATCCTTCTGTCAAAATTCAGGGCAGAGTCATACAGCATAGAGACAAGCCCTTCGGCCCAACTTTCCCTTGCCAACCAAGATGGCCCATCTACACTAGTCCCACCTGCCTGCGTTTGGCCCATGTCCTCCAAAACCTCCGCAAGCCTCTGGGACTTTCGCACGTCAGTTTACTAAGTCACTTCGGGGCATGTGCAGAATTCCCCTCCATACCGCCCCCTCAAGGTCAACGCTGGCACAGCGGTAGAGTTGCTGCCTTACAGCGCCAGAGACCCTGGTTCGATCCTGACTACGGGTGCTTGTCTGTTCGGAGTTTGCACCTTCTTGTGACCCTCCGAGATCTGAGATTTCCTCCCACACTCCAAAGACGTACAGGTTAATTGGCTTGGTATAAAAGTATAAATGTAAAAATTGTCCCTAGTGTGTGGTAAGGTAGTGTTAATGTGCGGGGATCGCTGGTCAGTGAGGACTCGGTGGGCCGAAGGGCCTGTTTCCGCGCTGTATCTCTAAACTGAACTAAAGAACTAAACCATGCAAAGGTGAAGAATAGAGAAACCATTCTCACAGTGTCACAATGTACTCATACTAATAGTCTCCATAACCTAACCATAAAATTCACACATTCACCAGACTACCCACAGTGACGCCACTCATTGCAAGTCACAGAATGAGGCCAATTCATTTTCCAACTCTACGTTTCTCTGTGGACTTCTGCACACAATGCATCACCTTTACAGTTGTGCATTCGCAAACTATTGTCTTTCAGAATCACTGAGCTAAAAGTGTTGACAGCATCGTGTTGACAGTCTTGGAGGGGAGGATGCTCCTCAAACTGCGGAGCATCTTGGACAATACAGCTCACCCCCTCCATGACACACTGGTCAACCTGAGGAGCACCTTCAGCAACAGACTGGTTCCACCAAGATGCAGCACAGAACGCCACAGGAGATCCTTCTTCCCTGACTCTGTTCACCCCCCCCACACCTCCCCACACAATCTTTGCACATCCCCAATCCTTTCCACTCGTCACTTTGATTTCGTGTATTTTTTGTTTTATGACTGTTGGCAGATCAATTTCCCTCCTGGGATAAATAAAGTCCCATTGTATCGTATCGTATGTCCAATGTTGAATCGGTGGCGAACTGACCCATACCCATTCTGACCCCATAACCCAGACAGAAGCAAAGTGGACCAGACAGTCCTTTAAGCCTGCTGCTTCACCATTCGATAAGATCCTACATCTCAAGCTACTTAGTCCCCACATTTCGACACTTCCCTGGCATCCATAGATCGCGGCTGATCTATCTCTCCCTCCTAAACCCCATTCTCCCGCCTTCTCCCCATAACTAACCCCTGACACCTGTACTAATCAAGAATATATCTATCTCCAGCCTAATTCTGCTTCGACAACTTACGAACTTATAAATAGCTAAGCCCTTGCCCTGTGACTGCTTCCATGCTCTGGAAACTCCAGCAAAGGAGGTAGTCTTGTGGCCAAAGTGGCACATCAGCTAAATCTGCTAAGTGAGAAATGAAGAGGTGGATTGATCAGCGGCAGGCAAAGCAAGAGACTGCATTGATGTCAGTTTGCCATTTGCCGGAAGTCTGTGTTTCACCAGGCAGTGTAGCACAGAAACAGATTTCTAGTAGTGTTAGCATCTTCTCATTTACAACTGTCAGCATATTCTTTCTTTCTCCCTAAACGTCTCCGTGATATCTGCCCGAGCCATTCCAGATGGCGACCGACAGCGACAAGAGATTTCTCCTTGTCACCAATCTAAATTGGTGAATCTGTGGAATTCTTTGCCACAGAAAGCTGTGGAGGTAAAGTTAATGGATATTTTTAAAGCAGAAATAGATAGATTCTCGATTAGTATGGGTGTCAGGGGCTGTAGGGAGAAGGCAGGAGAATGGGGTTAGGAGGGAGAGATAGATCAGCCATGATTGAATGGCAGAATAGACTTGATGGGCCAAATGGCCTAATTCTGCTCCTATCACTGATGACATGACTTCTACATTCTTTCTATTCCGTGGAAATAATTTTCATCCCATTTCCCTAATGGATTTATTCGTTCATTCATGTTAAATGCACCAGCCTTACTTTCCCATTCACGTCTATCACAAATACCCGCCAAAGAAATTACATTCTCTTAAATCACTCTTAGTTACAACATTATGCAATTAAACATAAAAATCAATGTTTTCATGTGCGAAACCCCATCGTGATTCACATCAGTCGCCAAGTTGAAACAGGCACCTTTGGTCTCGGGTTAGCAGAGACCAAACTCTCTGATGTTTGGTCCCCAACATCAGGGAGTAACTCAGCGGGTCAGGCAGCATTTCTGGAGAACATGGATAGGTGGTGTTTCTGGTCCAGACCCTTCTTCAGTCTGAAGAAGGGTCCATTCTCGAAACGTCAGCTATCTATGTTCTCCAGAAATGCTGCCTGACCCACTGTGTTGCTCCAACATTTTTGTTCACCAATCACCAATCTGAACTGGTGATTGACTCTGTGACACCTAATTAGGTGATCTCCCACTTTGTGATCCCTTACTCCAAAGTCCTAGCTTCCAATCAACTGATCTTTCTCTCCCTCGATCACAAGCTCTAGGTCTCTGATCTTTCCCAACACACTCCCCAATTTCCCTTTCTACACATCAACAATAAGCTGATCTCTGCTCTGGATCATATTGTCTCTTACCACTACCCTCTCTTCTTCTCCAGGTGATCAAACCAAGTGATCAAGCTAGAGAACAATCTCGTCTTAAAATTTAAGAAAATACAATTTAAAATCACACAAAATGTAGTTATTGTTTTAGAAATACAGCGCGGAAACAGGCCCTTCGGCCCACCGAGTCCACCTCGACCAACGATCACCCATACACTAGTTCTATGTTATCCCAGCTTAAGATAGAGCTCTTAAGGATAGCGGATCCTTATCAAAACGTATAAGATTATTAAGGGGTTGGACACGTTAGAGGCAGGAAACATGTTCCCAATGTTGGGGGAGTCCAGAACACAGTTTAAGAATAAGGGGTAGGCCATTTAGAACGGAGATGAGGGAAAACTTTTCCACCCAGAGAGTTGTGAATCTGTGGAATTCTCTGCCTCAGAAGGCAGTGGAGGCCAATTCTCTGAATGCATTCAAGAGAGAGCTAGATAGAGCCCTTAAGGGTAGCGGAGTCAGGGGGTATGGGGAGAAGGCAGGAACGGGGTACTGATTGAGAATGATCAGCCATGATCACATTGAATGGCGGTGCTGGCTCGAAGGGCCGAATGGCCTCCTCCTGCACCTACTGTATATTGTCACATCCTGCACACTGGGGGGGGGGGACTTAAAAGAAGCCAATTAACCTATAAACCTGTACGTCTTTGGAGTGTGGGAGGAAACCGGAGCACCCGGAGAAAACCCACGTGGTCACAGGGAGAGTGTGCAGACTCTGTATAGACTGCACCCATGGTCAGGATTGAACACGGGTCTCTGTCGTTCTAAGGCAGCAACTCTCCTGCTGTGCTACTGTGCCGCCCTCTTGATTGATCGGGGAGAGGTGAGAAAACCCTGTTGATTGACTTGTTGGTTCAATTACTTTATCGAGGCGTGTAGGAAGGAACTGCAGATGTACAAGTCCAAGTCAAGTCAAGTTTATTTGTCACATACACATACACGATGTGCAGTGAAACGAACAGGTCACCCACAGTCCAGCAATAGAGCAATAAAAATAAGCAATTTCACACACAATCACAGCCAACACAAAACACAGCTGGTTTAAACCGAAGACAGACACAAAGTGCCGAAGTAACTCAGCGGGTCAGGCAGCATCTCTGGAGAGAAGGAATGGGTGACGTTTTGGGTCGAGTGAAGAAATGTCCCGGCCCGAAACGTCACCCATTCCTTCTCTCCAGAGAAGCTGCCTGTCCCGCTGAGTTACTCCGGCACTTTGTGTCTATCTTTACTTTATCGAGGCGTGGTTCAGAGGTAGCGGAAGATCAGACACCGTTGCCCTAGCTTGGTGCTCAGAGCCCACATTGCAACAGGGCCTCCTGTAAACTCTTTGTTCCAAGGCTGGAGAGGATCTTCCACAATCCCTCTCCACAGCAAGATTGCAATGATAAAAAGCCATTTCCTTAATAATGACTGGAGTTCTATGCCATCATTAACTCACTTAAAAATAAAAATGCTGCTTGCTTTATAGTCTTTGGATGATAATCTGACTGAATCACTCTGAATCCTTTCCAGAAATAATAAACGGCAAACTCATATCAACCACATGTTTTCAGTAACAAAGAAATACTCAGAAAGAAAGTGTTTCAATTTATAAAGTGTCTTTCACAACCTAAATTGCCTTACAATTATTCATAACCTCATAAGTGATAGGAGCAGAATTAGGCCATTCGGCCCATCAAGTCTACTCCACCATTCAATCATGGCCGATCTATCTCTCCCTCCTAACCCCATCCTCCTGCCTTCTCCCCATAAACCTCTGACTCTCGTAGTAATCACTAAAGAAGCACTTCTTTCAAATTCAAACAAACGTCAATGAAATGAAAACCGAGTCATATATTTCCATGATTTTAGATGAGGTATAATTATTGATGAGATTTATCCCACCTAAAATTTCCCATACAGAAGCCACCATGAAATAGTTTTGTGGTAGCTTCCCCATGCAAAGATGTCTACAGATTTTATCAATAGGGCTAGAATATTGTAGTTATGAGGAACATTGGATCAGCTGAGGTGGTTTTCTGTGGAAAGTAAGCTGAGGGATGACTTGACCCAAGATGGTGAATTGAATGTGGAACCCACAGCAAATAGAAAGGAAGACAGACACAAAATGCTGGAGTAACTCAGCGGGTCAGGCAGCACCTCTGCAGAAAAAGAACAGCTGACGTTTCGGGTCAAGACCCTTCTTCAGACTAGGCCGGAAACGTCACCCATTCCTTCTCTCCAGAGATGCTGCCTGTCCCGCTGAGTTACTCCAGCATTTTGTGTCTCTCATCAATGTAACCCAGCTTCTGCAATTCTTTCCTATGTAAATACAGAGGGTCTCTTGTAATTTTGTTTAGAGATACACCACAGAAATGGACCCTTTGCCCCATTGAGTCCACGCTGACCATCGATCACCTATTCACACTAGTTCTGTGTTATCCCATTTTCTCATCCACTCCCTACACACTGCAAACAATTTACAGAGGCCAATAAACCTACGCGTCTTTGGAATGTGGGAGGAAACCGAAGCACCTGGAGGAAACCAACGTGGACACGGGGAGAATGTGCAAACTCCACACCGGTGGCCAGGATCGAACCCAGGTCCCATAATTCAGCAGCTCTATTGGCAATGGGCCAAATGATCACATTACGTGTTGGCCAGATTCTCCATTAAAAAAAAAGACTTGAAGTGCTGGAGTAACACAGTGTCAGACAGCATTTCTGGAGAACACGGATAGGTGACATTTCGGTAGCGGGCCCTTGAGGTTGGGGAAGAAAAGTCCTGACCCGAAACGTCACTACAGATGTTCTCCAGAGATGCTGCCTGACCAGCTGAGTTACTCCAGCATTTTCTATCATTCTTTGCTAAACCAGCATCTGCAGTTCTTTGTTATTTGTAAACAATCTCCTTCTGTGGTATGGATCTCAGGAAAGAACTGGGTTGTCATGAATTAGTGCGGGTGTCAGGGGTTATGGGGAGAAGGCAGGAGAATGAGGTTGAGGGACAATAGACAATAGACAATAGGTGCAGGAGTAGGCCATTCAGCCCTTCGAGCCAGCACCGCCATTCAATGCGATCATGGCTGATCACTCTCAATCAGTACCCCGTTCCTGCCTTCTCCCCATACCCCCTCACTCCGCTATCCTTAAGAGCTCTATCCAGCTCTCTCTTGAAAGCATCCAACGAACTGGCCTCCACTGCCTTCTGAGGCAGAGAATTCCACACCTTCACCACTCTCTGACTGAAAAAGTTCTTCCTCATCTCCGTTCTAAATGGCCTACCCCTTATTCTTAAACTGAGAGGGAATGGTGGATCATTCACAGTTGCGATGTCAGGATCAGTTGAGATGAACGAGAAACAATTCATTAATTCATGTTCATGGTGATAGGAGCAGAATTAGGCCATTTGATGGGCCAAATGGCCTAATTCTGCTCCTATCACCATGAACATGAATTAATGAATTGTTTCTCGTTCATCTCAACTGATACTGACATCGCAACTGTGAATTTATTCACTAAAGCAAAATGCTCAAGATTTAGGGCAAGCCTAGAAATGTGAAACTTCAGTGCCAATTGGATGGAGGTGCCCGAGGTTGGAAGCCTGTAGCGTCAGTAAATGGAGACAATGGCTTGGATCCCCACTGTGTTAAATCCGTCACACGCAGGGCTGGTCAATCTCTCGGTCGCCAAAGGAAATATTGGAGTAAACCTCAGGGTCTGACCATTCCAGGTCAGCTTGCATAAACACATACCCATCCAAAACACTGCCATCAGTATCCTCACTCACACTAGTCTCCCTTCACTCCTTCCACCTCTTGATGCCAGCTCACCCTGAATCTGACAAAGGTTCAATTCAATTTTATTTAGTTTTTGCTCCTCAGTGTATCAGACCTCAACTGCGACAATACCCACCAAGTTTTCACGAGGCTTTTGTGTGTAGAAAATGTTCCTGACATCAACCCTCACAAGGATGTTGCCTGGACTTGAGGGCCTGAGTTATAGGGGGAGGTTGGGCAGGCTGGGTCTCTATTTCCTGGAGCACTGGAGATAAGGGGTGATCTTATAGCGGCACGGTGGCGCAGCGGTAGAGTTGCTGCCTTACAGCGAATGCAGCGCTGGAGACTCAGGTTCGATCCTGACTACGCCGTCTGTACGGAGTTTGTATGTTCTCCCCGTGACCTGCGTGGGTTTTCTCCGAGATCTTCGGTTTCCTCCCACACTCCAAAGACGTGCAGGTATGTAGGTTAATTGACTGTGTAAATGTAAAAATTGTCCCTAGTGGGTGTAGGATAGTGTTAATGTGCGGGGATCGCTGGGCGGCGTGGACTCGGTGGGCCGAAGGGCCCATTGCCGCGCTGTATCTCTAAATCTAAATCTAAATCTAAAAATCATCGGGGGAATAGATAAGATAAATGCATAGTCTTTTACCCAGAGTGATGGAATCTACAGCCAGAGGACATAGGTTTAAAGAGAAGTGGGGGCGGAAGATTTAATAGGAATCCGAGGGGCAACTCTTTTTTATATTGCACGCACGCACGCATGCACGCACACACACACACACACACACACACACACACACACACACACAGTGGTGGGTGTATGGAACAAGCTGCCAGAGGAGGTAGTTGAGGCAGGTACCATCACAAAATTAAAAAAACATTTGGACAGGTGCATGGATACGATACTTTTAGAGGGCTATGGGCCCAACGCAGGCAGGTGGGACTAGTGTAGATGAGGCATGTTAGTTGATGGGCAATTGGGGCCGAAGGGCCTATTTCCATTCTGTATGACTATCACTCATAGAGTGATACAGTGTGGAAACAGGCCCTTCGGTCCAACTCGACCACAACGGCCAACAATGTTCCAGCTACATTAGTCCCACTTGCCTGCGCTTGGTCCATTTCCCTCCAAACCTGAACTAACCATGTACCTGTCTAATTGTTTCTTAAACAATGGGATAGTCCCAGCCTCAACTACCTCCTCTGGCAGCTTGTTCCATCCACCCACCACCCTTTGTGTAACAAAGTTACCTGTCAGATTCCTATTATATCTTTTCCCCTTCACCTTGAACCTGTCCCCTGGTCCTCGATTCCCCTACTCTGGGTAAAAGACTACTCGACTTATTCCTCTCATCATTTTGTATACCTCTATAAGATCTCCCTTCATCCTCCTGTGCTCCATGGAATAGAGACCCAGCCTACCCAACCTCCATATAGCTCACACATTCTAGTCCTGGCAGCATCCTCGTTAATCTTTTCTGAACCCTTTCAAGCTTGACAATATCTTTTCTATAATATGGTGCCCAGAACTGAACACAATATTCTAAATGCAGTCTCACCAACGTCTTATACAACTGCAACATGACCTCCGAACTTCTATACTCAATATTCTGACTGATGGAGACCAAAATGCCAAAAGCCTTTTTGACCACGTTATCTACCTGCGACTCGACCTTCAAGGAACCATGCACCTGTACTCCTAGAACCTTGTGCTCTACAACACTGCCCAGAGGCCTACCATTTACTGTGTAGGTCCTGCCCTTGTTCGACGTCCCAAAATGCAACACCTCACACTTTTCTGTGTTAAATTCCATCAACCATTCCTCCGCCCACCTGCTGCAATCTTTCACAACTATCTTCACTATCTGCAAAACCACTAACTTTTGTATCATCAGCAAACTTGCTAATCTTGCCCTGTATGTTCTCATCCAAATCATTGATGTAGATGACAAACAGTAACGGGCCCAGCACCGAACCCTGAGGCACACCACTAGTCACAGGCCTCTAATCTGAGAAGCGACCTTCTGCCATCACCCTCTGCTTCCTTCCATGGAGCCAATTTGCCATCCATTCAGCTATCTCTCCTTGGATCCCATGCAATCTAACCTTCCAGAGCAGCCTACCATGCAGAATCTTGTCGAACGCCTTACTGAAGTCCATGTACATCCTGGTTTTAATAAGCTACTTCTATTTTGAATTCGCATATCACAGGAGGCTTTTTTCCTTCTATCTTTAAACCCATCTAATCCTTTAATCATATTGAATCACTTCAGTAAGCCAAGCACATAATATTTTCACACTCAAGAAAATGGAAGCTTAGTGTGGGGAACTTGTCTTCATCAATGGTCCGCTGTTATCCCATCAAATCCCCTCCAGTTGCGGCATTTTCTTTGGCTTGGCAGGTAGCTTCTACCCAGGGAAGTTCAGTTTAGTTTAGAGACACAGCATGGAAACAGGCCCTTCGGCTCACTGAGTCCACGCTGACCATCGATCCCCCGTTCTGTGCTTCCACACTACTTCTGCGTTATCTCACTTTTCCTTTCACTCCCTCTGCACTTGGGGAGATTTTAGGGAAGTCAAATAAGCGCCAAACTCACAAGTCTTTGGGAGGTGGGAGGAAACGGGAGCGGCTGGAAAAACAAACACGCGGTCAGAAGGAGAACGCGGAATCTCCCCACAAACGGAACCCAAGGTCAGGGTCAAACCCGGGTTTCTGGCTCTGTGAGGCAGCAACTCCACCAACTGTGCCACTCTGCCGCCCACTAAGAGTTTGTGGGTTCACATCCCATGAAACCTAAGTGCAAAATTGACCACCATCAAATACGTTTACCATTTGGGAGATCATTGAACATAGAACAGTACAGGACAGGAACAGGCCAATCGGCCCACAATGTCTGTGCTGAACATGACACCAAGATAAACCTACCCCATTTGAGATATGAAAGTAAAGTAAAAATCTTAAGCCCTCTTAAGCTGCATGCTAGCCCTGATCAATATGTATTGTTCAATCACATTAACGAAGCAGTACATCTGGTAATTAAGAAGATACTGTCTGTGTGAAGCTGCTGCACATAAATTAGCCTTCAGGCTTTCCGACATCTCACCAACAACTCCATTTCAAAATCACTTTGTTGACTTTAAAGTGTTTTAGATGGTCTGAAAGTATAAAATTACTCCTTTATTCTATTTTTAAAAATAAATTCTAGGTGTACAGCCCCTATTGCTATATCCAACCATCCTCCACCCTCTAGACAAGGGTCTCAACCTGTAACGTCACCTATCCATGTTCTTCAGAGATGCTGCCCGACCTGCTGAGTTACTGCAGCACTTTATGTCACAGAGTCATACAGTGTGGAAACAGGGCCTTCAGCCCAACTTGCCCACACCGACCGACATTGTCCCATCTACACTAGTCCCACGTCTGTATTTGGCCGACACCCCGCTAAACATAATGCAATATAAGCCACTGGTAAGGCCGCATTTGGAATATTGTGAGCAATTTTGGGCACCGTATCCAAGGAAGGATGTGCTGGCTCTGGAGAGGGCCCAGGGGAGGTTTACAAGAATGATCCCAGGAATGAGTAGGTTAAACCTATGATGAGCGTTTTTCAGCACTGGGCCTGCACTCGCTGGAGTTTAGAAGAATGAAGGGTGACCTCATTGAAACATGCAGAAAAGTGAAAGGCTTGGATAGAGTGGATGTGGAGGCGATGTTTCCATTAGTGGGAGAGTCTAGAGGTCATAGCCTCAGAATTAAAGGACGTTCTTTTAGGAAGGAGATGAGGAGAAATTTCTTTAGTCAGAGGGTGGTGAATCTGTGGAATTATTTGCCACAGAAGGCTGTGGAAGCCAAGTCAGTGGATATTTTAAGACCGGGATAGATAGATTCTTGATTAGTACAGGTGTCAGAGGTTATGGGGAGAAGCAGAAGAATGGGGTTAGGAGGGAGAGATAGATCAGCCATGATTGAATGGCGGGGATCGCTGGTCGGTGTGTACTCTGTGGGCCAAAGGGCCGTTTCCATGCTGTATCGCTGAAACTAAGTAAAACTAAAGTTTAAGTCTGCTGTCTGGGTACCATTTGTTTGAGAGCCTGGTTTAGCGTCAACAGCCTTGTAGGAGCCGATTATTACCATTACTCCCTGTGCCTTTCATTGCAGAGCCTGTCGAGATTGGAAGCTGAAGCAACAATTGGAATTTCTACGAAAACTGAACCTGAAATGTTGGCAGCCAAAGTAGAAGCTATCATTAAACTATCAAATGAGAAACAACACTGCTTCTCCGTAAACTGCCAGGACCTTGAGAGTTTGTAGCATTAAACAAAAAGAGAAATTCATTCCAGAAGAAGTACGTGTACCACCATCTGCAGTTGGTCTGAAGAAGGGTCTCGACCCGAAACGTCACCCATTCCTTCCTTCCAGAGATGCTGCCTGTCCCGCTGAGTTACTCCAGCGTTTTGTGTCTAGACAATAGACGATAGGTGCAGGAGTAGGCCACTTGGCCCTTTGAGCCAGCACCACCATTCAATGTGATCATGGCTGATCATTCTCAATCAGTACCCCGTTCCTGCCTTCTCCCCATACCCCCTGACTCCGCTATCCTTAAGAGCTCTATCAAGCTCTCTCTTGAATGCATTCAGAGAACTGGCCTCCACTGCCTTCTGAGGCAGAGAATTCCACAGATTTACAACTCTGACTGAAAATGTTTTTCCTCATCTCCGTTCTAAATGGCCTACCCCTTATTCTTAAACTGTGGCCCCTGGTTCTGGTCCATGTTCGGGGTAAACCGGCATCTGCCAGTTCCCCCCTGCACCCTACCACCAGCTTCACAGCCTCTTTATTTCAGGGCTCTGGGCAAGCAAGTGGAGAGACACAGGTTACGAGAAGATGTGCAGGGAAGTAAAAGAGCCAATTCCAAAAGGGAAATACACAGAACTAGACAGCACAACATAAGGCCCTCCGGCCCATGGTACCTAAGCCGCACGTCATGCCAAATTAAACCAATCCCTTCTTCCTGCACATCCTGGATCCATATCCCTCCATTTCGTGCCCATCGTAGTTTAGTTAAGTGTAGAGATACAGCAGAGAAACAGGCCCTTCGGCCCACCGAGTCTGCGCTGACCAACGATCCTCATACACTAGCACCATCTGACACAACAGGGCCACTTTGCAATTTTGTAGGTTAATTATCCTCTGTAAAACTGCTTCCAGTGTGCAGGGAGTGGACGAGAAAGTGGAGAAATGTAGAACTAGTGCGAACGCGTGATCAATGGTCAGCGTGGCCGCGGTGGGCTGAAGGACTACTAGGTTAATTCCCGGAATGGCGGGACTGTCATATGTTGAAAGACTGGAGCGACTAGGCTTGTATACACTGGAATTTAGAAGGATGAGAGGGGATCCTATCGAAACGTATAAGATTATGAAGGGGCTGGACACGTTAGAGGCAGGAAACATGTTCCCAATGTTGGGGGAGTCCAGAACCAGGGGCCACAGTTTAAGAATAAGGGGTAGGCCATTTAGAACTGAGATGAGGAAAAACTTTTTCAGTCAGAGAGTTGTGAATCTGTGGAATTCTCTGCCTCAGAAGGCAGTGGAGGCCAATTCTCTGAATGCATTCAAGAGAGAGCTGGATAGAGCTCTTAAGGATAGCGGAGTCAGGGGGTATGGGGAGAAGGCAGGAACGGGGTACTGATTGAGAATGATCAGCCATGATCACATTGAATGGCGGTGCTGGCTTGAAGGGCCGAATGGCCTATTGTCTATTGACATGTTGTTATGCTAAAGGCGTCTGTGACAGCAGAGTGCATTGCGACATCTATAATGGTGGCTATTCAAATGAAGCCCCAAATGTAGAGGACCTCAGGAGTGTGTTCAAGCTTTGGATATTCATTAGAAAGGGGAAGTGGGAAGGAACCGAGGCCAATCCCTCAAACAATGTGGGATGGGGAGGGGCGGATTTGGTGCAGGGAAAACAGGAACATCCCACAGCACGTGTCCCTGCTGCGTGACAGACTCACTGGTCCTAACACCTCACCTGGCTGATGATGCAAGCTCCACTTGACATCGACCAACACCGAGCACGAACAAAAGCATCTCCAGAGATGCGGGCGGGTGTCAGGTCAGATTCAGGTGAGTTTATTGTCACTTACATCAAGGAGCAATGGAAGTCCGTGCTCGCAAGATGCTAACAGACTAAACAGTATACGCACAGTGATGACAAATGCAAAGCAGCAGGATTGTTGTGCAAAACATGAGCGTAGCGAAAGAATATTAAAATACAAACTGAGCTAGAGTTAAGAGAAGGAGCACTTGACGCCACTTCCAGGAATGAGGCGTGAAAGATATCAGAGGGTCACACAGCATGGAAACAGGCCATTCAGCCCCATTCCGACCAAGATGCCCCATCTAAGCTAGTCCCATTTACCTGCATTTGGCTCAGTCGTCAATGTATTTCTTGATGAAAATGGCGACCACTAAGAGCGGCACAGCTGTAGAGATATAAGAAAATAACTGCAGATGCTGGTACAAATCGATTTATTCACAAAATGCTGGAGTAGCTCAGCAGGTCAGGCAGCATCTCGAGAGAGAAGGAATGGGTGACGTTTCGGGTCGAGACCCTTCTTCAGACTGATCAGTAGAGATGCTGCATTACAGCATCAGAGACCCGGGTTCAATCCTGATTACGGGTACTGTCTGTACGGAGTTTGTACGTTCTCCCTGTGACCGCGTGTGTTTTCTTCGTGTGCTCCGATTTCCTCCCACACTCCAAGGACGTACAGACTTGTAGGTTTGTTTGGCTTTGGTAAAAAATTGTAAGTTGTCCCTAGTGTGTAGAATAGTGGTAGTATATGGGGTGATCGCTGGTGGGCCGAAGGGCCTGTTTCTCTAAAATCTAAACTGAGGTATGTATGCTCATTCCGGCTTGATGAACCAAAAGATACGATGAAATTGTCGTAAACTAACAAACTCTTCATCGCAGTGTGGTATAGAAAGTCTTCAAATTGCAAAGCAACTCTCACTAGCTCAGGATATCACAAAGCATTGTACAGCTAATGACTCACAAAGGAATAGATTGTTCTTAGAAATAAGGAACCGGAGATGCTGCTTTACAAAAGACACAAAGTACTGGAGTAACTCAGCGGGTCAGGCAGCATCTGTGGAGAAAATGAATAGGTGACGTCTCAGGTCGGGACCATTCTTCAGACCCGGGACCCTTCAGGTTCCGACCTGAAACGTCACCTATTCCTTTTCTCCAGAGATGCTGCCTGACCCGCTGAGTTACTCCAGCATTCTGTGTCTATCTTCTGTATAAACCAGCATCTGCTGTTCCTTCCTACGTAGAAACATGGAAAATGGATGCAGGAGTAGGCCATTCGGTGCTTCAAGACAGCACCGCCATTCAATATGATCATGGCTGATCATCCAAAATCATTACCCCGTTCCTGCTTTCTCCCCATATCCCATGATTCCATTAGCCCTAAGAGCTTTATCTAACTCTGTCTTGAAAACATCCAGTGAATTGGCCTCCACTGCCTTCTGTGACAGAGAATTCCACAGATTCACAACTCTCTGGGTGAAAAAGTTTTTCCTTATCTCTGTCTTAAATGGCTTAAATGGCCCTTATTCTTAAACTGTGACCCCTGGTTCTGGACTCCCCCAACATCGGGAACATTTTTCCTGCATCTAGCCTGTCCAATCCCTTAAGATTGTTATATGTTTTATACATAGATTATTGTAGTTAGGTGAAGGTTCTTCTCAGAATACGTGAGAGGGCTTACCAGCTCTTCCATAAAATATGGCCCAGGACATTGATTTCTTGCACCCCCAGGTGAGGGTAGGTGGATTTGAACCAAAGATAATAGAGCAGAGCAAGATAGACCACTCAACCCTAAAAACCGTAGTATGTCATGGCGCCATTTTAGTAGGCAGAAACATTTTAAAAAGAAAAATAACAAAAATCTGTGAATTAATATATGAGATTATATTCTGCCTTTTTATGTTATCATCACACATACTGTTCCCCCAAAACACTGATTACACTGCGAAAGGCATCGTGAATTTGCTTACTAAAATGGCGGACGTTATGCTCCTTTGCGTACTACACTTCAGTATAGGCGATTTCATCGGAGTGGTCCATCTTGCTCCTATAGTATCTTTGGTTTGAACACGGGCACCTCTGACACTGGTGTGCACCAGTACTGCCCAGCACCCCCATTTAGAAGTATCACCTTAATCTGATGAGTTGCAGCCGACACAGAAAACAATCACGAATGATTAGTTACATCACAACTAATTATATCATCTGGTATCTGGAGCTGGTGTGGTATAATGCCGAGATGCATTTGAAAGCAGTCAACTCTGACACTGATGTGCAGCAATATCACCTCACAGCCCGATTCAGAAATGTGCCCTTACCCGCATTTCACAATCATGAAAGATTAGTCACATCACAACCAGTTATTTCATCTGGTGTCTGGAACTGGTGCGTTACAATGCCAAGAACTGCACCCTGCACTCTGTATCATTCCCTCTGCTCTACCGAATGTACTGGAGTTTGGCTTGATTGTAATTACGTAGGGCACTACCCGATTTGGTTGGATAAAATACAAAACAACGTTTTACACTGTACCTCAATACACATGACAATAATAAATGAGGGCAACACAGTGGCACAGCGGTAGAGTTGCTGCCTTACAGCGCCAGAGATCCGGGTTCAATCCTGACCAAGGGTGCTGTCTGCACGGAGTTTGTACGTTCTCCCTGCGACCGCGTGGGTTTTCTCCGGGTGCTCCGGTTTCCTCCCACATCCCAAAAATGTACAGGTTTGCAAGATAGTTGACCTCTGTAAATTATCGAAGGTATTTATTCACAAAATGCTGGAGTAACTCAGCAGGTCAGGCAGCGTCTCAGGAGAGAAGGAATGGGTGACGTTTCGGGTCGAGACCCTTCTTCAGACTGATCCCTAGTGTGTAGGATAGAATTATTGTACAGGTGATTGTTGGTTGGCACAGATTCATTGGGCCGAAGTGCCCGTTTCCACGCTGTATCTCTAAACTAAACTAAATCTAAACTTAAACCTAAAACAGAGCTTTATCTAACTCTGTCTTGAAAACATCCAGTGAATTGGCCTCCACTGCCTTCTGTGACAGAGAATTCCACAGATTCACAACTCTCTGGGTAAAAAAGTTTTTCCTTATCTCTGTCTTAAATGGCTTAAATGGCCCTTATTCTTAAACTGTGACCCCTGGTTCTGGACTCCCCCAACATCGGGAACATTTTTCCTGCATCTAGCCTGTCCAATCCCTTAAGATTGTTATATGTTTTATACATAGATTATTGTAGTTAGGTGAAGGTTCTTCTCAGAATACGTGAGAGGGCTTACCAGCTCTTCCATAAAATATGCCCCAGGACATTGATTTCTTGTACCCCCAGGTGAGGGTAGGTGGATTTGAACAAAAGATAATAGAGCAGAGCAAGATAGACCACTCAACCCTAAAAACCGTAGTATGTCATGGTGCCATTTTAGTAGGCAGAAACATTTTAAAAAGAAAAATAACAAAAATCTGTGAATTAATAGATGAGATACATTCTGCCTTTTTATGTTATCATCACACATACTGTTCCCCCAAAACACTGATTACACTGCGAGAGGCATCGTGAATTTGCTTACTAAAATGGCGGACGTTACGCTCCTTTGCGTACTACACTTCAGTATAGGCGATTTCAACGGAGTGGTCCATCTTGCTCCTCTAGTATCTTTGGTTTGAACACGGGCACCTCTGACACTGGTGTGCACCAGTACTGCCCCGCACCCCCATTTAGAAGTATCACCTTAATCTGATGAGTTGCAGCCGACACAGAAGACAATCACGAATGATTAGTTACATCACAACTAATTATATCATCTTCAGAAAACAGGGCTTCCCCTCCTCCATTATAGATGAGGCTCTCACTAGGGTCTCTTCTACATCCCGCAGCTCCGCTCTTGCTCCCCCTCCCCCCACTCGCAACAAGGACAGGATCCCCCTCGTTCTCACCTTCCACCCCACCAGCCAGCGGATCCAACATATCATCCACCAACATTTCCGCCACCTACAACGGGACCCCACCATTGGCCATATCTTCCCATCCCCTCCCCTCTCTGCGTTCTGCAGAGACCGTTCCCTCCGTAACTCCCTGGTCCACTCGTCCCTTCCTACCCAAACCACCCCAACCCCGGGCACTTTCCCTTGCAACCGCACGAGATGCAACACCTGTCCCTTTACCTCCCCCCTCAACTCCATCAAAGGACCCAAACAGTCTTTCCAGGTGAGACAGAGGATCACCTGCACCTCCTCCAACCTCATCTATTGCATCCGCTGCTCTAGATGTCAACTTATTTATATCGGCGAAACCAAGCGCAGGCTCGTCGATCGCTTTGCTGAACACCTGCGCTCGGTCCGCATTAACGCAACTGATCTCCCGGTGGCCCAGCACTTTAACTCCCCCTCCCATTCCCAGTCTGACCTCTCTGTAATGGGCCTCCTCCAGTGCCATAGTGAGGCCCGCCGGAAATTGGAGGAGCAGCACCTCATATTTCGCCTGGGCAGTTTGCAGCCCGGTGGTATGAACGTCGACTTCTCCAACTTCAGATAGCTCCTCTGTCCTTCCCCTCCTCCTTCCCAGATCTCCCTCTATCTTCCTGTCTCCACCTATATCTTTCCTTTGTCCCACCCCTGACCTGCTGAGTTACTCCAGCATTTTGTGAATAAATCGATTTGTACCAGCATCTGCAGTTATTTTCTTATAATTATATCATCTGGTGTCTGGAACTGGTGTGGTATAATGCCGAGATGCGTTTGAAAGCAGTCAACTCTGACACTGATGTGCAGCAATATCACCTCACAGCCCGATTCAGAAATGTGCCCTTACCCGAATGAGTCGCATTTCACAATCATGAAAGATTAGTCACATCACAACCAGTTATTTCATCTGGTGTCTGGAACTGGTGCGTTACAATGCCAAGAACTGCACCCTGCACTCTGTATCATTCCCTCTGCTCTACCGAATGTACTGGAGTTTGGCTTGATTGTAATTACGTAGGGCACTACCCGATTTGGTTGGATAAAATGCAAAACAACGTTTTACACTGTACCTCAATACACATGACAATAATAAATGAGGGCAGCACAGTGGCACAGCGGTAGAGTTGCTGCCTTACAGCGCCAGAGATCCGGGTTCAATCCTGACCAAGGGCGCTGTCCGCACGGAGTTTGTACGTTCTCCCTGCGGCCGCGTGGGTTTTCTCCGGGTGCTCCGGTTTCCTCCCACATCCCAAAGATGTACAGGTTTGCAAGTTCGTTGACTTCTGCAAATTATCGAAGGTATTTATTCACAAAATGCTGGAGTAACTCAGGTCAGGCCAGGCAGCATCTCAGGAGAGAAGGAATGGGTGACGTTTCGGGTCGAGACCCTTCTTCAGACTGATCCCTAGTGTGTAGGATAGAATTATTGTACAGGTGACCGTTGGTTGGCACGGATTCATTGGGCCGAAGTGCCCGTTTCCACGCTGTATCTCTAAACTAAACTAAATCTAAACTTAAACCTAAAACATGGAACTGCAGATGCTGGTTTACAAAAAAAAAATCATAAGTTATAGGAGCAAAATGAGACCATTCGGCCCATCAAGTCTACTTCACCATTCAATCATGGCTGATCTATCTCTCCCTCCTAACCCCATTCTCCTGCCTTCTCCCCGTAACACCCATACCTCAATACATGCCACAATAATGAGACACACAGTGGGTCAGCCTGACCTGCTGATTTACTCCAGCACTTTGTGTCTAAAGCTAAACTCATCACCAGCCCATAGGAACCAGCTTATCTGGTTCCTCCCTGGGATGACACGCTGGGACTATACGCGGGGACCACATAGCAGCGTTCCCTCCACCAACCTCAGCGGTCTAGTTTAGTTTAGTGATGCAGCGCAGAAATAGGACGTTCGGCCCACCGAGTCCACACCGACCAGCAATCCCCACACATTGACACTATCCTACGCACTAGGGCCAATTTTACAACGCCAACTAACCTACAAAGCTGGACGTCTTTGTGGAGCGTGGGAGGAAACCGAAGATCTCAGAGAAAACCCACGCAGGTCTCGGGGGGAACGTACAAACTCCGTACCCGACAGCGCCCGCAGTCAGGATCGAACCCGGGTCTCTGGCGCTGTAAGGCAGCAACTCTACCGCCGTGCCAGTCGAAGGATTAAAACTACCCCTGGTCTGCCCTTCCAGCTTCCCTGTGCGATCGAGAGCCTGCGGTTAGGCTTGCAAACAAACTGTGTCTTTAAATTAAAAATAAACTTTATGGCGGTTTTCAATGCAGCACCAATCATTAAGTGAAAACTCGTTCCCATCGGGCAAAAGGTACAGACGTTTGAAAGTGCATACCACCAGACTCAGGAACAGCTTCTTCCCCTCTGTTATCAGGCTTCTGAACAGTCTCTCCACAAGCTGTGGTACTGTCTGATTCACCTCTACCCCATTGTGGACATTGGACTTTGTCTCTGCAACTGGTGCGCTACAATGCTGAGAACTACATTCTGCACTCTCTACCTCACCCTTTGCTCCACCCATTGTACTCGAGTTTGACATGACTGTATTCATGTTTCGTCTTATCTGATTTGATTGAATAGCATGCAAGACAAAGCTTTTCACCGTACCTCAGTTTAGGTGACAATAATTAACCTACACCTGTCTGGAAAAACACCGCCTTCACAAAAAGTCGCACATATCTGACCACATTAGAGTCAGTGTGGAAACAGGATCCTTGGCCCAACCTGCCCGTGCTGACCAAGATGCCCCATCTCCACTAGTCCCATCTGACCGCGTTTGGCCCATATCCCTCAAACAACAGAATAGAACAAATGGGGGAAAAGCAGTGATAAAAAAATAAATAGGATAATTAGAACAAGTTTATTGCAGTTTAATCACAAGCAGAGTCTTGTTATTCGTTAAACCCCAGCCCGTTAATGCATCCAATCTGAGTTCCCGTTAATCTTTTCTCTTGAGTTGCTCCTGTGTCTCATTCAAAATGGACAATGTGCTGTCTTATATCACCGAAAGATTCGCTTGTAGATTTGAGGGAACCCTACACAGCTAGGAACAGATCATTTGCTGGTCATATTATAATAATGATTGCTTCCATGCTGGATGGTTTGACATTGGTTACACAACAAAAGCTTCTCACTGTAACCTCCTCGGTACACGTGACAATAAACTACACTAAAACTACATGCGGACAGGTACATAGATAGGAAAGGTTTAGAGGTAAATGGGCCAAACGTGGGCAGGTGGGACTCGTGTAGATGGGGCATCTTGGTTGGTACGGGCAAGTTGGGCCAAGAGGCCTGGTTCCATGACTCTATGACTCATATATGCACCACTTTTGTGAAGGCGGTGTTTTTCCTCACTGCAACAACTCGCATCAATACTTAGCCTTAAATGGAGTTAAACACCCAGACAGAGGAGTTTCCAAACAAAGCTCAACACTGAGGCACATTAAATTAATAGGACCTGCAGCCAGAAGCTCAGGCACAGAACATGATAGAGATGTCTTCTCATAAGGTCATAAGTTACAGGAGCAGAATTAGGCCCTTCAGCCCATCAAGTCTACGCCACCATTCACTCATGGCTGATCATTCTCCTGCTGCTCCCCATAACCTCTGACACCCGTACTAATCAAGAATGTACAGTCTTCTGGGAGGAAGATAAGTACAGAGAAGGAATTCCAAAACTTATCTCCTTGGCTGCTGGTTATGGAGAAACTTTAAATTGACCAGAGGGGAGAAATAAAGATTGCAGAGATCCCAGAGGATTGCAGAGGCTGAGTGGGGTCCCAGAGACAGGGAACGATGAGGCAATGGAGAGATATCAGCGCAAGGATGGGAATTTAGAATTGGGACGTTGCCAACCTAATCGGACAAAGTGCATTTTCCAGGGTTTTTACTGCTGCGTGTCTGAAGTGTAATCCAATTTTTTTTTACTTTTCCAAGTTCGCTAACGACGATTTTGTCAGTCCTAGTGTTTTGTATTCTTATTTAAGGATCTGGCAAGGTGAAACGACACGGAAGCTGAGAGCACCATATGCCAGAAGCTGATGAACACTGCGCTCTTATGACCTGGACTTTCAGGTGCGCTCTGTGATACAGGGCCCGCAGCTGGAATCACCTCAAGATGCCTTCTGCTGTCACTTTACTGACAACAAGCAGCTGACAGGAAAATGCCCAGAGTTTCTTGACAATGATAAGCCCACGCTCCAAAATTAGGAGCTGACCCAGGCCAAGGGCAAATCTCTGCCCGAGTACCGACCTTTGGAACAACCGTGTGCGGCACAGTGGCGCAGCGGTAGAGTTGCTGCCTTACAGGGAATGCAGCGCCGGAGACCCAGGTTCGATCCTGACTACGGGCGCCGTCTGTACGGAGTTTGTACGTTCTCCCCGTGACCTGCGTGGGTTTTCTCCAAGATCTTCGGTTTCCTCCCACACTCCAAAGACGTACAGGTATGTAGGTTAATTGGCTGAGCAAATGTAAAAACTGTCCCTAGTGTGTCTAGGATAGTGTTAATGTGCGGGGATCGCTGGGCGGCACGGACTGGTGGGCCTGTTTCCACGCTGTATCTCTAAATCTAAATCTAAATCAAAACAAGAACCACCCTGCCACAACCAGAGAGCAGTGCTGAACTACTATCTACCTCTTTGGTGATCCTTGGACTATCTTTGATCAGATTCTGCTGGCTTTACCTTGCACTAAACGTTATTCCCTTATCATGTATCTACGCACTGTAAATGGCACAATTGTAATGATGTATTGTCTTTCTGTTGACTGGATAGCACGCAACAAAAGCTTTTTGCTGTGCACATGACAATAAACAAAACTGAAATGAGGTGTCCAGTCAGTTTTTGTAAACTTAGTTTAGCTTAGTTTATTATCGCCACTTGCTATGGTGAAAAGCTTTCTTGTTGTGTTCTATCCTGTCAGTGTGTGTTGGTGGCACGAGCCGCAGGGTGTTGCGTGTGTCTAGTGCCCTGGTATAAATCCAGATGCCGCCGGCTAGCAATTTTTGTGAGAAAGGGAGCGGAGTGCGTGAGCCTCCCTCCGCCAGTACATCACCTCAGCATCGTCAAGCCTCTCGCAGTGCCTCCTCCTGGCAACACATGGTAACTGGGGCCACCTTCAGTCCCAGGCTAAACTGCGCGGGGGTCTCGGAGGAACTGTGGCCCCCAGAGATGTGACGCGCAGGCCTGACGCCCATCAACCAGGTCCCAACCATGGGTTAAATAGCACCCCACTCACTGCCTTGTGGGGAAGGCAAGGGAGAGCCAAAGGCACTGGAGCTGGAGCCCCTAGAGACGGTCGGCTGATCCCTCGAGCGACCGCCTTCCGGCAACTCCTGCAACCGAGTAGCCCCCAGACGTAGCAGCCACGCCGCTCCTCTGGAATCAGCCCATCAGGTCGAGAGGGGAATGCAGATGCTGGGCAAGTTTGTATTCCCATTTACCTGCCCAGGCTCAGTGGCCAAATCTAATGTAGAGGACACTTCATCCTTGCTGGGCACAGTGAGATGTAACCACAGGTGATCTCTGAGTAGTAATGTTAGTTTTTAATCTCGATTTTATCACGCCTTCTAAAACTAATTTTATCGTCTTAAATTTTATACAATTATTAAACTATATGTTTGTTATATTTTTTATTATTAAACTGTACTTCAAATGATGTTAACACAATATAACTAACTGAACAGTGGTGACTGGTTTCCTTGTGGTGTGACTTTCCTAACTAGTGACATGCTTGTTTCATTTACTTTTCTACCATTTCGCTTTGAACTTCTGTGGGCAAAAAATATTTTTTAATGGAGAAGAGCTCCATTAAAACTCGTCTTAGGGGGACAGTTTTAGTTGTCTTAATAAATCGCCAGATCCTGCACATTGAGCACTGGGAAAACCCAATGAGGTTTGTGAGCAATTCATTCTACGTTGCTTGTCCTAAATCACCCAGTCCATGGCGGTTACTGACCTCCCCACCATCGAAGGGGTTTACAGGAGTCGCTGCCTCACAAAGGCAGCCAGCATGTTCAGAGACCCACACCACCCTGGCCACACTCTCATTTCACTCCTGCCATCAGGAAGAAGGTACAGGAGCCTGAAAACTGTAACGTCCAGGTTCAGGAGCAGCTTCCTCCTTACAGCCATTAGACGATTAAACACTACAACCTCCAAATGAGCTCTGAACTACAGAGACTTGGGGGGAATGTTTTTTTCCTTTTGCACTATTATTGGAGCCCACAAGGAAAAAGGAAAAGAGGTCGCCCCCGGAAACAGCTGGAGAAGAGGTGTCCAGGCAGAAATGTCTGGGAGTGGGCTCAACTGGGGAGATCTCGAAAGAACCGCCAACAACCGAGTGAGGTGGAGGACATTTGTCAATGGTCTATGCTCCCTGGAGGACCAAAGGGCTTAAGAAGAAGAAGAGGACTATTACTGTTTGTCTTTAAGTATGTGAGCGCAAACACATATATACAAACATACACACACACTAATATATCCACTGAATTTTTTTTGTTTACCATTTGTATACAGAGTATGATGTTTACATATACTATACATACACATACAGGTATATGTGTAGGAAGGGACTGCAGATGCTGGCTTGCACAGAAGAGAAGTACAAAATGCTGGAATAACTCAGCAGGGCAGGCAGCATCTCTGGAGAGAAGGAATGGGTGCTGTTTCGGGTTGAGGCGTGTGTGTGTGTGAGTGTGTGTGTGTGTGTGTGTGTGAGAGTGTGAGAGTGTGTGTGTGTGTGAGTGTGTGTGTGAGAGTGTGTGTGTGTGTGTGTGAGCGCGAGTGTGAGTGTGTGTGTGTGTGAGTGAGTGTGAGTGAGTGAGTGAGTGAGTGAGTGAGTGTGAGTGTGTGTGTGTGTGTGAAAGTGTGAGTGTGTGAGTGTGTGTGAAAGTGTGTGAGTGTATGTGTGTGTGTGAGTGAGTGAGTGCGTGAAATTATATATATATAACTATATATCTACTGAACTTCTTTCGTTTACTGTTTTGTTTACAGAGTTCACATGTTTTTTTGTGCTGCTGCAAGTAGGAGTTCCATTGCTCTGTCTGGGACATTTGACAATAAAATACTCTTGGCAGTGTGTGGGAGCTCAGCTTCACAGTGTGTAGCTGGAGCACTGATCCCACACTTGAACCCCAGAGGCCAGTCTTCTGATCATAGCAAGGTCATGCGGAGGTGGGAACGAGAGAAGGGGCCGAGGAGGAATTCCTCTGTGCATTGCAGAGCGTGGGCCTCCTGCCAGTGTGACCAGTGAGCAATGCTGACGCAATGGGAGGAGCTCCCACAGTCGGGAACATCCCACTCGCTCAGTCAACAAGGAAACAGGTGCATCGAGCATGCGAGGAATGGACGGGATTTTAAGTAACCCTTGCATTCCCTCTCTCTCCGTCACTCCCCCGCTCCTAGTCGTCCTACTAGTTTCGCTGTTCATACCCCTCGTTATCACCTTTACTTGATCATCCTTGCTGACTTTGATTTCTTCTTTTCATAATTCAATCTTTTGTGCTTTGTCCCTCTCCCCTGACTCAGTCTGAAGAAGGGTCTCGACCTATTCCTTTTCTCCAGAGATGCTTCCTGCCCCGCTAAGTTACTCCAGCATTTTGTGTCTATCTTTGGTGAAAACCAGCATCTGCAGTTCCTTCCTACATAAATGGAAGGAAGTTCAGTTTAGTGTCACGTGTTCCGAGGTACAGTGAAAAGAATTTGCTGCATGTGGCGGTCACAGTGGCACAGCGGTAGAGTTGCTGCCTTACAGCGAATGCAGCGCCGGAGACTCAGGTTCGATCCTGACTACGGGCGCCGTCTGTACGGAGTTTGTACGTTCTCCCCGTGACCTGCGTGGGCTTTCTCTGAGATCTTCGGTTTCCTCCCACACTCCAAAGATGTACAGGTATGTAGGCTAATTGGCTTGGTATAAATGTAAATTGTCCCTAGTGTGTGTAGGATAGAGCAAGTGTGCGGGGATCGCTGATCGGCATGGAGTCGGTGGGCCGAAGGGCCTGTTTCCGCGCTGTATCTCGAAACTAAAACTCTACCCCTTTGTGGGTGACCCTTGTTTTGGTTCATATCCTGGAGTTCCCACTCTAAAACCCGCCTCTTGCCTCCCCCTTACGTTTAGAAGCCTAAACCTAAACTAAAAAGCTAAAAACCTAAAAAATTAAAACTAAACAATATGTTTCAAAGTTGAATGTGCTTCTCTAGCACCCATTTTTTTAAATCCAGAGTGAATTTATCCACTAAAGGGTGAGCTCAGGGCCAGAGGATCACAGCAGATGGCTCAAGGGGGGAAGGTAGAGGTAGGGGGAAAAATGGAGTAACTCAGCGGGTCAGTCTCGACCCGAAACGTCACCCATTCCTTCTCTCCCGAGACGCTGCCTGACCCGCTGAGTTACTCCAGCACTTTGTGTCTGCCTTCGATTTAAACCAGCATCTGCAGTTTTTTCTCCTGCTCAATGAGGAAACTCTTGCGACATAACTAGGCCAACAACAGAAGTAGCCCTTCATCACATTATTGACATTAGCAGAGAGGAAAGGCCCCGTATCTTATCACTGACAGTCTAAATGAGCAGACTCATTTGGCTCAAAACCAACCCTCTTAGCTTCTGCTGCCTGACCCGCTGAGTTACCCCATCATTTTGTGTCTACCTCTCATCTTTCCTTATTTAAACTTCAATCGATGTCTTTAAAGCCTGACTTTAACACAAAATCTTATTTTCTTTTTTGAACCAAGCTAATTTTCAGTTTCCGAAATGTCAACAGAAAAAGACACAATGTGCTGGAGTAACTCAGTGGGTCCGTCACCATCTTTGGAGAACATGGATGGGCGACGTTTCGAGTCGGGACCCTTCTTTGAACATTCCCAAAAGACTATCGGATTTCCTTAATCTAATGCAAGGTATAATGGCCATTAAGAAACCAAAAGTCATCTGGTGTTTTTGTATTCAATGTCAGATTTGCATTGGATACAAAATTCCCCTTGTTGACTTTAATATATTCTTGTTCTTTGATTCACCACCCCGCGTAAAAAATCTTCTAAAGCATTCCTGGTGATTAGAATTCGCCTCAGTGAACCAACAGCTCAAAATACATCCACAGGAACTTACAGTTTAATGTGAAGATAGACACAAAAAGCTGGAGTAACTCAGTGGGTCAAGCAACATCTCTGGAGAGAAGGAATAGGGACATTTCAGGTTGAGATCCTTCTTCAGAAGAAGGGTCTTGACCCGATATGTCACCTATTCCTTTTCTCCAGAGATGCTGCCTGACCGGCTGAGTTACTCCAGTTGTTTTTGTGTCCATCTGCAGTTTAAAGTAGCATCTGCAGTTCCTTCCTACACTTACAGTTTAATGTAAAGGTAACTTCCCAAGTATACTGGTCAATGCTTACATACAGTCAGGCAGAGACATACATGTCTGTACACATATGCAAACATGCACAGTCATACAGCATGGAAACAGGCCCTTTCACAATCTACTGGTAAACGGTGACTCCATTTACACCTCACGCTGCCTTGGCAAGGCCACCAGCATCAAGGATGAGTCTCACCCTGGCCACTCCCTCTTCTCCCATCAGACAAGAGGGACAGAAGTGTGAAAACACATACTACCAGATTCAGGGACAGTTTCTTCCCTGTTGTCATCGGGCAACTGAACCACCCTATCAACGGAACTAGAGTGCAGTTCTGAGCTACCATCTACCTCATTGGAGACCCTTGGACTATCTTTAATTGGACTTTATCTTGCAGTAAACGTTATTCCCTTTATCATGTCGCTGTACACTGTGAAAGGTTTGATTGTAATCATGTATTGTCTTTCTGCTGGCTGGTGAGCACGCAACAAAAGCTTTTCACTGTACCTCGGTACACGTGACAATAAACTAAACTTGCCCATGCCGACCAACGTGCCACATCTCTCCAGATAACTTAAAAGAAATACATATAAACCCAAAAAAAGCACACACGGACACAATTACACCTGTACATTTACACAAGTATTACTTAGCCACATTCTAGTTGCATTGATAATACTGGAAATTAAGTTAAAGGTTGAAAAGGTTAGGGCTTTATTTTGGAGCAATCAAAAGATTGAAGAAAGACCTGAGGAAGAAAGGAAATGGCTGAATAAACCAGAGTGTGAAGAAGGGTCCTGACCCACAACTTTACCTGCCCATGTTCTCCCGAGATGCTGCCCGAACTGCTGAGTTACTCCAGCACTTTTGTGTCTTTTTTTGGCTAAGTCAAGTGTTTGGCTATAAATTCAGGCGTAACTTTAGTGGAGAGTGGGGAGAATGTGAAGCTTGTTATGAAGAGACAGAGTGGAGATAACAGCAAGGATTCAGTGAGGGAGGAGGATTAGCAAACAGGGCGAAACAAAATGGATATGGGGGAGGTTATGTAGCAAGAATCTTGACACGGGCCAGGTGGGTTGAACAATCTGTCTTGTGAATTTAATGAAAAATACGAGTGACTTAAAGACTGGTTTAGTTTATTGTCACGTGTACAGAGTTACAGTGAAAAGCTTTTGATGCATGCCAACTAGTCGGTGGAAAGACAATACATGATTACAATCAGGCCATCCATAGTGTACATGATAAAGGGAATAACAAAAATAACGTTTAGTGCAAGGTAAAGTCCAGTATAGTCCAAGAGTCTCCAATTAGATAGTAGCTCCAGACCGCTCTCTAGTTGTTGGCAGGATGGTTCAGTTGCCTGATAACAGCTGGGAAGAAACTGTCCCTGAATCTGGAGGTGTGCGTCTTCATATTTCTATACCTTTTGCCCGGTGGGAGACTGGGAGTCTTTCCGCTGACTGGTTAGCACACAACAAAAGCCTTTTTGTGCACAACCCGCAGGCATTGCCACTTTCATTTCACTGCACATCGAGTATGTGTATGTGACAAATAAATTTGACTTGACTTGACTTGACTTACCTCGGTGCACGGGACAATAAACTAAACTGACAGAGACACACAGACAATATTGTATGTGAATATGTGAAAAATAACAGACACACATTTTCAAACGACTATGACCGGCATTTCCACTCAGCAACAAAATGTGCTCAGTCTTGCACTGCTGTACGCAAATATATATTTGCATTTCTTAAACTGAAGCATAACAGATGTGTTAATTCATTAATATGGCCCTTTCAATTTTGCACCATGCTTCCTGCTTCAACTCCCGATCTGCACCACACCAACCTTCTACCCACACCCCAGACTGAACCCCTTACAGCCCCCCTCCCCCTCACCCCCTCTCACCCCACCCCCCACTGACCCCCTCCCTCTCTCATCCCACCCCCCACTGACACCCTCCCTCTCTCACCCCCCTCACTCTCCCCCCTCCCCTCACCCCTCTCCCCCCTCACCCCACACTGACCCCCTCCCTCTCTCACCCCACCCCCCACTGACCCCCTCCCTCTCTCACCCCCCCTCTCCCTCACCCCCTCCCCACTGACCCCCTCCTTCTCTCATCCCCCCCCCCTCGCTCCTCCTCCCCTTCTCTCGCCCCCCCTCCCCTTCTCTCGCCCCCCTTCCCTTTCTCTCGCCCCCCCTCCCCTTCTCTCACCCCTCCCCTTCTCTCACCCCTCCCCTTCTCTCCCCCCCCCTCCCCTCCCCACACATATTTCTCCCGGGAGTCTCTCTCTTGTTATTGCAGTTTGTGTGAATAATTGGAACTCTCTATCTCCGTTCCCAAATTCAGTTTCGTTAACTCAATGTGAAATAAAACAGGTGCTTTTCACAAAAGTTAACCCTGGAAAGTAAAACTTTCACTTAAAATCCACACGTTGCCTGTGGGTCTAAGATTTGTTTTTAAGTGCTGGAGTAACTCAACAGGTCAGGCAGCATCTCTGGGGAACACACATAGGTGACGTTTCGGGTCAAGATCCTTCTACCTGAGACAGTAGTACGGGGAAAGAAGGCTGGAAAAAGGAGGTGGGAGCAGGACAAAGCCTGGCAAGTTCTAGGCGTTTTAAGATTTGTGGCCAATTATTAAAATTTAAAACAAAAATGAACACAGGAAAAAATTGCAGAAGGAGCAAAAATAACCATGTAAATTATTAGCATTTGCGGTAATGATACCTGAAACCAGACAACGAAATTCATAGGTAGGAAAGAAACTGCAGATGCTGGTTTAAAATCGAAGGTAGACACAAAATGCTGGAGTAACTCAGCAGGTCAGGCAGCATCTCGGGAGAGAAGGAATGGGTTCTCAGCGGGTCAGGCAGCATCTCGGGAGAGAAGGAATGGTTCTGAAGAAGGGACTCGACCCGAAACGTCACCCATTCCTTCTCTCCCGAGATGCTGCCTGACCCGCTGAGTTCCTCCAGCATTTTGTGTCTCCCAACAAAATTCATGGTTCATATGTTTATAGGATCAGAATTATGCCATACGGCCCAAGAAGTTACTCCGCCATTCAATCTTGGCTGATCTATCTCTTTCCTCCTAACTCCATTCTCCCGCCTTCTCCCTATAACCCCTGCCATTATGTATAGTCCTTTCACTGACAATAGACAATAGACAATAGGTGCAGGAGGAGGCCATTCAGCCCTTCGAGCCAGCACCGCCATTCAATGCGATCATGGCTGATCACTCTCAATCAGTACCCCGTTCCTGCCTTCTCCCCATACCCCCTCACTCCACTATCCTTGTTGCTGAACCTAGGTAGACATGACAATAATAAATTAAACTAAAGAAAATCTGAATTGTCAGTAACTTGAGTTAAGTAGTGTGGAAATTACTGAACGTAGACGTACATGAAATGCCTATTCATCATGTTATGCTGATACAGGCCTTTAAAACATGCTCTCTCTTTAGGCACCATTCTTTGTTCTATTTATATAGTTTTGCAACATTATTTGTTTTCTAATTCTCTTGCTAATCAAGAATCTGACCATTCGACCGAGCGACAGTGATCATAAATAAAATCAAAACCATAAATACCTGTCCAACACTGAATCAAACATTAAATACACAGTGAATTTGAATGGGACACATGTCAATAAAACGGAAATAACTCATTATTTTTTTCAACCGTCTGTTTTTTTTGCTCTCTATTATTTCAAAAAGTCACGCTCCTTGGTCAGAGTGTTGGTTTAACAACCGTGCATCACTGAACCTTTTCCACACAGAGGGTGGTGGGTGTGTGGAACAAGCTGCCAGAGGAGGTAGTTGAGGCTGGGACTATCCCATCGTTGAAGAAACAGTTAGACAGGTACAATAGACAATAGGTACAGGAGGAGGCCATTCGGCCCCTCGAGCCAGCACCGCCATTCAATGTGATCATGGCTGATCATTCTCAATCAGTACCCCGTTCCTCCCTTCTCCCCATACCCCCTGACTCCGCTATCCTTAAGAGCTCTATCCAGCTCTCTCTTGAATGCATTCAGAGAATTGGCCTCCACTGCCTTCTGAGGCAGAGAATTCCACAGATTCACAACTCTCTGACTGAAAACGTTTTTCCTCATCTCAGTTCTAAATGGCCTACCCCTTATTCTTAAACTGTGGCCCCTTGTTCTGGACTCCCCCAACATTGGGAACATGTTTCCTGCCTCTAACGTGTCCAACCCCTTAATAATGTTATATATTTCGATAAGATCCCCTCTCGTCCTTCTAAATTCCAGTGTATACAAGAATTCCAGTGTACTGGTACATGGATAGGACAGGTTTGGAGGGATGTGGGCCAAGCGCAGGCAGGTGTAACGAGTGTAGCTGGGACATGTTGGCCGGTGTGGGCAAGTTGGGCCGAAGGGCCTGTTTCCACACTGTATCACTCTATGGCTCGAACCCGCGCAGAAATTCCACTCCCTCTGACATTTATCGTGTTGAAAGCCTCTCGCGCTCTACAGGCTAAAACAAACCTTTCCAGCCAGACCGACATTAAAGAAATATAAAACCCTTAACAACTCGAATTAGAGGAAGGCTCAGAAAGCTTATTCAGCTGGGAGGCAGATTTCGCCTGCAAGTGAAATTGGGGGGAAATTGCAGATTAACTACCGATTTAAAAAAATTACTTATAGGCGCAGGGAAAGAGAGAGAGAGAGAGGCAGAGAGAGAGAGGCAGAGAGAGAGAGAGGCAGAGAGACAGAGACAGAGAGACAGAGACAGAGAGACAGAGAGAGAGACAGAGAGAGAGAGAGAGAGAGAGAGAGACAGAGAGAGAGAGAGAGGCAGAGAGAGAGGCAGAGAGAGAGGCAGAGAGAGAGGCAGAGAGAGAGGCAGAGAGAGAGGCAGAGAGAGAGGCAGAGAGAGAGGCAGAGAGAGAGAGGCAGAGAGAGAGAGGCAGAGAGAGAGAGGCAGAGAGAGAGAGGCAGAGAGAGAGAGGCAGAGAGAGAGGCAGAGAGAGAGGCAGAGAGAGAGGCAGAGAGAGAGACAGAGAGAGAGACAGAGAGAGAGACAGAGAGAGAGACAGAGAGAGAGACAGAGAGAGAGACAGAGAGAGAGACAGAGAGAGAGACAGAGAGAGAGACAGAGAGAGAGACAGAGAGAGAGACAGAGAGAGAGACAGAGAGAGAGACAGAGAGAGAGACAGAGAGAGAGACAGAGAGAGAGACAGAGAGAGAGACAGAGAGAGAGACAGAGAGAGAGACAGAGAGAGAGACAGAGAGAGAGACAGAGAGAGAGATCTGATCGCATCTCAACGCGGAAACAGTTGTGATAATGTTTACACGCCGTCCCGCTTCCACTGGGCTGCGCATCAATCTTGAGTTGTTCATGTGGCCGGCATATATCCACAGAATGACCCTTGCACATCTGAACGAGGGAGAGGTGAAACTGCCTTCCCTTGGCAATCTGTCCTGCAAGTGGGTTAATTCAGACGGCAGGGGACCGCAGCAGGAGATTTTTAAAAAGAAAAGTTACACACAAAATGCTGGAGTAACTCAGCGGGTCGGGCAGCATCTCTGGCGAGAAGGGATGGGTGAGGTTTGGGGTCGAGACCCTTCTTCAGACTGAGAGTCAGGGGAGAGGGGGAGACTAGAGAAACGGAAGGACAAGGTGTGAAAACGACAGGTCAAAGCAGATGTTGATCCAAAGGAAATGTAGAAAGTTCACGTTCATAAGTGATAGCAGCAGAATTGGGCCATTCGGCCCATCAGGTCTATTCCGCCATTCAATCAGGGCTGATCCACACCATTCTCCAGCATACCATGGATCATGGCTGATCTATCTCTCCCTCTCAACAATTCTCATCGTTGGGTGAAGGGGAAGGCGACAACAATCAGTAACATCAATCAGGACGACAATGAAACTAGTCGAAGAGTCATAGTCTTACAGCGTGGAAACAAGCCCTTCAGCCCAACTTGTCCCAGCCGCACTTGTCCCACCTGCACTTGTCCCACCTGCCTGCATGTGGCTCAAAGCTCTCAAAACCTCGAGCCTGAAGAAGGGTCTCGACCCCAAACCTCACCCATTCCTTCTCTCCAGAGACGCTGCCTGTCCCGCTGAGTTACTCCAGCACTTTGTGTCTCTCTTCGGTTTAAACCAGCATCTGCAGTTCCTTCCTACATTATCCATGTACCTGTCTAAATGTTTGTTAAATCTTTCTTAAACGAGAACTAGGGTGAACAAGTTGTTACAACCAGGGTGAAAAGGTTATTAAAACCAGGGGGGGGGGGAGTTATTAAAACTAGGGGGGGTAGTAAAAATGGGTGAAAACGTTGTTAAAACGAGGGTGAAAAAGTTGTTAAAACTAGGGTGGAAAAGTTGTTAAATCTAGGGTGAAAAAAGTTAAAACGGATGAAAACGTTAAAACTAGAGTGGGATAAGTTAAAACGGGTAAAAACGTTTGTAAAATGCAGTGAGAAAAGTTAAAACGGGTGAAAAAGTTGTTAAAACTAAAGTGGGAAAAGTTAAAACGGGTGAAAAAGTTGTTAAAACTAAAGTGGGAAAAGTTAAAACGGGTAAAAACGTTGTTAAAACTAAAGTGGGAAAAGTTAAAACGGGTAAAAAACGTTGTTAAAACTAGAGTGGGATAAGTTAAAACGGGTGAACGTGTTAAAACTGGGGTGGGACAAGTTAAAACGGGTGAAAACGTTGTTAAAATGGATTGGGAAAAGTTAAAACGGGTGAAAACGTTGTTAAAACTAGAGTGGGACAAGTTAAAACGGGTAAAAACGTTGTTAAAATGGATTGGGAAAAGTTAAAACGGGTGAAAACGTTGTTAAAACTGGAGTGGGAAACGTTAAAACGGGTGAGAAAGTTGTTAAAACTAGGGTGGGGAAAGTTGTTAGACCTAGGGTGTAAAGAGAAGTTGTCTGGCTGTACCTGTCAGTGAACATGCGGCGTGTTTCTGTCCCCCGGGCCAAGTCATGTTGAAATGCCAGCACAGCCCGCTGCTCACACACACACACTCACACACACCATGCAGAAGATACATGACAGAAACACACTGACAACCAGCTCCATAGTAATTCCACCGCCCCTTATATGGCCAGTGATGTCAGAGGAAGTTCTGCAGCCGCCCTTGATTTTTATTTTCCATTCCTGCTCTCTGTGACTTCCCGAAGGTATTTATTTCACAAAATGCTGGAGTAACTCAGCGGGTCAGGCAGCATCTCAGGAGAGAAGGACTTCAGTCTGAAGAAGGGTCGAGACCTTCTCTCCTGAGATGCTGCCTGACCTGCTGAGTTACTCCAGCACTTTGTGAAATAAATACCTTCGATTTGTACCAGCAACTGCAGTTATTTTCTTCCACTCTGTGACTCCCCCCCCCCCCCCCCCCCCCCTTTGCAAAGCGCCCTGTAATTAAGGAGAGGGGAATCCTTGCAACCTTTGGCCGGCGCCTGGTCTTCAATGGTGCAAGTGTTTCTTTGGTCTGAAGAAGGGTCTCCACCCGAAATGTCACCGATTCCCTTTTTCTCCAGAGATGCTGCCCTGAGCCGCTGAGTTACTCCAGCACTTTGTGTCTGTCTTTCCGTTCACTTCCTCTTTTCTACAGCCAGTGCGGGTAAAAGCTGGGAGGGAGAGAGGGAGGGAGGGAGGGAGGGAGGGAGGGAGAGGGGGAAAGAGGTGTGGGGAGGGGGAGAGGGAGAGGGAGAGGGAGAGGGAGAGAGGGGGAGGGGGAGGGAGGGAGGGAGGGAGGGAGGGGGGAGAGAGGTGTGGGGAGGGAGGGAGAGGGAGAGGGAGAGGGAGAGAGGGGAGGGGGGAGAGGGAGGGGGAGGGAGAGAGGGAGGGAGAGAGGGAGGGGGGGAGGGAGGGAGGGAGGGAGGGGAGGGAGGGAGAGGGAGAGGGAGGGGGAGAGGGAGAGGGAGAGGGAGAGGGAGAGGGAGAGGGAGAGGGAGAGGGAGAGGGAGAGGGAGAGAGGACTTCTGGCGGTGACGAGGCCAAAGGACCATTTCGTTTTTTTTTGAGGGGGTGGGACTCTCTCGGTTGCTGTTCAACCGGATGACTCCAGGGGTCACGGCTCACAAGCGGCAAATCACTGCAAAATATCACTCTGTGTCTGTGCAGTGTTGCAAGGGCTGAGAAAGAGAGAGAGAGAGAGAGAGAGAGAGAGAGAGAGAGAGAGAGAGAGAGAGAGAGCGAAGATAGGCACAAAATGCTGGAGTAACTCAGCGGGTCAGGCAGCATCTCTGGAGAAAAAGAATAGGTGTCCAGTAGAGGATAGAACCAATGGTTTTCACTGAAAATATAAGGTGTCAGGGGTTGTGGGGAGGAGGCAGGAGAATGGGGTTCGGAGGGAGAGAAAGATGAGCCATGATTGAATGACGGAGTAGACTTGATGGGCCGAATGGCCTAATTCTGCTCCCATCACTTATGAACTTTGAGAAACTTTCTTGTGCCTTTGGTGCTCTGAAATGTCCTTGCCTCTGTCCCTGTCCAGTTGTGTAATCTGTGGAATTCTCTGCCTCAGAAGGCAGTGGAGGCCAATTCTCTGAACGCATTCAAGAGAGAGCTAGATAGAGCTCTTAAGGATTAGCGGAGGCAGGGGGTATGGGGAGAAGGCAGGTACCGGGTACTGATTGAGAATGATCAGCCATGATCACATTGAATGGCGGTGAAGGGCCGAATGGCCTACTCCTGCACCTATTGTCTATTGCCTTGAAAGCCCTTCTCCTCCAGCTATCTCTATTCGTTTTGGACACAGCTACAGTCTGAGGAAACGTCACCTATTCCTTCTCTCCAGAGATGCTGCCGGACCCACTGAGTTACCCTGGCACTCTGTGTCTTTTATTCTTCAAACCAGCATCCGCAGTCCCTTGTGCAGGAAGGAGCTGCAGGTGCTGGCTTATACCGAAGATGGACACAGAGTGCTTGGGGAAACTCGGCGGGTCAGGCAGCATCTGTGGAGAACATGGAGAGGGTGACCACTCAAAGGATGAGCATTACTCATCCGTTTTCGCCAGAGATGCTGCCTGATTCGCCCAGTTGCTCCAGCACTTTGTGTCTATCTGCAGTTCCATCCTGTGCTTCCTTCATGAACTTAATCTTATCCAAAACTTGCTGCTCAATGCTTGCCGACCTCCACACATTCATAAAGTGTCAGCACGCTAATTTTAATTGTCTCTGTCATCTGCTTAACTGCTCATCTTCCTCCAGTTCTAGGACCCACTATCATCTTCGGGACACTGAGATTTTAATTTTTGTTCGTGCCAGTACTCTGGCCACGTTCTCATTCCACTCCCACCATCGAAAAGCTGTCGGAGTCTGAAAACTGTGACCAGCAGGTTGAAGAGCTGCTTCACAACAATCACCAGCTATTAAACAACAACAACAACAACAACAACTATTAAACACAAGAAAACACGAAACTATTGCCTCACGCAAGTTGGAAGGACAGCACCTTCAGGCCACATGCAAATTGGAGGAACAGCACCTCATATTTCACTTGGGAAGCTTACACCCCAGCGATATGAACAATGAGTGTTGTGGGAAGGAACTGCAGATGCTGATTTACACCCAAGATAGAGACAAAATGCTGGAGTAACTCAGCGGGTCAGGCAGCATCTCTTGGGTCCAGACCCTTCATCAGACCCTGAAAGGATCAAAGGTTTGGTCGACAATTTGCAGATAACACAAAAATAGCTTGGAATAGAAGTTGTGCGAAGAACATAATGAGTCCATAGAGGGCTGTGTGTAAATTAAACAAGTGGGCAAATAGAACGTAATGTGTGAAAAATTAAAAATTGTTCATTTTGACAGATTTTTTTTTTTTAAAGCCTATGATCTAAATGATGATCGCAGAGAGCTTTGGGCGTGCAAGATTCACAAAGGGCCAGTAAACGGGTGCATTTGTGATGAGTAAAGTTATTGCTGGAGAACATGAATATAAAAATACGGAGTTTATAGACAATAGACAATAGGTGCAGGAGGAGGCCATTCGGCCCTTCGAGCCAGCACCGCCATTCAATGTGATCATGGCTGTTCATTCTCAATCAGTACCCCGTTCCTGCCTTCTCCCCATACCCCCTGACTCCGCTATCCTTAAGAGCTCTATCTAGCTCTCTCTTGAGTTTGTGCTTCTTCAGCCATGATCACGTTGAATGGCGGTGCTGGCTCGAGGGGCCGAATGGCCTACTCCTGCACCTATTTTCTAAGTTTCCAGCGACCATCAGGCTCTTGAACACCACTGCACATTGACCACTGGGCGATCAGCATGACCAAGGACGAGTCGCACCCCGGGTCACTCCCTCTATCTCCCCTCTCCCACCAGGCCAGGGGTACAGAAGTGCGAAAACGCACACCTCCAGATTCAGGGACAGTTTCTTCCCAGCTGTCATCAGGCAACTGAACCATCCTATCACCAACTGGAGAGCGGTCCTGAGCTACCATCAACCTCAGTGGAGACCGCCGGACCATCTTTGATCGGACTTTACTGGACTTTATCAAGCAGTAAACGTTATTCACGTTATTCCCTTTATCATGTATCTACACAATGTGGACGGCTCGATTGTATTCATGTATTGTCTTTCAGCTGACTGGTCAGCAGCACGCAACAAGAGCTTTTCACTGTACCTCGGTACACGTGACAATAAACTAAACTCACAATCCCACGTCAGCAATTACGATCTACTCTGGACTTTGTTTTGGTTGCACTATGGATCAGTTTTAGACTATGATGTTCTGATTATTTAGCATTATTGATTATTTAGTTATTTTTAGATTTTTGTTTTTAGATTTAGAGATACAGCGCGGAAACAGGCCCTTCGGCCCACCGGGTCCGCGCCGCCCAGCGATCCCCGCACATATTGTATTATTGATTATTGGATGTTATTGTATTGTATTGATCATGTGTATGTTATTGCATTGATGGACCTGTAAAGCTACAACCGGAAAGAATGTTATTGATCCTTTGCCAGTGCATAAGACAATTGACTCTTTTATAGACAATAGACAATAGGTGCAGGAGTAGGCCATTCGGCCCTTCGAGCCAGCACCGCCATTCAATGTGATCACGGCTGATCATGCTCTACCTATGTGTCTACCTATTGAAGGTAGGCACAAAATGCTGGAGTAATTCAGTGGGACAGGCAGCATCGCAGGAGAGAAGGAATGGGTGACGTTTCGGGTCGAGACCCTTCTTCCAATATTGAAGTGTTTGGCAGTTATTTTTGTTTCTAGATGTCAAGAATATTCCGAAATGCTGAGAAGCTTTGTTTGGGTGCAAAGCTACAACCTAGCTTTCCATTTCTCCAGCTATCAAGTCTTTTCAGCATCTCTAAATATTCTTGACATCTAGAAACAAAAATAACTGCAAAACACTTCAATATTGGAAGAAGGGTCTCGACCCCGAAACGTCACCCATTCCTTCTCTCCTGTGATGCTGCCTGTCCCACTGAATTACTCCAGCATTTTGTGTCTACCTTCCATATTAGAAAACGTGACTGCACACATGAATTATTAAGATATATAAATGTGATTTGCTTTGTTCTTATCTTTATCTTCTTAAGTTCATACGTTCTAGGAGAAGAATTAGGCCGTTCGGCCCATCGTCTACTCTGCCATTCAAACATGGCGGATCTATCTATCCCTGCCTTTTCCCGCATCCCCTGACACCCGTACTAATCAAGAATCTCCGCCTTAAAAATAACCGTCTGTGGCATTGAATTCCACAGATTCACTGCCCTCTGACAAAAGAAGCTCCTCCTTATCTCCTTTCTAATTATCTTCTGATTTGATTGGAAAGCACACGAATAAAAGTTTCCCACTGTACCACGCGACAATAATAAAGTGCACCTAATCAATATATCTGTCCGTAGACACAGAATGCTGGAGTAACTCGTCAGGACAAGTCTGAATGTGTAGTAAAGGAACTGTGGATGCTGGCTTAAAGCGAAGGTAGACACAAAAAGCTGGAGTAACTCAGTAGGACAGGCAACATCTCTGGGGAGAAGGAATGGGTGACGTTTTGGGCCGAGACCCTTCTTCAGCAGTCTGAAGAAGGTTCTCGTCAAAGGAAGGGGGAGGGGTAGATTTGTAGGAGCTACCGGAAGTTGGCAAATTCAACGTTTAAGGGCAGCATGGTGTGTTCCAGTGCGTAGGAAGGAACTGCAGATGCTGGTTTAAACCAAAGATGGGCACTAAAAGCTGGAGTAACTCAGCGGGACAGACAGCATCTCCGAAGGAAAGGAATAGGTGACTTTTTGGGTCGGAGAAAACCCCACTTCTTCAGACTGAGAGACAGGGGAAAGGGAAACGAGAGATGGCGATGTGGAGCGATATGGAACAAAATGAGTAAAAGATGTGCACAAAAGTAGCAATGGTAAAGGAAATGGGCCATTGTGAGCTGTGTGCTAGGTGAAAACGAGTTACAGACAATGAGACTCAACAAGATGACTTTGAAGCTGGTACCACTTGCTGGCACCATTTAGAAACATAGAAAATAGGTGCAGAAGTAGGCCATTCGGCCCTTCGAGCCAGCACCGCCATTCAATATGATCATGGCTGATCACCCAACTCAGTATCCTGTACCTGCCTTCTCTCCATACCCCCTGATCCCTTTAGCCACAAGGGCCACGTCTAACTCCCTCTTAAATATAGCCAATGAACTGGCCTCAACTACCTTCTGTGGCAGAGAATTCCACAGATTCACCACTCTGTGTGTGAAAAAAAACTTTTTCATCTCGGTCCTAAAAGACTTCCCCCTTATCCTTAAACAGTGACCCCTTGTTCTGGACTTCCCCAACATCGGGAACAATCTTCCTGCATCTAGCCTGTCCAACCCCTTAAGAATTTTGTAAGTTTCTATAAGATCCCCCCTCAATCTTCTAAATTCCAGCGAGTACAAGCCGAGTCTATCCAATCTTTCTTCATTTGAAAGTCCTGCCATCCCAGGAATCAATTTGCTGGTGTCCTCCACGGGACTGGATTGCCACAGAGTGTGCTGTATTGTGAATGATGGGAAAGGGCACTAAAGGATGACAGGTAATTTCTATCTCTTTGTGACACACAAGTCTTCTAATTGACGTGGACCAACGTGTGGAAGGTGATCATTCACAGCACTGGTACCAATCGGCTAACTGTTGCACTGACGGATTATGGTGGGCTATCGTGGGGTTATCACGGGTACTGTATTAATCAGTCATCATCCAGGCTTCTGGCACATCGTCTACCATACAAGCAACACTAACTACACAAGATAATTAATCATGGCAACAGGGAATCAATCCTGCCTCTGGGAAGCTATTACAAGCAACTGGCCTCCGTGTATTAGAATATAAAGGGAATCCTCATTGCTTCAGAACTATCCTCCAAACAGCCTGCACATGCAAATAGACACAAAATGCTGGAGTAATGCTGGTGACAGGCAGCATCCCTGGAGAGAAGGAATGGGTGAAGTGTCGGGTCGAGACCCTTGAAAAAGTCACCCATTCCTTCTTTTTAGATTTAGATTTAGATTTAGAGATACAGCGCGGAAACAGGCCCTTCGGCCCACCGAGTCCGCGCCGTCCAGCGATCCCCGCACACTAACACTATCCTACACACACTAGGGACAATTTTTAAATTTGCCCAGCCAATTAACCCACAAACCTGTACGTCTTTGGAGTGTGGGAGGAAACCGAAGATCTCGGAGAAAACCCACGCAGGTCACGGGGAGAACGTACAAACTCCGTACAGTGCAGCGCCCGTAGTCAGGATCGAACCTGAGTCTCCAGCGCTGCATTCGCTGTAAGGCAGCAACTCTACCGCTGCGCCACCGTGCCGCCAGAGATGCTGCCTGTCCCTCCGAGCTACTCCAGCATTTTGTGTCTATCTTCGGTTTAAACCAGCAACTGCAGTTCCTTCCTACACCACATATGAAATGAACCTTTCTGAAGCTCGCAGCTAGAGATACCTCTTCCACTAGAGATACCTGACCCGAAACATCACCTATCCATGACCCCGACACGGGGCGTCACCTATCCGTGTTCTTCAGAGACGTTGTCTGACCTGCTGAGTTACTCCAGCTCTGCGTGTCCATTTGTGTAAACCAGCATCTGCAGTTGCTTGAGTAACTCAGTGGGTCAGGCAGCATCGTTGGGGAAAAAGAATGGGTGATGTTTTGGGCTGGGACCCTTCATCAGACTGGGATGTGAAGAAGGGTTCTGTCCCGATACGTCACCCATCTGTTTTCCCCCAGAGATGCTATGCTGCCTGACCTGCTGAGTTACTCCAGCGCTTTGTCTATCTATGGTATAAATCAGCATCTGCAGTTCCTTTCTACACATCTGCAGTTTCTCAATGTTAAAAATATTGTGTTACGGTTTCATGGAAATGAAGAATGGGGCAAACACTTTGATATCCAGATCAATATTTAACTTTCAGCCAACACGAATGCATGGATTATTTGGCCATTGGCCTATCGCTGTGTGTGGGAGCTTCCTGTGTACATGTTGGCTCACCAAGTCCATGCTGAGAATCGAACACCTGTTCACACTCATTCTATTTGTCCCACTTTCGCATCCACTCCCGACAACACACTAGGGGCAATTTTTAGAGGCCAATTAACTTACAAACCCCATGTCTTTGGGATGTGGTAGGATACTGGAGGAGCCGGAGGAAGCCCAAGCGGTCACTGGGAGAACGTGCAAACTCCACACATTCAGCACCAGAGGTTATCGAACCTGGGTCTCTGGCGCTATGAGGCAGCTGTTCTATCAGCTGTGCCACTGTGCCGTTCCTAGGACCACAGCTATGACATTTAAAAGACACGCGGACTGCCACATCGATTGGAAAGGTTTGGAGGAATATGAGACAGGGGAGGGCAAGTGGGACGAGCTCAATTATGCAGGGCTGGCTGGCATTGGTGAGTTGGACTGATGGGCTGTTTCCATGCTTCATAGCTTTATGACTACTGGGACTTGTGATGCTAGTTCACAGCTGCCTGAAAGTGGTGACACAAAGCAATAGAGTAGAGAAGAAGGCTTTTGATGTGTTTAGTTCCTCTGGCTGAGGCATTGCGTGTAAGAGTTGGGACATTGTATCACAACTGCATAAAACATTGGCCAAAATGTTGAAATGAAGAACTACCTTTGTTCTGGTTTATACCAAAGATAGACACAAAGTGCTGGAGTAATTCCAGTAATTCCGACCCGAAACGTCACCTATTCTTTTTCCCCAGAGATGCTGCCTGACCCACTGAGTTAAACCAGCATTTTGTGTCTGTCTTCAATGCAAACCAGCATCTGCCGTTCCTTCCTGCACATTTAATCGACAAAGCTGTAAGTCTTTGGGGCGTGGGAGGAAAGAGGAGCACCCGGAGGAAACTCACGCGGTCACATGGGAGAGCGTGCAAACTCCGCAAGGACAGTACCCGAGGTCAGGATCGAACCCGTTGTGGGGCAGCAGCTCTATTACCGTTCTGCCCAGGTTCCCCACCATCTGCCAAAAGGAATGGGTGACTTTTTGGGCCGAGACCCTTCTTCAGCAGTCTGAAGAAGGTTCTCGTCAAAGGAAGGGGGAGGGGTAGATTTGTAGGAGCTACCCGAAGTTGGCAAATTCAACGTTTAAGGGCAGCATGGTGTGTTCCAGTGCGAAGGAAGGAACTGCAGATGCTGGTTTAAACCAAAGATGCAAACTCCGCAAGGACAGTACCCGAGGTCAGGATCGAACCTGTTGTGGGGCAGCAGCTCTATTACCGTTCCCCACCATCTGCCAAGAGGTGGGTGGCTGCATGGACACTCAGTGAGGACCTACCCTGAAGAAAGTAGGTGGAGTCAGAGGGATTAAGTCAAACATCATACAAGGCCCACATTGAGTGAGGATGTCACCCCGATTCCCACAGTGCTCAGTGGTCTGTTGTTGGTCTTCCCAGCTAGTTGGCAAACCAAGCTGACCCAAATTAAACATTCAGTGGGCAGGGAGTACCTTCTCCCCTCAATAATGTAACCTGAACACGGAGAGAGACAGTATCAACCAAGGCAGGCACAGAGTTCTATTCGAAACACAGTAGTTAAGAGCTACTTAGCCAGCGAAAACAACATTCTCCTTGGCTGGCACCCAAGCTTGTCTCCAAACCAGTGTAAATGCAATGTTAGACTATTGGAGAGCGCAGCACCAGAAATATAGAAGCAGAGAATATGTTGGTCGTAGTCGTGTTGGGTAAATATTTTAAACCTACCGCGCACTGCCTCAGTCTTGGTATCTTTCTAAAAATACCTTCAACGTCGCACTGAGCAGCACTTGTCATGGTGCAATGTCTGTTCAAAGCAAGCGAAGACCATTTTACCCTGCACACCCCACGCCTGCCAACGCAACCCTCTGACGACGGATGGGAGAATGGGCGATTGTCTAACGCTGGCTTCTCATGTCTCGAATAAAACAGTCCCGCTGTAGGTTCGCCTGTGTAGACACGGAGAAAATGCAATTGCAGCTAATTTGGCTTCCAGTCCGTCCTTTAGGACTGAAGTGAGAAGAAACGTGTTCACCAACATGGTCGTGAAATCTCAGAACTCTCAACCTCGTAATGCGGTGGATGTCAAGCCTAGAATATATTTTAATAAGAAAACTAATAAATTCCTGTACACTCAGAATCAAGGCCTGCTTTTTATCTACCGAGCCATGATTTCTGAACATGTTTAGTTTAGTTTAGTTTAGAGATACTGCAGGAAAACAGGCCCTTCGGCCCACCGTGCCCGTGCCAACCAGCGATCTCCGCAAACTATCCTACACACACTGGGGACAATTTACAATTTTACCAAGCCAATTAGCCGACACACCTGTATCAATTAACCTACACATCTGTACATCTTTGGAGTGTGGAAGGAAACCAGAGCGCCCAGAGGAAACCCACGAGGTCACAGGGAGAACGTACAAACTACGTACAGACAGCACCTGGAGTCAGGATCGAACCCAGGTCTCTGGCGCTGTAAGGCGGTGACTCTACCACTGCGCCACCCTAGGAAGTTGGGTATCTGGGATCTCTGGGAAGTCTTAATGACCTACTCCTGCTCCCACATCTTATACTTTTACATCACGATGAGATCCGGAATCTTCCCAATTAATGTGACAGCTATCAGGTAATTGGGTTTTCCGGAGAAAAAAAAATGATTGCCTTCCACAATTCTTTGAAGACAAAAGGTGCTTCACAAATATCGTCCTGGTTATAATGTGGGGAACTGGCTGGACATTTGGCGGAACAGGACAACCCTTTGAAGATCGAGTCATGACCAGTTCCATTGGGAAGTGTTTTGGAGTGATGTTATCCAGAGCACCATAGTCTGAGGGAGTAGAAGGTAGTCGGAAGCATTATCTTTTGGATGAGACCTTCAGCTAAGCCTAGTTTACTCTCCCGGGTATTTTTCCACTAAAGACCTTAAGATCCTACTGTATTTAGAACAAGACTAGGGCACTGGCCAATATTTTTCTCTTGAACGCCAGAGAGACAAATTGTCTGGTAATTATCACATCCCTGTCTGGAAATGTGTTCCCACATTCCTGCAGGAGTTACACTTGAGAAGTGCCTCATTGGTTGAATAGCATTACTTATGGGTCTATTAGATAGACACAAAATGCTGGAGTAACTCAGCGGGCCAGGCAGCATCTCTGGAGAGAAGGAATGGGTGACGTTTCGGGTCGAGACCCTTCTTCACACTGATGTCAGGGGAGGGGGCGGGACAAAGACTAGTCGGAGACAGGAAAACTAGTGGGAGAACTGGGAAGGGGGAGGGGATAGAGAGGGAAAATAGGGACTATCTGAAGTTAGAGAAGTCAATGTTCATTCCACTGGGATGTAAACTACCCAAGCGAATATTGGTCTATTAGTTTAGTTTAGTTTAGTTTAGAGATACAGCACGGAAACAGGCCCTACGTTGGGTTTGGGAACAACTCTGCTCAAGAAGGCAAGACATTGCAGTAAGTTGTGTATAACTTCATGAGTAATAGGAGCGGAAATAGGCCATTTGGCCCATCAAGTCTATTCCACTGTTCAATCATGGCTGGTCTACCTTTCCCACTCAACCCCATTCTCCTGACTTCCCGCCATAACCCTTGACCCCCTTACTAATCAAGAATCTATCAATCTCCATCTTAACAATCCCCGATGACGTGGCCTTCACAGCCATCTGTAGCAATGAATTCCACAGATTCACCACCCTCTGACCAAAGAAATTCCTCCTCGTCTCCTATCTAAAGGTACATCCTTTTATTCTGAGGCCGCGCCCTCTGGTCCTAAACACTCCAACTGGCAGAAACATCCTCTCCACATCCACTCTATCCAGACCTTTCACTATTCAGTAGAAGTTTCAATGAGGTTACCCCTCATCCTTCTAAACTCCAGCGAGTGCAGGCCCAGTGTCGTCAAACGCTCATCATATGTTAACCCTGGGATCATTCTCGCAAACTCCTGTGGGCCCTCTCCAACGCCAACACACATCCTTCCTCACTTGGATGTACCCAGTCCATCACACAGAGCAGACTCCCCATCAATGACTCCATCCACATTTCATGTCGCCTTGGGAGAGTAGTCAACATCATCAAAGACCTCCCCCACCCCGGTCATTTCTTTTTTTTCCCCATTCACATTGGGCACAAGATACAGAAGTTTGAAAGCACACACTGCCAGAATCAGGAACAGATTCCTCTCCTCTGTTATTAGGCTACTGAATGATCCTTTCATATGCTGTCTGATTCACCCTCATCTTCTTGTGGACATTGGACGTTGTCTCTTGTGCTGTCACACATTCAGAACCCAGCACTCTGCATTTCACTTTCCCTGCACCTTTCATGCATCTTCCTATCTGCCTTCCCTCTCTCAATCCCTCCTTCCCCTCTCCTTCGACCACTCTCTTTCACACTCCCTCTCGCAAATTCTCACTTTCCCTTTCTTTATATTTTGCACATGGTTTCGACAAGATGCAGCACAGAATGCCACAGGAGATCCTTTTTCCCTGTGGCTATCAAGTTGTACAACTCCTCCCCCCTCTGTCATGAGGTAGATTGATGCCCCCCTCCCCTTCCCAATCTTTGCACATCCCCAATCATGGACTCACCTCGTCACTTTAAGTTCACGTTCCATGTATCGTGTCGTGTTTTTATGACTGTTGGCAGACCAATTTCCCTCCTGGGATAAATAACGTTCTATCGTATCATATGGTATTGTATTATATCGTATCGGATCGCTTTCTCCCCTCTTTCTCACTCTCTCTCTCTCTATGCCTTTCCCTTTCTCTTTGCTTTTCTCCATTCTCTCTCCTTCCAGCTACCTCCCTTCACTCTCTCCACTTTCCCCTTTCCTCTTCCACCTCAAAAGGAAAAGAAAATAAATCTTGCAAATGAGACAAAAAAAAACTTAATGGGAGATAATACGGTACATTTCATTTAGTAGGTCAGAGCTGTCATCTTTAATGTTCTGGATTTGAAACTGCTTATGTTAACAGTGCTTGCCATCATTTTTGGCTTTTTTTCTTATTATATATTTTCCAACTTAAGTAATAGCTTTTCAGGACAGTTTCAGTTGGCTTTGCTTCCAAGTTCCAATTAGTTTTCCATTGTGTCATGATCAGTGTGGGCTGCGTTTATTGTGGATCACTGTAACTTGTCGGGGTGTGCAGAAATGAAAATACTCCATTGAAAATCCGATCTTCGGAGGCCCATAAAAGAAGATAATCTCAGGAGATTTGTTACTCTGAAGCGATTTATGATACATTCACATTTATTTAGCACCGTTTTACGACCTTCCAATCGCTGCTAGGGCTTCCCACCACAAACCAAAGGTGCGCGGGTGGGTTTGTAGGTTAATTGGTCTCTGTAAATTGACCCCCGTGTGTAGGCAGTGCATGAGGCAGTGGGATCATTCTTAACTAGTGTGAGCAGGTGATGTGGATTTGGTGGGCCTAAGGGCCTATTTCCATGCTCTATCTCCAAAAAAAACATAAGAAGAATGACCACAATTTATTACCAGTGCTTAGGGGGAGACCGTTTGACAGGATAATGATAAAAGTTCATCGGACAGTACATGCGACTTAGCATCTCCGTTGAACTGCGTTTTTAGAGATACAGCACGGACACAGGCCCTTCGGCCCACCGGGTCCATACCGACCAGCGATCCCCGCACATTACACACCACCCTACACCCACTAGGGACAATTTTTACATTTTTACCAAGCCAATTAACCTACAAACCTGCGTGTCTTTGGAGTGTGGGAGGAAACCGAAGATCTCGGAGAAAACCCACGCAGGTCACGGGGAGAATGTACAAACTCCGTACAGACAGCACCCGTAGTCGGGATCGAACCCGGGTCTCCGGCGCTGCATTCGCTGTAAGGCAGCAACTCTACCGCTGCGCCACCGTGACCGCCCCGGTCCGGTATATGGGAACTTAGATGTGGGTCCATTGGAGGGTCTCCAGGTATTATGATGGTCAGATTATCTACTTAATTCCATCCAGGCTGCTCATCTTATCCTCACCTGTACAGTCAGGTAAAAGCCACTTTACATCTACGATAGACACAAAAAGCTGGAGTAACTCAGCGGGCCAGGCAGAATCTCTGGATAGAAGGAATGGTTGACATTTCGGGTCGAGACCCTTCTTCAGACACTTTACATCTGTTGGATTTAATTTAAATCACACTTTCCGAGCACTGGGATCATGTTCAATTGACAAAACAAAAACATTAAAGGTAATATTTTTTCCCCAGTAATTTTGAAGGATCAGAAAAGAAGTGCCCAGCAGGAACAGATGCAAAAGATCTCATGTAACGGAAGCTGATCACAGGTAAAACAGGACTCATAGCAAAAATAATCCCTGAATTCTTACTGTTCTCAGTGAGACTTCACCATTCCAGTCTCCTTGTTTATATCCAAAAATCTTTCTCACAAATCCTGTTATTGTAAAGGAACTGAAAACTTCAAGTGAAACAAAAGCTCGGTATGTTGTCCCTCCGCTCTAGTGCGGCACGGCAAACTTTATTTTAGTTGTAGCAGGTTTAGTTTCAGTCTGTAAAAAACTGTGTGTCTAACCCCAAGAGATAACCTATGAAGCCACCTGCACACTGTAAGTAGTCACTAAGCCACGTGCAATACCAGTCCGACCAAGCGCAGGCTCAGCGATCGTTTCGCTGAACACCCCCGCTCAGTCAACCTAGACCGAGGCAATCTTGCGCTCGGTTCGCGTTGGCCAAACTGATCTCCCGGTGGCCGAGCACTTCAACTCCCCCTCCCATTCCCAGTCTGACCTTTCTGTCATGGGCCTCCTCCAGTGCCATAGTGAGGCCCACCGGAAATTGGAGGAACAGCGCCTCATATTTCGCCTGGGCAGCTTGCAGCCCGGTGGTATGAACATCGACTTCTCCCACTTTAGATAGTTCCTCTGTCCCTCTCTTCCCCTCCTCCTTCCCAGATCTCCCTCTATCTTCCTGTCTCCACCTATATCCTTCCTTTGTCCCGCCCCCCTGACATCAGTCTGAAGCAGGGTCTCGACCCGAAACGTCACCCATTCCTTCTCTCCTGAGATGCTACCTGATCTGCTGAGTTACTCCAGCATTTTGTGAATAAATACTCCCGGTTACTGAACACTTTAACTCCCCTTCCCATTCCCATACTGACCTTTCTGTCCTGGACCTCCTCTACTGTCAGAGGCCCAAGTCAAATTGGAGGAACAGCACCTCATATTTCGCTTGGGCAGCTTACAACCCAGCGTATGGTTCTTGATTTCTCTAGCTTCAAGAATCTCTTGCTTTCCCTCTCTCCCGTCCCTCCCCCACCCTAGTTCTCCGACGAGCTTCACAGCCCTTCTGATTAATTTTACTGATTGTATGTCCCTCAGCCAACAATGAACCATTCTACATTTCCTTATCGCATCCGTTTTGATCTATCCTTTTCACACCTTACCCTTCCATATCTCTAGACTCCCTCTCCCCTGACTCTCAGTCTGAAGAAGGGTCTCGACCCAAAGTGTCAGCCATCCCTTCTCTCCAGAGATGCTGCCTGCCCCGTTGAGTTACTCCAGCGTCTATCTTCGGAATTTGTATTGTGCATGTGGAAACATAGAACTTCAGGTGCTGGTTTATACAAAAGAAAGACACAAAGTGCTGGAGTAACTCGGTGAGGCAGGCAGCATCTCTGGCGAAAAAGGGTGGGAGACGTTTCTGGTCGGGACCCTTCCTGAAGGTTTTCTCCGGTTTCCTCCCACACTCCAAAGACGTACAGGTTTGTAGGTTAATTGGCTTCGGTAAAATTTGCAAATTGTCACTGGTGTGCAGAATAGTGCTAGTGTTGATCGCTGGTCAGTGTGGACTCGGTGGGCCGAAGGGCCTATTTCCACGCAGTATCTCTTAAGTCTAAAGTTTAAAGTAACGTCTGATCTGTGATTTACGGGGCTCTCCTACGGGAAATCTGCATCCGCAGTGGAGAACTGAGACCAGCATCAACACCCTTTGAATAACTAGTAACCTAGTAGCTGATATCTACAGATGTTGACCACAGTGCATCACCCAATAAATTTAGATTTAGGTTTATTATTGTCGAACGTACCAAGAGACAGTGAAAAGCTTCACATTGTGTGCTTTCCAATCAAATCAGACAATACTGTATGTAGATGCAATCAAATCAAACTCAAGAACAATAAATAGAACAAAGGAAAAGATACAGAGTGCAGACACAAAATGCTGGAGTAACTCAGCAGGTCAGGCAGCATCTCAGGAGAGAAGGAATGGGCGCCGTTTCGGGTCGAGACCCTTCTTCAGACTAATGTCAGGGGAGGGGGCGGGACAAAGATAGGATGTAGTGGGAGACAGGAAGACAGTGGGAGAACTGGGAAGGGGGAGGGGAAAGAGAGGGACAGAGGAACTATCTGAAGTTGGAGAAGTCAATGTCCATACCGTTGGGGTGTAAACTGCCCAAGCAAAATATGAGATGCTGTTCCTCCAATTTCGCTTTTTCACTAATTTCACGTTTTCACCAATTTCACTATTTCGCTTGGGCAGTTTACATCTGCAGTTATTCTCCTGCACAGAGTGCAGAATATAGTTCTCAGTGTTATAGAGTCATAGAGTTATACAGCACGGAAACAGGCCCTTCGGCCCAACTTAGCCTCACCAGCTAACATGTCCCACCTACATTAGTCCCACTTGCCCGCGTTTGGCCCTTTGTGACAAGGGAGTCAAATCTCGGTTGCTTACACTTCCTTGAAACATCTTGAGACATTCCAGTACGTTGATGCCACTTCAGGAAGCCAGGCTGATAACAGTTATTGCTAAGGGTCATTACTAATGTCCCCAGTTTAGTTTTACACACCACTCAATCATACAAATTTACTGAAATCATGATTTTTCTGCAGGAATCGAAAACATGTGCATTCATTGAAGGCATGTTCATGAAATTCACAACGGCTTCGAAAGCAGTCGCTACAAAGTCGAATATGTCATGAGGGAAAATGCTGAATAGTTGTACAAGAAATGTATGGGCACATCTTTTGCTGGGAGGAAAGTTTCACTCCACACCCCCACAAACAGCATGGAAACACAACTGATTTAAACTCAAGAAATAAAAAAAACAAGCTGTCTAGGTGGATCTGAAGCTTACTGGATGTGCTCAAAAGAAATTCCCCTGCCATGGGTTATTTTGTTTTTCTTTCCTCTGTTATTTTTCATGTTTTGATGATTGTTTTTGTTGCTAATTACTGGGTAGAAGTGTTCAGTTCTGCTAAAAAAATTCCCCATGCAATCAGTTTTATGCAGAGTTTCTCATCAACCAAGTGTCATCAGACAATGCCTGACACCGAGACAGAGGGAATATGAGACTTGGGTAATGTTGAAGGCTACCACTGTGGCACAGCGGTAGAGTTGTTGCCTTACAGCGCCAGAGACCCGGGTTCAATCCTGTATGGAGTTTGCATGTTCTCCCTGTGACCTGCGTGGCTTTCTCTGGGTGCTCTGGTTTCCTCTCACATTCCAAAGGCGTGCAGGCTTGTATGTTAATTGGCCTCTGTAAATTGTGCTCGGTGTGTAGGATAGTGTCCAGTGTGTAGGATTGTGCTCAGTGTGTAGGGCGGTCGTTGGTCAGCGTGGACTCAATGGGCCGAAGGGCCCGTTTCCATGCTGTATCTCTAAACTAAACAGGTCAGGCGCAATCTCTCGAGAACATGGATAGGTGACGTTTCAGGTCGGAATCCTCCTTCATGTCAAAGAGACACTTTTCCTGAGCATCTTAGAGGAAGAAACGGAGGCTGAGAGATAAACACAGAGGATTCTGGAGCTTGGAGTTGTTCGAGGTCGCTGGAGGTTAGTGGACCCAGAAATGGACAAGGGCTGTGCTCTCAGAAGATTGTAGGACCAGAAAAATTGGTCGAGGGAGAGAGAACGGTCTGAGAGCATTGAAGGAGTTGAAATCAATCTTAAATCGAGGTTTTATCATATCATATCATATCATATCATATACATACAGCCGGAAACAGGCCTTTTCGGCCCTCCAAGTCCGTGCCGCCCAGTGATCCCCGTACATTAACACTATCCTACACCCACTAGGGACAATTTTTACATTTACCCAGCCAATTAACCTACATACCTGTACGTCTTTGGAGTTGTTGGAATGGGAGCCAACACAGGTATGTGTGGTGGTCAGGCCACATTTGGAGTACTGTGTACAATTCTGGTCAACTATAGGAAGGATGTCATTAAAGTCGAAAAGGTGCAAAAAGATTTATGAGGATATTAACCGGTTCTCTGGAGAGTTTAGAATTTAGTCAGGAGAGGCTGGATAGGCTAGGACTTTCTTCCTGCAGCTGAGGAGTTATCTGATAGATGTATACAGAATCAAGATGTGAACTGCCACAGGTGACTTACAGAACTGCAGATGCAGTTTTTATTAAAGAAATATACAAAATGCTGGAGTAACTCAGCTGGCCAGACAGCATTTATGTAGGACGTGAATTGGTGATGTTTCGGGTCAGACTGATTGTAGTGGGGGGGGGGGGGGGGCAAGCTGGGAAAAAGGTGGGAGCAGGACAAAGCCTGGTACCAGGGCCGGATTAACATAGTAGCAAAAGAAGCATTTGCTATGGGCCCCGCACTAGCTTAATCCAGCCCTGCCTGGTAGGCAGGTCAGTTATAGGGGATACAGGTGATGTTACCTCACCTTTATCCGCCTATCATTTGCCAGCATTTGACCTTTTTCAGTTTAGTTTGCAGATACAGCACAGAAACAGGCCCTTCGGCCCACCGAGTCTACGCCCACCAGCGATCCCCGCACACTAACGCTATCCTACACACACGAGGGACAATTTGCAATTATACCAAGCCAAATAGCCTACAAACCTTTCGGTCTTTAGAGTGTGGGAGGAAACTCATGCAGGCCATGGGGAAAACCCATGCAGGTCACGGGGAGAATGTACAAACTCTGTAGAGACAAGCACCCTCATTCTTTTTTTAGATTCTACACTGCGGAAACAGGCCCTTCGGCCCACCAAGTCCGCGCCGCCCAGTGATCCCCGCACACTAACACTATCCTACACACACCAGGGACAATTTTTACATTTACCCAGTCAATTAACCTACAAACCTGCACGTCGTTTGGAGTGTGGGAGGAAACCGAAGATCTCGGAGAAAACCCACGCAGGTCACGGGGAGAACATACAAACTCCGTACAGACAGCACCCGTAGTCAGGATCGAACCCGAGTCTCCGGCGCTGCATTCGCTGTAAGGCAGCAACTCTACCGCTGCGCCACCGTGCCGCGCTCAGTCAGGATCGAACCCGGATCCCAGGCGCTGTAAGGCAGCAACTCTACCTCTGCGCCACCATGCCACCACCATGCCGCCCTGCCCCCACCTCTCCTCCAGCTTTCTCCTCCCCACAACAATCAGCCCGAAGAAGGGCCCCGACCATGTTCTCTACAGATGTTGCCTGACCGAGTTACTCCAGCACTTTGTGTTTCTCGTTCTAAAGGGAACTGGGTAACATTGTTTATTTATGTGGAAGGGGTAGGGACGGCTGGGTTTAATGCAATAACTTTTTCAAAAATAGTTGGTCTTTAATGTGAGACGGGCCGAGTGTAAGGGAAATGTGCTGGGGAGGGTGGTGGGTGCCTGGGGAGGAGGTGGGGGCAGGACAAATCCTGGCAAATGATAGGTGGATAAAGGTGAGGTGATATCACCTGTATCCACCCATCACTTACCTGTATCCACCTATCACTTGCCAGGGGTGGTGGTGGAGGCAATAGACAATAGACAATAGGTGCAGGAGTAGGCCATTCAGCTCTTCGAGCCAGCACCTCCATTCATTGTGATCATGGCTGATCATCCACAATCAGTACCCCGTTCCTGCCTTCTCCCCATACCCCCTGACTCCGCTATCTTTAAGAGCTCTATCTAACTCTCTCTTGAAGCCATCCAGAGAATTGGCCTCCACTGCCTTCTGAGGCAGAGAATTCCACAGATTCACAACTCTCTGACTGAAAAAGCTTTTCCTCATCTCCGTTCTAAATGGCCTTCCCCTTATTCTTAAACTGTGGCCCCAGGTTCTGGAGGTACGACAGTGTTGTTTAAGAGACCTTTGGACAGACACATGGTTGTGCAGGGAATGGAGGTATAGATTGTGTGCAGGCAGATAAGACTTGGCATCATGTTCGGCACAGACATTGTGGGCCGAAGGGCCTGTTCCTGTGCTGTACTGTCCTGTGTTCTACGTACTTCAGTCGATTTGCATGGAAGTTCTTTCCAGCATCAAATAATCCAGTCATAATTTTAAGGGTCTGCCCACTCTTCCTGAGTCCCCTTCACGAAAGCAATACTTTCACTTTAGCTTTGTTGGCAAACTAGGGTTGCCAACTGTCCCCTATTAGCCGGGACATCCCGTATATTTTGGGTTTAAATTGGTTTGTCCCGTACGGGACCGCCCTTGTCCCCTATTAGTAGGGTTGCCAACTTCCTCACTCCCAAATAAGGGACAAGTGGTGACATCACCGCCCCCCCCCCCCGTGACCTCACCCAGCCAGCGGCCAGGTGCTCCCGCTCCACCAATGGCGGCTGCCATTGGTGGAGCGGGAGCACTTGGCCGCTGGCTGGGTGAGGTCACGTGGGGCGGCGGGCGGTGACGTCGCCCTCTGTCCCTTATTTGGGAGTGAGGAAGTTGGCAACCCGATGGCAAACCCCTTTATTATTTGAACCACCAGGTTGACCTTTCTAAATAGCCCAAGGCAATAATTATGATCACTGCAGATACCATCAATTGCCCTGCTCTTTGTACAGATGTTTTCCCTCACTACAACCTCAAGCTGAGAGATAACCGTACTGTGTTATGAAGAAAAACAACTTTACTTTGCAATCTCTTTAACATTAATGTACTGTTTTCCTTTCTTTATTTCTCCGTTACTTCCTGGAGAAGTGATTTTTATTGTTTTTGAGGTGTTGCCTTGTATTTTACTCTACCCTTGTGGCACAGAAATAAACAAAGCACAGTGTCTGGATTGTCATAGAGCCAGTCTGCACGGGGACATACCCTTCGGCCCATCTCGTCCGTGCCGACCCAGATACCCCATCTAAGCTCCCTTTGCTCTCCGCCTGTCCCCCTCCACCCGTAGCCTTCTCTCTGGCTTCACATCTCACTCCTCTCCTCATCTGACACTCTTTTGTCTCCTTTACAACTCTAGCCGTTGTCCTTCCATCTGCAATTAAACCCCCCTTGACCTATGTTAACCTGTATTCATTTGCCAGGCTTTAGACAATAGACAATAGGTGCAGGAGTAGGCCATTCGGCCCTTCGAGCAGGCACCGCCATTCAATGTGATCATGGCTGATCATTCTCAATCAGTACCCCCGTTCCTGCCTTCTCCCCCATACCCCTGACTCCGCTATCCTTAAGAGCTCTATCTCGCTCTCTCTTGAATGCATTCAGAGAATTGCCTCCACTGCCTTCTGAGGCAGAGAATTCCACAGATTTACAACTCTCTGACTGAAAAAGGTATTTCCTCATCTCCGTTCTAAATGGCCTACCCCTTATTCTTAAACTGTGGCCCCTGGTTCTGGATTCCCCAACATTGGGAACATGTTTCCTGCCTCTAACGTGTCCAGCCCCTTAATAATCTTATACGTTTCGATAAGATCCCCTCTCATCCTTCTAAATTCCAATGTGTATACAAGCCTAGCCGCTCCAGTCTTTCAACATATTGACAGTCCTTCCATTCCGGGAATTAACCTAGCGAACCTACGCTGCACAGCCCCTCAATAGCAAGAATATCCTTCCTCAAATTTGGAGACCAAAACTGCACACAGTACTCCAGGTGCGGTCTCACTAGGGCCCTGTACAACTGCATACAGTACTCCAGGTGCGGTCTCACTAGGGCCCTGTACAACTGCACACAGTACTTCAGGTGAGGTCCTCACTAGGGCCCTGTACAACTGCACACAGTACTCCAGGTGCGGTCTCACTAAGGCCCCATGGATGTGCAGGAACCTGAGGGCTATGGATTCAGTGCAGGCAGATCAGAGTTGGTCTTGGCATCATGCTCAACACGGACATTGTGGGCTGAAGGGCATGTTCTGTTTTCTCTGTATGCGTACAGTGGGCTGGGGGCATTTGGCAGACTCTGAGCTGATCACAAGACTGGTAAAACATCCTGAGTTACCAATGGTTCTTTGTGGAATCTGTAAACATCAGATGAAGAGCTAAGTGAACAGGGACATGTGTCGAGCTTCCACCATGAGAAGGGATTCAACAGGAAATAAGGGTGTGGGAATGGAGGTTTATAATGGGATGTTGCGGTCAAACATTAGGACAGGGTGATTACTTAAGAAATAAACAGTCAACACAGCTTTCAACATAAAGAGAATATGCTGAAAACACTCGGGAGGTCAGGCATGAGAAATGGAGTTGGCGATTCAGATTGACGACTATTCACCAGAACTTGCATTTCGGTCTCTTTCCACCTAAAATCTCTGCACTTCACGTAGATACCCAATGATCCAAATAATGGCCTGGGATCGGCTCCATCCAAGGCCGCAAGAAGCCGCAGAGAATTGTGGGACGCAGCCCAGACCATCACACCAAACCAACCTCCCTTCATTGGCTCATCTACACTTCAACGCTGCCTCGGCAAGGCCAGCAGCATAATCAAGGACCAGTCTCACCCCAGTCATTCCCTCTCCCCCCCCCCCCCCCCCCCCCCCCCCTCTCCCATCAGGCAGGAGGTACAGAAGTGTGAAAGTGCACAGCTCCAGATTCAGGGACAGTTTGTTCCCAGCGGTGATCTGACAACTGAACCGTCCTAACAACAACTAGAGAGCGGGGGGGGTGGGGGGGGGGGGGGGGAGGGGGGGGTGGAGGTGGAGGTGGAGAGGGGGGGCACCTATTGTCTATTGTCTATTGCTTATCAAACAACGTCTCTTACATGCTTCCATCGCATCTGCCGCCACCACCGCCCCCCCCGGCAGCACATTCAGACACTCACCACCCTCTGCATAGAAAAACGTACCCCACACATCTCCTTTAAACTTAGCACCTCTCTCCTTCAAGCTATGCCCCGTAGTATTTGATATTTCCATGCTGGTGAAGAAAGGTTCTAAATGTCTAACCTATCTATGCCACTCAATCATTTTATATACTTCTACCTAAGGTTGCCAACTTCCTCACTCCCAGATAAGGGACAAAGGGTGACGTCACCCCCCCCCCCCCCGCGCCCCATGTGACCTCGCCCAGCCAACGGCCATGTGCTCCCGCTCCGCCAATGGCGGCCGCTACTCACTATCCCGCGGTCTAGGCTTAAGCTCAGGGGTGACCACGCTTTTGCGGTTGCAGCTCCTAGACTGTGGAACAACATCCCTCTCCCCATCAGAACTGCCCCCTCCATCGACTCCTTAAGTCCAGGCTCAAAACCTATTTCTACTCCCTAGCGTTGAGGCTCATTGAGGAGGCGCTGTGAACTGTTTGCGTGCTCCTGTATGTTTCATTTTTTTCCTTAGTACCTAATCAGATGTACAGCACTTTGGTCAACGTGGGTTGTTTTTAAATGTGCTATACAAATAAAAATTGACTTGACTTGACTTGACTTATCTGGGAGCGAGGAAGTTGGCACCCCCACCAATACGGGACAAGGGCGGTCCCGCGCGGGACAAACTAATTTAGCCCAAAATACGGGAATGTCCCGGCTAATACGGGACAGTTGGCAACCCTACTAACGCATCTGCCCCCCCCTAGCTCCGGTGTTCCAAATGTCGGTTAGCTTGCCCAGGAGAATACCTTGGCACACACTGCTTCCTACCACACTGGCAAACGGATTTACTGCTGGGCTACTGGCAGGGCATGGGTGCCGCAGTAATAATAAAGAGAAGTTGAGGCATGAGATAGACCTTGAACAGTGTCCCTTTCAGCTGGACTTAAAAGATGGAACTATTTTGAACAAGAGCAAAGGAATTTCTCCGCAAGTCGTAACTAATAAATGTCTTGCAGACAGCGTCAATAACATTACTTGGCATGTTTCAGTTCAGTTCGGTTTAGTTTTATTGTCAGGAACAGAGGGACAGCGAAAAGCTTTTATTTTGCTGCACGCTAACCAGAAAGTCTTCAGCAGAGTCTGAAGGAGGGTCTCGACCCGAAACGTCACCCATTCTTTCTTTCCAGAATTGCTGCCTGTTAGTCCAGCTTTTGGTGTCTATCTTCAGCAGAAAGAACACATGATTACAATCAGTCCGTTTACAGTGTATAGATACGTGACAAGGGAATAACTTTTAGTGCGAGGTAAAGCCAGCAAAGTCCGGTCAAGGATAGTCCGAGGGACATCATAAGTAGTCAATAGTCAATAGTCAATTTATTTGTCACAAACACATAAATGTGCAGTGAGATGAAAGATTACCCACAGTCCAACAATAAGACCAATAAAAATAAGCAATAAAAATATGCAATAACACACACAATCATAAAACAACACCCAGCAAAAAGAAACATCCATCACAGTGAGTCTCCTCCAGTCACCTCCTCACTGTGATGGAAGGCCAGAATGTCTTTTCTTTTCCCCTGCCGTCTTCTCCCGCGGTCAGGCTGTTGAAGTTGCCACGTCGGGGCGTTCGTGGCTCCCAACATTGAAGCCCCCGCCGGGCGGAGAAGGTCCCGCGGCCTATTCCAGGCCGCGCCAGACGGTGAAAGTAGATCGTAGTTCAGCACTGCTCTCTGGTTGTAGTAGGACGACTCAGTTGCCCAGCAAACAGCTCAGGGAACTGAATTCAGATTATTATGTGTGAGGTATTGAGGCAGAAGGGTTTTGTTGCTATAAGCACTTTTGGGGCACACAGGTTGCCATGTTTGCATTTGGAAAGGGGAATGAAGTTGGTGGAATGGCCCTGCTGTAAGTGTGCATGGTTCTGGTGTTGAAAGTTAAGTTTAATTTATTGTCACGTGTACCGAGGTACAGTGAAAAGCATTTTGTTGCGTGCTACCCAGTGAGTGGAAGGACTATACATGATTACAATCGAGTCGTCCACAGTGTACAGATACATGATAAAGTAAATGACGTTCAGTGCAAGATAAAGTCCAATAAAGTCTGATTAACGATAGTCCAAGGGCCTCCAATGAGGTAGATGGTAGCTCAGGACTGCTCTCCAGTTGTTGGTCGGATGGTTCAGTTGCCTGACAACAGCTGGGAAGACACTGTCCCTGAATCTGGAGGTGTGCGTTTTCACACTTCTGTACCTCTTGCCCGATGGGAGAGGGGAGAAGAGGGAGTGGCCGGGGTGAGACTGGTCCTTGATTATGCTGCTGGCCTTGCCGAGGCAGCGTGATGTGTGAAAGTCCTTCTTCTGTGCCGCAAAAGCAGGTAAGTAAGCAACAAGCACAATGTGAACCAAAGCCTGCTTTTGTGAGGTGTCCCGCATGCAATGACTTACTACTTGTGAGTCAAAGAAACCAGTGCAATGGGAGGAAGGTTTAAGTGAATGCGTAATGGTAAAGTTCGTAACATACTTTTGAGTTCTATTACATTCAGTAAGCAGTTTTGATATGTATAGCAAATTTTATTCCATGTTACTAAAGTCTAAACAGTTGGAAATTCACCTCCATTCCCCTCCCCTCCCCTCCCCCCCCCCCTTGCTCCCTTCCTGGCCTCGAGTTGTTCAACCAGTTTCTCACATTCTCCACGTTGTATCCCGCTTGAGATCACACCTTTCCCAACCAACACTGGGCCCACCAGGGCACCACCTGGACTGAGGTCGTTTGTGGCTGGCCCTGATTAGTCCGGGCCTTTTCTTGCCTCCAGCTCTTCATCCCCTCCCCCCGCCCCCCACCCTGTACCCCATCCCCTACTTTCAGTCTGAAGAAGAGTCCCAACCCCAAACGTCACCCATCCTTTCAGAGGGTATGGGGAGAAGGCAGGAGAATGGGGTTAGGAGGGAGAGAAAGATCAGCCATGATTGAATGGCGGAGTAGACTTGATGAGCCGAATGGCCTAGTTCTACTGCTATCACAGAATGATCTTATGGTCTCTCCCTCCAGTAATGTTGCTTGACCCGCTGAGTTACTCCAGCACATTGCGTCTGTCTTCAAAATACAAGGATATGTTCCTCTGTGTGTATCTTTGGAAATTCAGACAACTTCTGTCTGAATAAACGTAATCGTGATTGAACGTCAATGCTTAAAGGCAGAACATGTCACACAAGTGAAGTCAGTTATTGATCCTGCACTTCACTTAAAGATTTCCATTTCTTCAAAAAATAAATGCTGTCGCTGAAAAACATTTTAAAATACCAATCTCAGGGAGTCAATGACAGTTTCTTCCCAACTGGTGTCAGGCAACTGAACCATCCTGTCACCATCTAGACAGCGGTCCTGAGCTACCATCTACCTCATTGGAGACCCTCGGACTGTCTTTAAACGGACTTTATTTTGCACTAAACGTTATTAACTTCTTCCTGTATCCGAACACAGTGGACAGCTGAAATGTGCTGCCTGTACGGAGTTTGTACGTTCTCCCCGTGACCTGCCTGAGTTTTCTCCGAGATCTTCAGTTTCCTCCCACACTCCAAAGAAGTACAGGTATGTAGGTTAATTGGTTTTGTATAAATGAAAAATTGTCCCTAGTGCGTTAGGATAGTGTTAATGTGCGTTAGGATAGTGTTAATGTGCGGGGATCGCAGGTCGGCATGGGCTCAGGGGACTGTTTCCGCGCTGTATCTCTAAACTAAACTAAACTAAACTAATTCAAGGAGAAAAAATTTCCAGATTAACTCTCGCCCTGGAAATTTAAAGAGATGAGCACATTACAGGAGAAGAAAACACCAGGAAGCAAACCGATGGAAAAGATGTAAAGTCCAAATTGGGTCATTGAGAGTGAGTTACTGGCTGAGAAAATCACTTTCCAAACATTACCAGGTGGGTAGGTCAGTGCCAAATCCGACAAATCTGCTTGCATTTTCAGCCATCTGGTTTAACTTAACTGAAGGATAACAAACTGGGCAATTTGGACTCAGGTTAAGGGTACAAACGATGTGTCCAGACTGTGTCTATTTTCACCGCACGCTGTGACAAAGAAACCTCTTCCAGCGGGCTGCCCAATCCCAAGATCGCCCCTCCGTTTCTCTGCAACGTTGGAGGTTGAGGGGAGAATTGATAGAAGTAGGTAAAATTATGAGAGGCATGGTAGGCAGTCCGAACCTTTTTCCCCAGGGTGGAATTGTCCAACACTAGAGGACATAGCTATAATGGTGAGAAGTGGGAAAGTTTAATGAAGACGCGTGGGGCAAGGCCCTTCGGCCCAACTTGCCCACTCCGGCCAACATGCCCAACTACACTAGTCCCAACTGCCTGCGTTTGGCACACACCCTTCCAAACCTGTCCAATCCATGTACCTGTCTAAATGTTTCTTAAACGTTACGATGGTACCTGCAGAACATTGACAGAAAGCTAGATTTTCTCGGATTTATTCATTTGTTTTTATCACAGTGGAAACTGGGTCAAAACCAATGAAGGAGTTAATCGAAACCAGTATGGATTTGTGGAAGAAAAAGCAAAATACCATTGATGTAATTCCAAAATATTAACAATCAGAACATACTGGAAATATGCAGCATATCAGGCACTAACTGGCCCCAAATCACAAGACCTCTAATATATTGACAAAGACATCCTTCACATCACGAATATGTCTCTTTGCAAATTACCTTTCCATAGAAACCAAGAGTATGAAGTCTATGACTAGCTAAATATGGGCATCAGCATTGTTCAGGGACAGTTTCTTCCCAACTGTTATCAGGCAACCGAACCATCCGATCAACAACTAGTTACCACCTACCTCATTGGAGACCCTCGGATTATCTTTAATCGGACTTTACTGGACTTTATCTTGCACTAAATGTTATTCCCTTTACCATGTATCTGTACACCGTGGATGGTTTGATTATAATTACGTGTCGTCTTTCCGTTGACTGGTTAGCGCGCAACAAAAGCTTTTCACTGTACCTCGGTACACGTGACAATAAAACTAAACTACCCTGAAGGTTATTCAAGTGGATGGAAGCGAATGTGCATTCTGGGTCCTTTCACCAACCGTAGCTGAATGGATGAAAAGGAATACCAACCTCTAGAATCCAAAGCGCACACTCACAGATCCATGCTTCAATGCTTACTTGTGAGAGCAAACCATTATGTTAAACCCTCACGTGGCCAACTGGCAAGATCAAGGTTCTGCACATCCAGCATTTGATCAGGAATGGAAAGCCAATGAAGTTACACTTTTTTTGGAGAGTCACGATGAAACTCAGGTCATAAGTGATAGGAGTAGAATTAGGCCATTCGGCCCATCAAGTCAACCCCGCCATTCAATCATGGCTGATCTATCTCTCCATCCTAACCCCATTCTCCCGCCTTCTCCCCATAACCTCTGACACCTGTACTACTGTGACACTTGTACTGGGCGGTCACGGTGGCGCAGCGGCAGAGTCGTTGCCTTACAGTGAATGCAGCGCCGGAGACCTGGGTTCGATCCCGACTACGGGTGCTGTCTGTACGGAGTTTGTACGTTCTCCCCGTGACAAGCGTGGGTTTTCTCTGAGATCTTCGGTTTCCTCCCACACTCCAAAGACGTACAGGTATGTAGGTTAATTGGCTTGATGTAAATGTTTAAAAAAATTGTCCCTAGTGCGTGTAGGAATGAATGAATGAATGTATGAATGAATAAGTTTATTGGCCAAGTATGCATATACAAGGAATGTGCCTTGGTGCTCCGCTCACAAATGACAACACAAACATACAGTTAACAATTAAGAATAAAGCATAACCACATCAAAACAATAAAGATACAACATTACGGTCTAAACATGTGGGTGAAAATAAATCAGGGCAAAAAAGAGACTACAGACTTTGGTTATTGAGTAGAACTATCACTTGTGGAAAAAAAGCTGTTTTTATGTCTGGCTGTGGCTGCTTTGACAGTCCGGAGTCGCCTTCCAGAGGGAAGTGCTTCGAAGAGTCTATGGCCAGGGTGAGAGGGGTCAGAGCTGATCTTGCCCGCTCGCTTCCTGGCCCTTGCAGTGTACAGTTCGTCAATTGCCAACAACTGATTCGCAATCAGTACCCCATTCCTGCCTTCTCCCCATACCCCCTGACTCCGCTATCATTAAGAGCTCTCTCTAGCTCTCTCTTGAAAGCATTCAGAGAATTGGCCTCCACTGCCTTCTGAGGCAGAGAATTCCACAGATTTACAACTCTCTGAGTATAAAACTAATACGGGACAGTTGGCAACCCTGTTTGAAAGTCACTCTTAAATCTTCCCACAGCAGAACCGCAGAAATCTGTACAATTTTACCATTCAATTTGGCAGCTATCTCCAAATTGACTGCTGCAAAATATCTGTCACTTTTAATCTGTCACGCAGAAATTTTAGTTTATTAAAATATTAACAACACTGGCTTATGCACTAGTACCTGTGTCATAGAGTTATAGTCATACAGCGTGGAAACAGGCCCAACTTGCCCACACCGACCAACAGGCCCCATCTACACTAGTCCCAACCAGCCTGCATTTGGCCCAAATCCCTCTAAACCTCGCCTATCCATGTACCTGTTTCTTAAACGCTTCGATACTACCTGCCTCAACTACCTCCTCCGGCAGCTCGTTCCATACACCCACCACTCTCCGTTTTAAAAAAAATCACCCCTCAGGTTCCTATTAAATCTTTCCCCCTCACCTTAAACTTGATTAGCACGGATGTCAGGGGTTTGTGGGGCGAAGGCAGGAGAATGGGGTTGAGAGGGAAAAGTGGATCAGCCATGATTGAATGGCGGAGTAGAACTTGATGGGCCAAATGGCCTAATTCTGCTCCATGAACTTACGAGCTTAAACCTACGTCCTCTAGTTCCCGATTCCCCTACTCCGGGCAAAAGACTCTGTGCGTTTACCCGATCTATTCCTCTCCTGATTTTGTACACGGATTATAAGGCAACTCAGCAGCCTCTGTCATGCATTGGATTGTGTAGGCAACTGGCGGGTTGCCCATCAGAACAGACACTGCATAGCAACGCTTCATTCCAAAAGCCATTTAAGATTTCTGAGTAGTTTTAGCTCTGTCTGTGGGGATTACACTGAAGTCTGTGTTCATTCAGCTTGACATTTTGCAAGCACAAGGCAGAGAGCTAGCTTCACGAGAGACCCGTGAGCCAGCATCTGTTATTTTTCTTGGGTTGCTTCTTTGGCACCCTGGTGTGTCGGGCTTCAAAGGAATAATTTGCCTTGCATCCGAGACCCGGTTGAAGTTCATGACGCTGCGAAAGAAAACATCAGTGAAAGCCTCCCCCCGGTGACCCCCCCCCCCCCCCCCACTCCCTGTGAAAGAGGGAACATTCCGCCTGCAACCTCACCAGTTTGTAAAAAAATGGACGGATCACTTTTCAACGTGAATGCCAGGTAACTCGGGGAGACCAGAGAATGTCAGGTAAGTCAGGGAGACCAGAGAATGTCAGGTAAGTCAGGGAGACCAGAGAATGTCAGGTAACTCGGGGAGACCAGAGAATGTCAGGTAACTCGGGGAGACCAGAGAAACTGGAGCTGTTCTTATGGCGGAGGAGGTTGGATCCATGAAGAGTTTTGCAGAGTCAAGACTATTTTATTGTCATATGTCCCAGACAGAACAATGAAATTCTTACTTGCAGCAGCACAACGGAATATGTAAACATAGAGCTCTGTAAACAATATAATCAACCTGACATCAGTCTGAAGAAGGGTCTCGACCCGAAACGTCACCCATTCCTTCTCTCCTGAGATGCTGCCTGACCTGCTGAGTTACTCCAGCATTTTGTGAATAAATACCTTCGATTTGTACCAGCATCTGCAGTTATTTTCTTACACTATATATATATATATATATATATTTTATATATATAGTGTAAGAAAATAACTGCATTATTGTATATATATATATATATGTATATATATATATATATACATACACGCACACACACACACACACACACACACACACACACACACACACACACACACACACACACACACACACACACACACACACACACACACACACATATATATATATATATATGTGTGTGTGTGTGTGTGTGTGTGTGTGTGTGTGTGTGTGTGCGTGTATGTGTATATATATATATATACATATATATATATATATATATATATACACAATAATGCAGTTATTTTCTTACACTATATATATAATATATATATATATATATATATATATAGTGTAAGAAAATAACTGCAGATGCTGGTACAAATCGAAGGTATTTATTCACAAAATGCTGGAGTAACTCAGCAGGTCAGGCAGCATCTCAGGAGAGAAGGAATGGGTGACGTTTCGGGTCGAGACCCTTCTTCAGACTGATGTCAGGTGGGCGGGACAAAGGAAGGATACAGGTGAAGACAGGAAGATAGAGGGAGAACTGGGAAGGGGGAGGGGAAGAGAGGAATATATACTGTATATACGTATATATATATATACATCCACTGAGCTAGTGCTTTTTCTCGTTCATTATTTTGAACGATATATATATATATATATACGCACACACATGTACACATAAAAACAAACAAACAATGATATTGCAAAAATACAAAACTAATGCCCCCAAGTCTACATAGTTCAGAGCTTATTTGGAGGTTGTAGTGTTTGTGATGGCTGTGGGGAAGAAGCTGTCCCTGAACCTGGACGTCACAGTTTTCAGGCTCCTGTACCTTCTTCCTGATGGCAGGACTGAAGTGAGAGTGTGGCCAGGGTGGTGTGGGTCTCTGATGATGATGGCTGCCTTTTTGAGGCAGCAACGCTTGTAAACCCCTTCGACGGTGGGGAGGTCAGTGCCCATGGTCGACCTCATGAAGAGTTTTGTTTGAAACAGTGATGGAAGAACAGTTAAACAACAAGAAAATAAAGATAGACACAAAGTACTGGAGTAACTCAGCAGGTCAGGAGAAGACGGATAAGTGATGTTTCAGATCTGGACCCTTCATCAGACCCGAAGCTCCAGCCCGAAATGTCACCGAAACCAGCATGATTGTAATAAGGTCATAAGTGATAGGAGCAGAATTAGGCCATTCGGCCCATCAAGTCTACGCCGCCATTCAATCATGGCTGATCTATCTCTTCCTCCTATCCCCATTCTCCTGCCTTCTCCCCATTACCCCTGGCATTATGTTTCGTCCTTTCGTTATCTTGAGGGCATGCAACAAAAAGCTTCTCGCTGTACCTAGGTATACGTGACAATAATAAACTCAACTAAAGTAAAAGAAAATCTGAATTGTCAGTAACTTGAATTAAGTAGTGTGGAAATTAATGAATTACAGACGCACATGAAACACCTATTTATCCTGTTAAGCTGATACAGGCCTTTTAAAGATGCTCTCTGTTTAGGCCTCATTCTTTGTTCTGTTTATATGGTATTGTAACACTCATTATTTCTAACTCTCTATCCCAGTTCCTTCTGCATGGGTTACAAAAGGATCTGCTTCTGAAACCCTCACAGGCAGATCACAATGTGCTTTCTGATTCAATGTGCTTTCTGCTCTAATCTGATTTGTTTTGCAGCTGGATTGATACAACACAGAGGCATGGCTCGGTGTGCCAAACCCTCCCAGCTCCAGCAACCCGGCCTAGGGTTGCAGCTCGGGAACAGGCCCGCTGTGTCCACGCCGGCCATCGATCACCCGTTCTACGTCGTACCACGTTCGCAAACACTCTCGGCGCTCAGCAGGGGTCATTTTACAGAGGACAATTAATTTGCACACCCAAGCCAGAGCACAAGGAGGAAACCCACGCAGTCACGGGGAGGATGTGCAAATTCCACATCTGAGGCCAGGATCTAACCTGGGTCTTTGGCTCTGTGAGGCAGCAGCTCTATCAGCTCCCAGTTCAATCTTTACTTCTGGAGCTGGTTTGTACTTTTTTCCCCCCAAACCTGTAGAAGGCTCCTGACCCAAAACCTCATCAATCCGTTCCCTCCGTGGATGCCGCCTGACCCGCTGAGTTCCTCCAGCACTTTGTATTTTTGTCCATACACCAACGTAGTTTCCTCGAGGAGCCATTTGTTTTCTCCACTAAACAGTTTAGAAACAGTTTAGTTTATTGTCACGTGTACCGAGGTCCAGTGTAAAGCTTTTGTTGAGTGCTATCCAGTCAGCAGAAAGACAATGCGTGATTACAATTGAGCCGTCCACAGTGCCCATAGTCCATGGTCTGATGGGAGGGGGCAGAAGAGAGAGTGACAGGGGTGAGACAGGTCCTTAATTATGCCGATGGACCTGCCGAGGCAGCGTGACGTGTAGATGGAGTCCGTGGAAGGGGGCATGGTTGGGGCTACGTCCATAATTCTCTGCAACTTCTTGTGGTCTTGGATGGACCATAGTTCCAGTTCCCAAACCATGGTTTTCGCCAAGACCATGCGTTTTAGCAAACCATCAGCTTTATTCACCTTTAATAAGTGAAGTAGTAAAACAGCTAAGGAGAAACACTCCTGGCATTGAAGCTTACTTGCCTATCATTCCAAACCTCGGTGAAGTCGGCTTCTTAATCAATAGAATACGGCAGTTACCCAGACAACACTTTTCTTTATCATTTAGCGAACTGCACAGGCTTTGGGCGGGCACAAGGATCGTGACTGTAAATAAGAGGGGACATCACGTTTTCACTATGCCACTTTACATTGACAAAGTGGCAGACTGCTTCACCGATCGCCCAGGGTTTTGTTTCCTTTGAAACACTCAAGATGCAAAAAGTCTGGTCGCCTGATCAGGGGCGGCCCGGTGGCGCAGCGGTAGAGTTGCTGCCTTACAGCTCTTGCCGTGCCGGAGACCCGGGTTCGATCCCGACCACGGGTGCTGTCTGTACGGAGTTTGTACGTTCTCCCCCGTGGCCGCGTGCGTTTTGTCCGAGATCTTCGGTTTCTTCCCACACTCCAAAGCCGTACTGGGTTATTGGTTAATTGGGTAAGTGGAAATTGTCCTCAGTGTGTGTAGGATAGTGTTGGTGTGCGGGGATCGCTGGTCGGCGCGGACTCGGTGGGCCGAAGGGCCTGTTTCCGCATTGTATCTCTAAAACTTAAACTAAAACCTGCATATTCTGCAGCGAAGATTCCAAGCCAAAAAGACCAGGAGTTCAAGCCCCAAACCAATTGTGGTTTAAGTGGAGTTTACACAACTGTGCTCCTTTACAATTGTATTAATTTGGAAATTAACCCCAGTAGGCTGCAATTTTTCTTCATTTTGTTCATCCAGATTGTAACTGATGATGATTTATGACTCTGTCCCTTAGACTTCACGCTCTCTCTACACTCTGTACACTCTCATTCAAAGACAATTAGAGTGATGAAAAAGAGGCAACATGAAATGGATTTACAAATGACCAGCGTTGTTTACATTTATATGTCTTCTTCTTCTTCCTGGTCTTGTCCAACAGAAGATACAGACGTTTGAAAAGGGACACCACCAGACTCAGGGACAGCTTCTCCCCCTCAGGCTTCTGAATGGTCCCTCCAAAAGCTAGGGTCCTGTCCGAATCACCTCTACCCCATTGCGGACATTATAGACAATAAACAATAGGTACAGGAGTAGGCCATTCGGCCCTTCGAGCCAGCACCGCCATTCAATGTGATCATGGCTGATCATTCTCAATCAGTACCCCGTTCCTGCCTTCTCCCCATACCCCCTGACTCCGCTATCCTTAAGAGCTCTATCCAGCTCTCTCTTGAGTGCATTCAGAGAATTGGCCTCCACTGCCTTCTGAGGCAGAGAATTCCACAGATTCACAACTCTCTGACTGAAAAAGTTTTTCCTCATTGGACTTGGTCTGTGCAACTGATGCGCTACAATACTGAGAACTATATTCTGCACTCTGTATCTTGCCCTTTGCTCTATCTATTGTACTTGAGTTTGACTTGATTGTATTTATGTTTAGCGTTATCTGATCTAATGGGATAGCATGCTTTACACTGTACATGCATTCCCCAACATTTGTAAAGGCCGATGTATGTAAACTCACGCTTACGTAAGGTCATTCTTTAAGCCCAGTGCTTTATTTCTGAGTTGCACGACTTGGTAGTTTCGAGGACAGTGCGCTATTGCCGTCGTGTGCGGACGTTTCCGCAAGGCAGTCAGCTGTTCTCGTGGATGCACCCCCCCATAGTCTCCAACCCGGAGCTCCCTCTGCGGTCTCCACATCGGAACTCCCCCCCATAGTCTCCACCCCGGAGCTCCCTCTGCGGTCTCCACCCCGGAGCTCCCTCTGCGGTCTCCACACCGGAGCTCCCCCCTTGGTCTCCACGTCGGAGCTCCCCCCCATAGTCTCCACCCCGGAGCTCCCCCCTTGGTCTCCACGTCGGAGCTCCCCCCCATAGTCTCCACCCCGGAGCTCCCTCTGCGGTCTCCACGCCGGAGCTCCCCCCCATAGTTTCCACCCTGGAGCTCTCCCCTTGGTCTCCACCATGGAGCTCCCCCCTTGGTCTCCACGTCGGAGCTCCCCCATGGTCTCCACATTGGAGCTCCCTCTGCGGTCACCACGTCGGAGCTCCCCCATGGTCTCCACGTTGAATAGTAAATTCATGTGGTACTTCAGTTTCTGATTTACGTAACATCCGACTAATGCAAGAGTCCGCGGAACGTAACCTTTAAGTAAGTCGGAGAGTGTCTGTACCTCAGTACATGTGACCACAATAATAAACCTAAACCTAAATCGGTGATGGGGTGAGAGGGAAGTTGGAGTTTGTCACAGGGTTCGGATGTAGAGGAAAGTCGGACGGTGTGTCAACATCAGTATTAAGAGGCAGCACAGTGGCACAGCAGCAGAGTTGCTGCATTACAGCATCAGAGATCCAGGTTCGATCCTGAACACAGGTGTTGGCTGTACGGAGTTTGTATGTTCTCCCTGTGACCACATGGGTTTTCTCCGGGTGCTCCGGTTTCCTCCCACACTCCAAAGATGTGCAGGTTTGTGGGTGAACTAGCTTCTGTAAATTGTAAATTGTCTGCAGTGTGTCGAATAGTGTTAGCGTACAGGGTGATCGCTGGCTGGTGAGGACTAGGTGGACCAAAGTGCCTGTTTCTGCGCTGTATCTCGAAAGTCTAAAGTCTAATAAAGTCTATTAAATTCCAACGATGTTGTTTGTTTCAGAGATTCACAAACTTGGCAGCTGTGTGCGTGATAACCCAAAACGATCCAAGGTGGTTATCTGTGTCCAAAATGAGCAACTCTCACATCAATTGATGAGTCTTTTCTTGACTGGAAATGTACTTTTTAAAGAAAAATCGCACATAGCCACGCATTTTGTAAATGAAGTCATTCTGGGTAACAAATCAGACAGCTGTTTGGCATTTTAATGCACAATTTTAACACTTAACATATCAGCAGTGTTAAATCACAAGTTAACACTTTTGCATCTGTGTCAGAAAGTTGGAGGTTTAAGTCCAACACTTAGATTTAGGCTGAGATTTATTATTGTCACGTGTAATGAGTGAGGTACAGTGAAAAGCTTTGTTTTGCATGCTATTCAAGCAGATGAAATATCCCACACATAAATACAAATACATAAATACACACGTCAAACTCAGGTACAAAGGACGAAGCAAATAGAAAGATTCAGAGTGCAGCAAAGTCGTGCATCAGTTCAATAGACAAAGTCCAATGTCCACAATTTTAGTTTCGAGAAACAGCATGGAAGTAGGCCCTTCGGCCCATTGAGTCCATGCCAACCATCGATCACCCATTCATACTAGTTCTATGTTATCCCACGTTCTCATCCACTCCTACATACTAGGGGCAATTTACAGAGGCTAATTAACCTGCAAGCCTGCGCGTCTTTGGGATGTGGGAGAAAACGCACATGGTCACGGCAGAGAACGTGTAAACTCCACACAGACAGCACCCGAGGCAACGGCTCAACCAACTGCGCCACTGTGCTGCCCAATCTGGGAGAGGTGAATCTGTCAGTACCCGAGCTTATGGAAAGACTGTTTCAAAGCCTAATGACAGAGGGGAAGAAACTGTTCCTGACTCTGGCGGTGCGCGCTTTCAAGCTTCTGCATCTTCTGCCGACAGGAGAGGAAGGAATGACTGAGGCAGAATAAGCAGAGGAGGGAACTGCAGATGCTGGTTTACACCAAAGATAGACACAAATTGCTGAAGTAACTCAGCGGGTCGGGCTGGGTTGTAAGCTGCCCAAGAGAAATATGAGGTGCTGTTCCTCCAATTTGCATTTGGCCTCATTCTGACAGTGGAGAAGGCCCAGGACAGAAAGGCCAGTGAGGAAAGGGCAACCGGGAGATCAGGGTAGACTTAGGTAGACTAGCCTGTCATTGATGGAATCAACGGTGAGAAGTCCGGTCTGTGTGATGGACTGGGCTACATCCACAACTCTCTGTTTGAGCGAGGGCTCTTGCTGTCTTGGACAGCAAGGATCATCTTGAGGATTGCCCTAAAAATCACGGCTAATTTTGGAGTATGGCATCCCGGGTGAATTGGGATGTCAAAGGTGCTTTCTCAGCAGAAGTAAAAATACCAGAATTTGATTAGTTGTCCACAGAATTCGGATTGTCATTAATCCATTGTCCAATTTCACTTAAATGGACTATTTTGGCATTTTTTGGTTGCATTACAAATTAAAGTTTAAAGAAACCTGCTGGATTATAAATGAGAATTTTGTGAACATGAAATTGATGTCATTCTGTTACAAAATGCTGGAGTAACTCAGCGGGTCAGGCAGCATCTCAGGAGAGAAGGAATGGGCGACGTTTCGGGTCGAGACCCTTCTTCAGACCCTTCTTCCACCATGGTCGAGCTTTGTTTCATATCAGTCCTGACCTGCTGAGTTACTCCAGCATTTTGTGAATAAATACCTTCGATTTGTACCAGCATCTGCAGTTATTTTCTTACATTAATCATTCTGTTACAAGTTTAGTTTAGTTTAGTTTCGTGACCCAGCCTAGTAACTTGCCCTTCGGCCCATTGAGTCTGCGCCGACCAGCGATTCCCGTGCACTAACGCTATGCTGCACACACCAGGGGCAATTTAACATTACACCAAGCCAATTAACCTACAAACCTGTAGGTCTTTGGAGTGTGGGGGAAAACAGGCGATCCCGGAGAAAACCCACGCAGGTCACTGGAACAACGTATAAAACTCTGTACAGACAAGCACTCGTAGTGAGGATCGAACTCGGGTCTAAGGTGCTGTAAGGCAGAAGCTCTACCGGTGCACCACGGTAGCGCAGCGGTAGAGTTGCTGCTTTACAGCGAATGCAACGCCGGAGACTCAGGTTCGATCCTGACTACGGGTGCTGCACTATAAGGAGTTTGTACGTTCTCCCCGTGACCTGCGTGGGTTTTCTCCGAGATCTTCGGTTTCCTCCCACACTCCAAAGACGTACAGGTATGTAGGTTAATTGGCTGGGTAAATGTAAAAATTGTCCCTAGTGGGTGTAGGATAGTGTTAATGTGCGGGGATCGCTGGGCGGCACGGACTTGGAGGGCCAAAAAGGCCTGTTTCCGGCTGTATATATATGATATGATATGATATGCTGCCTAAATTTGACTACCGCCATGCTACCCGCAAGTGCGGCAGATGTTTTGCAAGTCCAGTCTAATATCAGCACGTGACCAATATAAGTGCAAAGTTTCAATATAACCATCGGAAGTGAAGCTGCTTACCGATCACTGAACATGGTACCTTCCTTGTGGTCGAGCTTTGTTTCATATCAGTCAGTGACTTTATCCACTGAGTCATTGGAAAAGCTTAATATTTAATTTTAAACCTGTTCCACTTTCTGCCAAACATGAATTATAGTTCGGAGATTTTATTAATGTACATCTGTGACCACTTTAAGGAAATGCTGAGTACTTATAAAATATTCAGCAAAAATTCTCATTTATCAGCCAGCAGGTTTCTTTAAACATTAAATTTGGAATGCAACAAAAAAAGACGCCTTTGATTTTGGTGCCCTAACTTGGTTTTGTGGGAGTCGTGGTCATAGAATCATAGAGCTGTACAGTGCAAAACCAGGCCCTTTGGCCCAGCTCGTCCATGCCGACCAAGTTACCTCACTGAGCTAATCTAACTGAGGTAGTATTGTGAGCGATTTTGGGCCTCACATCTGAGGAAGGATGTGCTGGCTCTGGAAAGGGTCCAGAGGAGGTTTACTGGAGTTTAGAAGGATGAGGGGGGACCTATTGAAACTTACCGGTAAAAGGCTTGGATAGAGTGGATGTGGAGAGGATGTTTCCACTAGTCGGAGAGTCTAGGACCAAAACGTCCAAAACGCCGCAGCGAGACTCCTGACGGGTACCCGTAAAAGGGACCACATCACCCTGATTCTGGCCTCTCTCCACTGGCTCCCAGTACAGTACAGAATCAACTTCAAGCTCCTCCTATTCACATACAAAGCCCTAAACGGGCTACTCACTATCCCGCGGTCTAGGCTTAAGCTCAGGGGTGACCGCGCTTTTGCGGTTGCAGCTCCTAGACTGTGGAACAGCATTCCTCTCCCCATCAGAACTGCCCCCTCCATCGACTCCTTTAAGTCCAGGCTCAAAACCTATTTCTACTCCCTAGCGTTTGAGGCCCTCTGAGGGGGCGCTGTGAACTGTTTATGTATGTGCTGTTATGTTTGTGTGCCATTGTATGTTCGTTTTTTAGTACCTGAACTGATGTACAGCACTTTGGTCTATGTGGGTTGTTTTTAAATGTGCTATACAAATAAAATTGACTTGACTTGACTTGACTTGACTAGGACCAGAGGTCATAGCCTCAGAATTAAAGGGCCTTCAGGAAGGCGATGAGGAGGAATTACTTTTGTCAGAGGTTGGTGAATCTGTGGAATTCTTTGCTACAGTGGGCTGTGGAGCCCAAGTCAATGGATATTTTTAAGGCAGACATAGATAGATTTTTGATTAGTATGGGTGTCAGGGGTTGTGGGGAGAAGGTAGGCGAATGGGGGTTAGGAGGGAAATAGATCAGCCATCCTCCATGTTCACACGATCCAGGCCTTTAGCTAGTAGATGTTGCAGATTTGAGCGTTTCTTGCAAAGTACCCAATGACGCAAAATGTACCAGAGAGTGGTTGGTGACTCTCAGCATGCTGGTCCCAGCAGATCGACTTACATCCCTTACAATAGTTCTATTCGTTGAAATATCAATTCTAAGCTGCGGCTGTAACATTATAAGCTGCGCTCTGCTTACATTCACTTTTACACTGCCTGATGTACGTATGTATGGAATAATTTGCCTGGATAACATGCAAAACAAAGTTTATCGCTGTATCGCGGCGGTACATGTGACAAGAATAAACTAATACCAAACCCAGTTTCTGAGAAAGGTGATGCACAAGCAGCAGTAGGTACCTCTGAGGTACTTCTGCCCTCGACCAGTTTGGTTTCGGAAATACTTCCCCTCCCAATTTCTTTGACATTGGTCCTAACTCGTCAAGCCATAAACAAAACCAAAAGGGGTGGCACAGAGGCCCAGCGGTAGAGTCACTGCCTTATTGTCCCACAGACCCGGGTTGGATCTCGACTACGGGTGCTGTCTGTACAGGGTTTGCACGTTCTCCCTGTGACCACGTGGGTTTTCTCCGGGTGCACCGGTTTCCTCCCACACTCCAAAGACATATAGGTTTGCTGGTTAATTGGCTGCTGTAATTGGTATGTTGTCCCTCGTGTGTGGATCGTGCTGGTGTATGAGGGGTGATCACTGGTCAACGTTGACTCGCAGGTTTCCGTGCTTTATCTCCAAAATAAACGAAAGCAAAACGTTCTCCGATAATTCTCAAAGTCGGGTAGTTCTCCCTTCACTATCCAAGGGTCGAGAGACAAAAGAGTGTTTAATTGTCATGTGTACCGGAACAGAACGATGAAATTCATGCCTGCAGCAGAACAAACTGCTTTGTAAACACAGACCTCAATCCCATTAGAAGAACCTCAATTCCATTCGGAAGAATGGAAGCGGCGCGGTGGCGCAGTGGGTAGAACTGCTGCCTCACAACGCCAGAGACCCGGGTTCAATCCTGACCTCGGGTGCTGTCCGTGTGGAGTCTACATGTTCTCCCCGTGACTGCTTGGGTTTCCTCCTAATGGGTTTCCTCCCCCGTCCCAAAGACGTGCGAACTTGTAGGTCAATTGGCCTCAGCAAATTGGCCCTGGTGTGCAGAGGACAGATGGAAAAGTGGGATAACATAGACCTAGTGTGGACGGGTGATCGATGGCCAGCGTGGACTCGGTGGGCCGAAGGGCCTGTTTCCGTGCTGTGTCTCCAAACCATGAAATCGAATGGTTTTAAGCAGAGTTCTGCAGGTGGATGGATGACATCAACGATGGAAAGGTACATTGAAAAAGGTCAAAGATGTCTCCTGTCATTGAAGGTGGGACTAAGCGGTGGACTTGAACTTGAATGCTGAATATTTCATTCACACTCTGGAGACTGAAGCACAGAGTTACATTCAACCCCCTCAGCCCTGCACTAAGGGAACACTGCATTGATATAGGAACTGCCTCTCAGGTACAACAATCTGACCTCTTCACTGGATATGAAAGAACCCAAGATGTTATTCATAGCCCAGGCGAGTTGCCATTGCTCTGCAGTGCCTACATTTACTGCTCAACCAGTGTCTCTATACTTTGCTCTTAACTTTAGAGACACAGTGTGGAAATGGACCCTTCGGCCCACTGAGTCCACGCCGAACTGTGGTCCCCACATACTACCACTATCCTACACACTAGGGACAATTTACAATTTACAGAAGCCAATTAACCCACAAACTTTGTACGTCTTTGGAGCGTGGGAAAGAAACTGGAGTAGCCGGAGAATATCCATGCAGTCGGAGGGAGAATGTATAAGCTCCGTACAGACCACACCCGTAGTCACTTTCCCCTGCAACCGCAGGAGATGCAACACCTGTCCCTTTACCTCCCCCCTCAACTCCATCCAAGGACCCAAACAGTCTTTCCAGGTGAGACAGAGGTTCACCTGCACTTCCTCCAACCTCATCTATTGCATCCGCTGCTCTAGATGTCAACTTCTTTACATCGGCGAAACCAAACGCAGGCTCGGCGATCGTTTCGCTCGACACCTTCGCTCAGTCCGCCTTAACCAACCTGATCTCCCTGTGGCTGAGCACTTCAACTCCCCCTCCCACTCCCAGTCTGACCTTTCTGTCATGGGCCTCCTCCAGTGCCATAGTGAGGCCCACCGGAAATTGGAGGAACAGCACCTCATATTTCGCTTGGGAAACTTGCAGCCCAGCGGTATGAACATTGACTTCTCCAACTTTAGATAGTTCCTCTAAACCTCTTTTCCCCTCCCCCTTCCCAGTTCTCCCTCTATCTTCCTGTCTCCACCTATATCCTTCCTTTGTCCCGCCCCCCTGACATCAGTCTGAAGAAGGGTCTCGACCCGAAACGTCACCCATTCCTTCCCGAGATGCTGCCTGACCTGCTGAGTTACTCCAGCATTTTGTGAATAAATACCTTCGATTTGTACCAGCATCTGCAGTTATTTTCTTACACCCGTAGTCAGGATCGAACCCGGGTATCTGGCGCTGTGAGGCAGTAACTGCACCGCTGTGCCACTGTGCCACCCCAGTCTCTAAAATCTATTACATGGTCACTCTCATGCAGCCAGCTTAGGGGACCCTGTACACGTTAGTGAAGTACATTGGGATGTTCTGAGAGAGAAAAGTAACGTATAAATACATGTCCTTCTTTATTACTTCAATATTCTGATGCTGGGGAATTCAGCTATTCTTACCATCACATAATTACATCTCTCTCTCTCCTCCTCAGTTCTTCATGAGCCCTTGTATTTTTAGCAACCTCTTGTTCTAATCATCAGGCAGGGGAGTTATTAATGTGCCAAAGGAACAAGAGGCAAATTGCAATTAACAAAATAAATTCAAAGCTACCTTCAGTGCTGGAGGACTGTGTGAGGGGAATAGATCTGGTAGACGCACAGAGTCTCTTGCCCAGTGTAGGTTAATCGAGGACCAGAGAACATAGGTTTAAGGTGAAGTGGGGAAGAATTTAATAGGAATCTGAGGGGTAAACGTTTCACACAAAGGTTGGTGGGTGTAGGAAACGAGCTGCCAGAGGTAGTTGAGGCAGGGACTATCCCAACGTTTAAGAAACAGTTGGACAGGTACAAGGATAGGACAGGATTGGCGGAATGTGGACCAAACGTGGGCAGTTAGGACTAGTGTAGCTGGGACATGTTGGCCGGCATGGGCAGGTTGGGCCGAAGGGCCTGTTTCCACACTATCACTCTATGACATGAGGAGATCTGTGCGTGAATCAGAGACAGATATGTGACACATAATATCAAAGCCACGTTGAATTTGCAGAATATGATTGAGTTGGCCAAACATGTCTACGAGTGTTTATCTTTGGTAGTTTCTCTGGCATTTTGTGTCTATCTTCGGGTACAGTTCACAACCCAGCAGGATGAGCATTAACCTTTTTGTTTAGTTTGGAGATACAGTGCGGAAACAGGCCCTTCGGCCCACCGAGTCTGCGCCGACCAGCGACCCCCGCACATTAACACTATCCTGCACACACTGGGGGACAATTTTACATTTATACAAAGCCAATTAACCTACAAACCTGTACGTCTTTGGAGTGTGGGAGGAAACCGAAGATCTCAGAGAAAACCCACGCGGTCATGGGGAGAACGAACAAACTCCGTACAGACAGCACCCGTAGTCAAGATTGATCGAGTGTCTCTGGTGCTGTGAGGCAGTAGCCATACCGAGACACCCTTATGCCGCTCAAAGTTCTCTAATTTCAAGTAATTGCTGCATTCCCCAGTCGTCCTGCCAGTTCCAATGTTTGCATCCTTGTATCTCCCTTGTTATTACATCTTCCCCACCCTTCCTGACCTGATCTGTTGCTGGCCCAGTTTTGCTCTGGCCTTTTCTCGCCTCCAGTTTATTTCCCCTCCCGCCACCTCTGCTTTCAGTCTGCGGAGCGTTCCGACCCAAAACATCCCTTTATTCCTTTTCTCCAGAGATGCTGCCCAACCTGCTGAGTTACACCAGCATTTTGTGAAATAAATACCTTCGATTTGCACCAGCATCTGCAGTTATTTTCTTACACCACTGTAACTGGATTAGTTTACCAAATGCCGTGGAGAAAATCTCTCGTGTCAGGTCTTGAAAATCCTGAGGTGCTGGAATGGACGATGGATATTCACCCGACCAAGAGCGGATATTCACGAGCAGATAGTCACGAGCAGATAGTCACAAGCAGATATTCACGAGCAGATATTCACGAGCAGATATTCACGAGCGGAGGAGCGGCACAGTGCCACAGCGGTAGAATTACTGTCTCACTGCGCCAGAGACCCAGGTTCGATCCTGACTGCGGCCGCTCTCTGTACAGCGTTTGCACATTCTCTCGGTGACCGTGTGGGTTTTCTCCGGGTGCTCCAGTTTCCTCCCACACTCTAAAGGCGTGCAGGGTTGTAGGTTAATTGGCGTTTGTAAATTGTAAATCCCTCGCGTGTGTAGGACAGTGCTGTGGTAGAGTGTGGTCGCTGGTCGGCACGGACTCGGTGGGCCAAAGGGACTGTTTCCGTGCTCTGCATCACGAAAGCCCAAAGTGCCACAAGCTTCTGACCAAATATGCTCCCGATCACATTAAAATAAAATAGACAATAGACAATAGACAATAGGTGCAGGAGGAGGCCATTCGGCCCTTCGAGCCAGCACCGCCATTCAATGTGATCATGGCTGATCATTCTCAATCAGTACCCCGTTCCTGCCTTCTCCCCATACCCCCTGACTCCACTATCCTTAAGAGCTCTATCTAGCTCTCTCTTGAATGCATTCAGAGAATTGGCCTCCACTGCCTTCTGAGGCAGTCAATTCCACAGATTCACAACTCTCTTGACTGAAAAAGTTTTTCCTCATCTCAGTTCTAAATGGCCTACCCCTTATTCTTAAACTGTGGCCCCTTGTCCTGGACTCCCCCAACATTGGGAACATGTTTCCTGCCTCTAACGTGTCCAACCCCTTAATAATCTTATACGTTTCGATAAGATCCCCTCTCATCCTTCTAAATTCCAGTAAAGTACCTCGTTATCATCTGTAGATACCACAAATAAAATCAAACCACACTTAAATTCACCCGGTAAGCTACATCCCTCCTTCTAGGTTCGCCATTAGCTAATTTTTAATCCTGTTTCCAGCCTTCTACTTTTATTCCTGGTCTTTGTTCCATCCATCAACCCCCTCCCCCTCACCTGCATCCACCTGCCACACCTTGTCCTGCCTCTCCACTCTTCAGTCCCGAACTACTATCCACCACGTTGGTGATGCTCGGACTACATTTGATCGGTCTTTTCTCGCTTTATCTTGCACTAAACGTTATTCCCTTATCACGTATCGGTACACTGTAAACGGCTCGATTGTAATTATGCATTGTCTTACCGCTGACTGGGTAGCACGCAACAAAAGCTTGTCTCTGTACCTCGGTACACGTGACAATAAACAAATCTGTAATTGTGACTTCTTGCTTTCTTCTCTCGCACTACAATCAGTCTTTATTAGAAGAACAGTCTCGACCCAAAACCTCAATTATCCGTGTTCTCTGGAGATGTCCCGCCTGACCCTCTGAGTTACTCCGGCACGGTCTCCTTTCGTGTATTAACCAGCATCTGCAGTTCCTTGTTTCTACATTCAAGGGCAACCTCTTCATCTGGAAGATCGTGGAACTTGCAACCTCAGGGAGTAATGGTGACGGGCAGAGTGGTAAAATTAGTGGACTTACACCCAGAGTCCGAGACCACTGATTAGGAGTGTGACGTTCAAATCCCTTCCCAGCAGCTGAGGACTTTAAATTAATGTGATTAAGCCTGAAATTTAAAAAGATGTCAACCATGAAACTACTGTCATTACAACCCACCATTCCCTGACTTTGCCGATAAATACTCGTGACGTTCACTGTGAAACTCATTGCCACAGTCGGCTTTGGAAGCCAAGTCATTGGGTATCTTTAAGGAGGAGATTGCCGGGTTCTTGATTAGCAAGGGTGCCAGGAGCATGATAAAGGTGCGCATGATGAAGGGAGTGATGTTTGGTGCAAGATAAAATCTAGCAAAGTCCGATTACAGATAGATTTTGGGGAGAAGGCAGGAGAATGGGGTTGAGAGGGGAAAGGTAGATCAGCCATGATAGAATGGCGGAGTGGACTTGACGGGCTTAATTCTGCTCCAAAAACGCCTAACGCCTAAATCCTCTGAACTTAAGGAGAAGCTCGGTGTGGAAAAGAATGAAACAGAACAACACATATGAGGTGAAGGTAGACACAAAATGCTGGAGTAACCCAGCGGGTCAGGCAGCATCTCTGGAGAGAAGGAATGGGTGACGTTTGGGGTCGAGACCCTTCTTCAGACCCTTCTTCAAAACAGTCTGAAGAAGGGTCTCGAGCCGAAACGTCACCCATTCCTTCTCTCCCGAGATGCTGCCTGACCCGCTGAGTTACTCCAGCATTTTGTGTCTACCTTCGATTTAAACCAGCATGAGGTGAAAATGGGCATGTTCTTGATCAAACACTGCGATGGATCTTTTGGAATTTATTGACCGTGTAATCTCTTTATTACTTGTAGAATCATGTTACAAAGTATTCCATTTTCCTTGCAAAGTGCCAACTGAGGCATTACTGAGGTGTGTTAAACATGTGTAAATCTTCTACATCTTGAATGTGGAGGGGATGTTTTCTTCACTGGGAGAGTCTAGGACCACAGAGCGAAGCCTCGGAATAAAAGGACGTAGATTTAGAAAGGGAAAGAAAATAACTGCAGATGCTGGTACAAATCGAAGGTATTTATTCACAAAATGCTGGAGTAACTCAGCAGGTCCATTTCAGTCTGAAGACGGGTCTCGACCCGAAACGTCACCCATTCCTTCTCTCCTGAGATGTTGCCTGACCTGCTGAGTTACTCCAGCATTTTGTGAATTATAAACCTTAGATTTAGAAAGGGGATGAGGAGGAATTTCTTTGGCCAGAGGGTGGTGAATCTGTGGAATTTCCACAGACAGCAATGAAAGAGTATTTGGGGGTATTTTTAAAGGAGGGATTAGACAATAGACAATAGACAATAGGTGCAGGAGGAGGCCATTCAGCCCTTCGAGCCAGCACCGCCATTCAATGTGATCATGGCTGATCATTCACAATCAGTACCCTGTTCCTGCCTTCTCCCCATACCCCCTGACTCCGCTATCTTTAAGAGCTCTATCTAGCTCTCTCTTGAAAGCATCCAGAGAATTGGCCTCCGCTGCCTTCTGAGGCAGAGAATTCCAAGTAAGGATTGATCCTTACTTGATCAGTACGGGCGTCAAAGTTTACGGGAAGAAGGCAGGAGAATGGGAAAGTTAGATCAGCCCGAAGTGAATGGCGGAGTAAACTCGATGGGCCGAATGGCCTACTTCTGCTCCAAGGACTGATAACCTTATATTAAATGGAAAGAAAAATGAAAGATTATTTAACTACAAATCTACAAAGCAGTCTGCAGAAGGGTCCCAGCCTGAAAACGTCACCTATCCATGTTCTCCAGAGATGTTGCCAGACCTGCTGAATTACTCCAGCACTTTGCAACCTTTTTTTAATGAAGCAGCATCTGCAGTTCCTTGTGTCAACGTTTAAAATAATTTGGGGCAGATCCATGGATAGGAAAGGTTGAAGGGATATTGGTCGCGCACACAGGCAAAACACTGGTTGGATCGCAGATGGATTACTGTGTACTGATTTTGGTCGTCGCACGGAAGAAAAGATGGGATTGCAATGGAGAGGCAGGAGATTCACCAGGATGTTGTCTGGGTCGGAGTATTTCGGTTGTAAGGACGGACTGGAGAGACTAGCTTTGTTTCTTTGTTTTTCCCTGGAGCAAAAAAGGTGGAGGACTGATCTGATGGAGGTAAAAAAAATGATGAGGGGGATAGACGGGATAGATCGTGACAATCTTTATTTTTCTCTCATTGTAACGGATGTCTACGACAAAAGGCAAAGATTTAAGGTGAGAGTTAGAAGATTGAGAGGACATTGAAAGAGGAATATTTTTCACACAGTGTGGAGTCTGGAGTGTGATGCATGAAGGTATCATGGTTACAGATTATCTCATGACATTTAAGAAGCATTGAGACAAGTATCATCGAGGCACAGGAGGCCAAAGACCAAAAGTGGCCTTATAATGGTAACTGTATCTTTAAGAACTGAGTACCAGAATGGTGTGAGTTGTGTCATGTGTAACATTCATTATCTTATGAGTCTCGTGAATATGTATGTGTGTGTGTGTACGCGCAGTGTACTTTAGTAAAATGAAGGAGGCCCACAATGCCAAGGGCGTGCACTGAAAACCTGTGCTTTGTTTTCTATCTACATGCTATTGCACTAGGGCGGCACGGTGGCGCAGCGGTAGAGTTGCTGCCTTACAGCGAATGCAGCGCCGGAGACCCGGGTTCGATCCCGACTATGGGTGCTGTCTGTACGGAGTTTGTACGTTCTCCCTGTGACCGCAGAGATCTTCGGTTTCCTCCCACACTCCAAAGACGTACAGGTTTTTAGGTTAACTGGCTTGGTCAATGTAAAAATTGTCCCTAGTGGGTGTAGGATAGTGTTAATGTGCGGGGATCGCTGGTCGGCGCGGACCCGGTGGGCCGAAAGGGCCTGTTTCCTCGCTGTATCTCTAAACTAATATCTTACAGTGGGTGAATAGTATTAGTATAGCCAGGTACAACATGGACATGGTGGGCCGAAGGGCCTGTTTCTGTGCCGCACAAATCTGCGACTCCAGCAACTAATTTGTCATCAAAGTAAAACCCTGCGGTTTGGATAAAAACTGCTTGGCTCATTCTCGGCTGTCACAAAGTGTTTCAGTCAATGGAGTATAATTTGGAGCAATGTTCATGGCTCTCCGAAATGCTAATTTGCGTGCAGCAAGTTCACACAAACAGCAATATGACTTGAACAGCTAGATCTGTTTATTCATGATGTGTTGGAGAGGGAAATATTGGCCAAAACGTCATTATGAACGGCTCAATCTTCATGATCTAGACTAATTAAACTTTTAGAAGCAACATCTGATTCACAAGAGGATAATGTCATCTGAGAACATTGAAAAGTACAGAACAGAAACAGGCCCTTCAGCCCACAATGTCAGTGGTGTACATGACGCCAAGACCATTTTATCTGCCTGCATACAATCCATATTCATCCATTCGCGGATATCCATGCGCCTGTCCAAAAGTCTCCTAAACGCCACTATCATATCGTCAGTGAGGGTGTTTTCCTGCTCTATTGGCCTCATCCAAACAAGATGATCCTGTCCTCTTCCTGACTTAAGATAGACACAAAGTGCTGGAGTAACTCAGCAGGGCAGGCAGCATCTCTGGAAAGAAAGAATGGGTGACATTTCGGGTCGGGACCCTTCTTCAGTGTGAAGAAGGGTCTTGACCCAAAACATCACACATTCCTTCTCTCCTGTCCTGCTGAGTTACTCCAGCATTTTGTGTCTATCTTCGGTTTAAACCAGCATCTGCAGTTCCTTCACACACTCTTCCTGACTTACTTTGATGCCATTCAATTGCCAAACAGAACCGGAAGGACCGTAACCCAACACAGTTCTAATGTCCAGGAAGGTACTGAAGAAGGGTCTCGACCCAAAACATCACCTATTCCTATTACTCCAGAGATGCTGCCTGACCCGCTGAGTTACTCCAGCATTTTGTGTCTACCTGCTGTGCCAAGGTCAGTCAGTCAGGCGTGCACGGTGAGGTAGTGGCTTGGAATGCCAAGCTACAACTTTGTGACCAGGGCAGTTGCTATTAGCGGCATACGTCTTACTGGGTTTTGGTATCCCAGTGTTTAATATTAGAGTAGCTCGAAAGCTGGCTTTGGTACGTTGTCCGACTAGAATTCACAAAGCAGCTTTTTTCTTCCGAATGTGCCACATTACTTGATGCACTTCCCCATTTCATGTGTTTTTGGCGCTCAATGAAGCAAAACCTATTTGAAAAATGCAGAGCCCAGGTTAGGTGTGCCACCCACATATACTGTGGGAATACTCGCTTCCATTGTAAGTACTCCACGCTTACCCAACAGGAGTTTGGCAGGAGCCAAACACCAATTTTCCAGTTCAGCTTGAAGCACGGCTTAATTTGGAGTTTCCAGAGGAGAAAGAAAAGGTGGCTATTGTGGTTGTACTTACGTCACAAAGTCTCAGCATGAAGCACATTAGGTGCCATCACCATCATGGTTTTGGACCCCACCAAAATAATCCCCTCGCGGGGCTTGGGTCGGCCCGCTGCGGACCTTTCACCGTCCGGCGCGGCCTGGAACGTGGCAACTTCAACAGCCTGACCGCGGGAGAAGACGGCGGGGGAAGAGAAAAAGACATTCTGGCCTTCCATCACAGTGAGGAGGTGACTGGGGGAGACTCACTGTGATGGATGTTTCTCTTTTTGTGCTTTGTGTTGGCTGTGATTGTGTGTGAAATTGCTTATTTTTATTGCTCTATTGCTGGACTGTGGGTGACCTTTCATTTCACTGCACATCTTGCATGTGTATGTGACAAATAAACTTGACCTAAATTCCCCCTCTTTTAATGTAAATGGACAGTCCGCCCTGTGGCATGGTTTATTGAACTGGGCAGTCGTGACCTTCTTCAAGTTGGTCATCGTTGACACACATCCAGTGCCGTTATTTTGCCGTTCGTAACTCGCTTTTGGGTAGGACCACAGCGGGCGGGCGGCACGGTGGCGCAGCGGTAGAGTTGCTGCCTTTCAGCGCCAGAGAATCGGGGTTCCGTCCTAACCACGGGTGCTGCCCGTGCGGAGCTTGTACGTTCTCCCCGTGACCGCGCACGTTTCCTCCGGGCGCTCCGGTTTCCTCCCGCACTCCAAAGACAAAGACAGCGAAACGCTGGCCCGCCGCGACCAAGGGGCCGCCCACAAGTTGCACAAAAAAACCCCAGCAAAGGGCAAATTGAGGGTGAATCACAATCGACGTCCATCGAATGCAAAACAAACAGATCGCCCGCCACAGTCGAAATGGGAGCGTGTTGGGCCCAACCTCATGAGCTGGACGCTTGCCCGAGACAAACAAAATATCCGGGAGGTGAAATAGGTCATTGGAAACCAGGCTCACAGAGATATTAAAAGAGCAAATGCATTCTATCATTCTCAGCACTTTCCACTTTTACAAAGCGTAGAATGTTATATACAAGCATAGTGGATTTCAGTAGGCATGGAGATGGTCAATAAAATCTAAAAAACTAATTCCAGTCCTTGATCGTGAGCCTGCTGGTTTTCACCCGATATATATATATACGTTGTTCCATTATATGCGTTAGTTATATGCTGTGCTTTGACCCACAGCCTGCTTTTGACATCATGCCTTTTCTCTTCCTCCTCCAATTCCCATTTATAGTTACTCATAGTTTTAGTTTCCTCCACCACTTCCGATCAAGTGGTCAGCTCCTCAAGGTGTAAAACTTTCTCATCTTCCCTCCGAATCTGTACCCATGGTCTCAGCTGCAGAAAAATAATCTCCGACTCTGCTCAAATCACTCGTTACCAAAAACGTCAATGTGGTCACTTTATGCCTAATTTAATGTTGCCTGCTGATACTTCCACATGGCCACTCCTTAACTTCCAACACATTTTCAAATTCCCTTTCTGTTTTCCACAACCGCCCTGCCTACTTCCAGAACCTTGGTGCAGCGGTAGAGTTGCTGCCTTACAGCTCCAGAGCCTCGGGTTCAATCCTGACTACGGGTGCCCTCTGTGCGGAGTTTGTACGTTCTCCCCCTGACCTGCATGAGTTTTCACCGGGTGCTCCGGTTTCCTCCTCCCACACTCCAAAGACGTACAGGTGTATAGTTTAATTGGCTTGGTAAAATTGTATATTGTCCCTCGTGCGTAGGATAGTGTTAGTGTGTGGGGATCGCTGGTCGGCGATGACTCGGTGGGCCGAAGGGCCTGTTTCCACACTATAATCTCTAAACTAAACTAAACTTGAGTCATTTGCCACAAGCCTCTTTTCTCATTTGCTTTAATTCTACTAAGCCTGCTATTTAGGATCCACTAGAATGCTCTGTTCTTTAAAGGTATCCCTGCTGTTTATATGAACTCCCTCTTCACTGAGTGCTCGACTGCTTTGCATTTCCCCTATAACCCTGCTGTGATGGAACAAAAATCCACTTGACTTATAAACCCGGCATACTGACCACCAGCACAATTTTGTTAACTACCAGCACACCTAAATAACAAAAACAGCAAGTGCTGGAAACACTCAGCAGGTCAGACCACATCTGAGGGAGGAGGAACAAAGTTGACGTTTCAGGTCAAAGACCTTTCATCAACTTTATATATAGACATAAAATGCTGGAGTAACTCGGTGGGCCAGGCAGCATCTCTGGAGGAAAATAATTGGTGACGTTTCGGGTCAGAACTCTTCAATCAACTTTACTCAGTTTAAAAACCCAACCAGTCAAGTAACTTTGCTAATAAACTGCATACAAAAGGGTCTTCAAGTTGAAACATTAACTCTGTTTTTCTTGGTTTGGTATAAACGTTAAAAAAAAAGGTCTGAAGAAGGGTCTCGACCCGAAACGTCACCCATTCCTTCTCTCCAGAGATGCTGCCTGACCTGCTGAGTTACTCCAGCATTTTGTGAATAAATCCCTAATGTATTAATGTGTGGGGATGGCTGGCTGGTGCAGACAGGATGGGCCGAAGGGCCTGTTCCCGCGATGTATCTCTAAACTGGACTAAAACCTACTTTCAAATCCGCTTGAATCGTCTTTTAACGCAGTGAATTACAGAACTGGTAATTAACTTCAATCTGTGTTATCAGACCATTGACCCTTCTGCCCGGGGCAGTAGAATGAGAGAGAACTTGGCACAGACTGCAGCACAGATCACTGTATTCTTGTGCAGGGATGATCGCTGTGCTTGGAATGTCATAATCACTGCATGGCTGGGTTTACAAATGAGTAAGTAGTTTGCCTAGCATGGAATTACATTGAGATTAACGAGAGATCATATTGGACCGGGTTTGCAATGAGCGTTTATATCACGCGGATTACCACAGTCGTACAAACCATTGGCACTCACCCCAAGGCTCCCAGCATCTTGCCAGAGAAGATTGTCTCTCCCTTTCCATTCTATGAAAACCCCTCACGACCCAAGGCGTCTCTCTTAGTTGGCCTTCCTGGCTCCTGGGAGAACCATTCCCATATTGGTAATCTCCCAACCTAATTAAATCTCTACAACCCTGGCAGCATTCTGGTTAATATCCTTTGCACCCACTCCAAGCAGAATAGCAGCAGGTTCAAATGTACAGTATCCTGCTTAGATTAGGATTATAAAACAGCATGACAGTCTAGACAGAGAGGAAATGAATGGTTGGATGAGGAAGGGGTGATGTAGAGCCCTCACATTGACCTAGTCCAATTGCAACATTTGATCTGTCCTGCATTGCTGGGCCGATCTCTCAAACAACTGGACAGTGTCATGGATAGATAGGGGTTCCAACTATCTCACTCCCATATAAGGGACAAGGTGACGTCACCGCCCCGCGCCCTACGTGACCTCACCCAGCCAGCAGCCACGTGCTCCCGCTCCACCAATGGCGGCCACCTGGGCCGGGAGGCGGGTTGCTACGCAACTCCGTTAGGTGGCGCCCGGGCCTCCGGACCTACACTGTCCAGACCTACACTGTCCGGACCTACAGCGTCCGGGCCTACAGCGTCCGGGCCTACAGTGTCCGGGCCTACAGCGTCCGGGCCTACAGCGTCCGGGCCTACAGCGCCCCCCAGGCTTAATAAGAGACAAGGGCGGTCCTGTACGGGACAAACCAATTTAGCCCAAAATAGCCCCACACTTCTTTGAGTTATTTGCTAAACTACATGAATTTTTTTTTAATGTCGCTAACATCTTTTCAAAATGTGATATTTTAAAGTTCATTTTTAATTACCTTGTGAGATTCTTTTTAATAGGTCTGAAATATTTAAATAATTTATTTTATTTTATTTTAGTTTAGTCTAGTTTAGTTTAGAGATACAGAATGGACATTCGCCCTGAATAAAGGTCTCGACCCGACACATCACTTATCCAGGTTCTCCAGGGATGCTGCCTGATCCGCTGAGTTACTCCAGCACTTTGTGTCCTGTTGTGTATTAACCAGCATCTGCAGTTCTTTGTTCCTATGTATGGAAATAGGCCCTTCGTCGACCGAATCCACTACGACCATCGATAATCGTTCACGATAGTTCTCCGCTGTCTAACCAAAGAGACTGCTGTCAAAAGGGAGACGGATGGAGTTTAAAACGCACGGGGGGGGGGGGGGGGGGGGGGGGGGGGGGGGGGGAATTACATAAAGTGCCGTAGAGACATACAACACAGAAACAGGCCCTTCGGCCCAACTCATCTGTCTCAACCAAGATGACCCATCTAAGCTAGTCCCATTTGCCAGCTTTGGCCCATATCATTAGAGTCATAGAGTGATACAGCGTGGAAACAGGCCCAACTTGCCCACACCGGCCAACATGTCCCAGCTACACTAGTCATTCTAAACCTTTACTATCCATGTACGTGTCCAAGACTACATGGTGTTATAATACCTGCCTCAACAACTCTGGCAGCTTGTGCCACATACCCACCACCCTCTGAATTAAAAATGTTGCCAATGAAATCTTGTTGCTCTTGCCATAAACCTCAATCCTCTGGTTTTTGACTCCCCTACCCTGGGTAAAAGACTGTACCTCATGATATTAAGCACCTCCGTAGATCACCCCTCATCCTCCTGCGCTCCAAGGAAAAAAGTCCAAGCATGCTGCCTGACCTGCTGAGTTACTCCAGCATTTTGTGTCAGTCTTTGGTATAAACCAGCTTCTGAAGCTTATTTAGATTTGCTGTTACCCAGGGACTCCTTCCCATTTATTTTCAATAACTTCACTTTCAGTATCAGGCAGGTGGAAGCCATGGATGATGTGGCCTCATCACTCACCTCACTGCACTTCACAATGAACTAATCCACAAAGGCTGTCAACAAGGTTCTCCCTTACCTTTAGGGAACTCGATGGCACGCATACAGAACAAGCTGAACTTTCATTCCAGCACAGGAAAGCCACAACGCGCTGGAGTAACTCAGCGGGTCAGGCGGCACCCTGGAGAAGGGGCTGATGAAGGGTTCCGACCCGAAACGTCACCCATTCCTTCCCTCCAGAGATGCTGCCTGTCCCGCTGAGTTACTCCAGCATTTTGCGTCTATCTTCGGTGTAATGCAGCATCTGCAGTTCCTTCCTACACATCCATGGAGAACATGGACAGGTGACGTTTTGGCTTGGGACCCTTCTTCAGAGAAGTCTGAAGTCTTAGAGATAGAGGAGTTGAGTTTGAAGATTGGTCTCCACCCAAAATGTTGCCTATCCATGTTCTCCAGAGCTGCTAGAGTTACTCCAGCATCTTGTGCCTTTCCTTAGTAAGTCAGCATCTGTAGTTCCTTGTTTCCATTCTTTCATTCCAACACTCTTTCCTGATGTAATTACTGTATAATCCCTTCCCCCAATAAGCAGACTTGAAACATTTACTGGGTCTGGAGAGGAGGAATGGGTGACGTTTCGGGGTCGAGACTCCATGTTCTCCAGAGATGCTGCCTGTCCCGCTGAGTTACTCCAGCATTTTGTGCCTATCTTCGGTGTAAACCAGCACCCACACTCCCTTCCTACACACCGAAACGTTTACTGTTCTCCGCGGAAACGTTGCTGTTTGAAGCATTTCCCTTCAGCTGGGTTGAGTCTGAAGTTGGGGCCCAAGTGGACGATCCAAACCACACCCACCTCCCTCCCCAACTACTTGTCCATTATTCACGACGTTGTCGAGACGTGTACAGTGTACCTCGGTGCTACAGGACGGGCAGAAGGGAACAGGACAGGCCTGTCACAACCAGGTAAGGCCCTTACCTCTGCTGCACCTCTGGATTTGAAATTCCCGCTCGCACGCCCTTTATTCTCCCTCAACTTCGATGCCGGACACCGTCAAGTACTTGTGTTAACTTTAGCCTGCTGATTACAGCGCAGCAATGCAGGCAGAGCCATTCCAAACAGCCAACTCTGTTTGCAGACGCAGTGTGGTGCCAGCAACACTACTAACCCAAAGACAACCTTTAAGAAGGCCTGAGGGAGCAATGAAGAACCTCCTGAGTCTAAGTGCATAAGAATGAGGCTTGATGCATTGCGTCATGAAAGAAAATACAAGTAACACTAAGTCAGTGTTTGCGATGATTGCCCAAAGCTGGGAGCTGCTTGTAACTCCAGCCCAGTGAGGCAGCTGACATAGCTGCACTGAAGCTTGTGGACTGAAGCCCTCGTGTGACACTAAAACCTTCTCAGCTCTGTGTCATCTGAATTCTCAAAACATGATCAAGCAGCAGAACAAAAATGTCACCCGACTTTACGTCAATGAGAGAAGTCGACAATTCAACCATCAGTGAAAAGGGCCCTCCATTTCTGTCCAGGATGCATTTTGGTCTTGGAATTGGTATCGGTTTAGGTCTATTAATGTCACGAGTACTGACATACAGTGGAAAAACTTTGCTTTGCATGCTCTCCAATCAAATCAGGCAATACAATACAGGTCCACCGTCGGTTTTCTGGCAACTGGTGGCCCGGCACCTCCTTTGATCCGGACAGAATTACCAGGGCGTACTTGAAACCCCCCCCCAAAAGCCCCCCCATAAAACGTGGCGCCCAGGCCGGGTGAGGCGGCCGATATCGATCTCATTGGGACTTCCGTGGCCAGTCGGCGGGTCGTATTTGCCCCCTTGCGCCCAGGGCTCTGGATTCCGGCCCAGCCAGAGCTGGCAGATCCATTCCCATGGCCGACGTCCGAGGCTGACTTTGCGGGCCGGTATCTTGGCTACCCAGCGGCCTAGGCAGACTGTTCCGGTACCATTGGACTCCTCTCACAGGCTGTGACCTGTGTTGGTCCAGCAACATGGAAAAATCAAAATGCAAGAGGGATTAAAAAAGACAAAGTGCTGAAGCAACTCAGCGGGTCAGGCAGCGTTTCTGGCAAACATGGGAAGGTGACGTTCCAGGTCGGGGCCCTTCTTCAGATGTCATTGTCGGTTGAAGTGCGTCCTTGTGTTGTACTGTTCAATGTTCTATAAACCAAAGGACGGGAAGCGGGATTAAATTTAAGTGCATTTTTGGCTGGCATAAATATGAAGGCCCTCTTTTGTGCTGTAAATTACCGTGATTCTAACCACAGCCTAGATATCATTATCAGGACATAGGAGATTGCTCCATACACTCTGGTCTCTTTTTTCACAAGGATTCTTAACAGATAAAACAAACAGGTCAAACTCCCTGTCAGGGCAGTACACAGGCTGATGGGACTCAAACACACACTGGATTAGTCCACCAATGTCAGAAACAAAGACAGTCCCACAAGGTCATTGTCCAGCCATTAATATTCCAGAAGGCCAATTCTTGTGAACATTGATCAGTGCGATCTAGTTAAGGAAATGTATTTCGATGATTATTTATTGATAAAATGTTTGAAATGACATTTCACACTACAAAATGGGCTACTGTAAAGAAAAAATTGTTTCATGTTCATCTTTATCTTGTTGATTATCATCAGTATAGATTCTGCATGGGTTTCACAGAGATTAGGAAGTGCTGCAGGCACACAGGCAATAGACAATAGATAATAGACAATAGGCGCAGGTGTAGGCCATTCGGCCCTTCTAGCCAGCACCGCCATGCACTGTGATCATGGCTAATCATCCACAATCAGTACCCCATCTCCCCATATCCCTTGACTCCGCTATCTTTAAGAACTCTATCTAACTCTCTCTTGAAAGCATCCAGAGAATTGGCCTCCACTGCCTTCTGAGGCAGAGAATTCCACAGATTCACAACTCTCTGGGTGAAAATATTTTTCCTCATCTCCGTTCTAAATGGCCTACCCCTTATTCTTAAACTGTGGCCCCTGGCTCTGGACTCCCCCAACATCGGGAACATGTTTCAAGCCTCTAGCATGTCCAATCCCTTAATAATGTTATATGCTCCAATAAGATCCTCTCTCATCCTTCTAAATTCCAGTGTATACAAGCCCAATCGCTCCATTCCTTCTCCATATGACAGTCCCGCCATCCTGGGAATTAACCTCGTGAACCTACGCTGCACTCCCTCAATAACAAGAATGTCCTTCCTCAAATTTGGAGACCAAAACTGTACACAATACTCTAGGTGTGGTCTCACTAGGGCCCTGTACAACTGCAGAAGGACCTCTTTGCTCCAATACTCAACTCCTCTTGATATGAAGACCAACATGCCATTAGCTTTCTTCACTGCCTGCTGTACCTGCATGCTTACTTTCAGTGACTGATGAACAAGGACACCCAGATCTCGTTGTACTTCCCCTTTTCCTAACTTGACACCATTCAGATAATAATCTGCCTTCCTGTTCTTGCCACCAAAGTGGATAACCTCACACTTATCCACATTAAACTGTATCTGCCATGCATCCTCCCATTCACACAACCTGTCCAAGTCACCCTGCAACCTCATAGCATCTTCCTCACAGTTCACACTGCCACCCAGCTTTGTGTCATCTGCAAATTTGCTAATGTTACTTTTAATCCCTTCATCTAAATCATTAATGTATATTGTAAATAGCTGCGGTCCCAGCACCGAGCCTTGCGGTACCCCACAAGTCACTGCCTGCCATTCTGAAAGGGACCCGTTAATCCCTACTCTTTGTTTCCTGTCTGCCAACCAATTTTCTATCCATGTCAGTACTGTACCCCCAATACCATGTGCTCTAATTTAGCCCACTAATCTCCTATGTGGGACCTTATCAAAGGACTGAGAGGCCTACGGACCTGTACGTCTTTGGGAGGAAACCGGAGCACCCGGAAAAAAGCCATGTGTTCCCAGGGAGAATGTGTACACTCCATACAGACAGCACTCGTAGTCAGGATCAAACCCTGGTCTCAAGCCCTGTAAGGCAGCAACTCTACCGCTGTGTCACTGTGCTGCCCCGTTAGGTCATAGAGTCATACAGTTTGGAAACAAGGCCTTCAGCCCAACTTGCCTATGCTGACCAAGATGCCCCATCTACACTAGTCCCACCGACCTGCGTTTGGCCCATATCCCACTAGATGTCTTTTAAATGCTGTTCGTATCAGTGCAAGGAAGATTTCCACTAACTATTGAACTGAATACTCATTCAAAACGAGTGAAAGGCACAAAAATATGCAATGAGGAAAGTATTGAAAACCAAAATAATCAAGCTATTGATGAGATTGAACCAATAGGTATCATGCCAACCCACACCCCACTAATCACACTCAAGAAAAAATAGACTTACTTATCTGTTTAATGATCCTCTATTTGATTTTCCAAAGAATCGTCCAGCTGCCTGCATTTACTCTGAACATGTAGGCGGCCTAAACCCATAAGTAGACTAATGACAGCTTATTCTCCAATCTTAGAGAAGGATCAAGGTTAAGAAGGAGACCTGGTGATCATGGATTGGATGGGATCAATGCGAAAACTGAACAACCTGATTTATTCACAAGATGCTGGAGTAACTCAGGGGGTCAGGCAGCATCTCTGGAGAGAAGGAATGGGTGACGTTTCGGGTCGAGACCCTTCTTCAGGCTGAGAGTCGAGGGTAAAGTAAACGAGCGATATAGACGGGGATGTAGAGAGATACAGAACAATGAATGAAAGATATGCAAAAAAGTTACGATGATAACGGAAACAGGCCATTGTTAGCTGTTTGCAGGGTGAGAACGAGAAGCTGGTGCGACTTGGGTGGGGGAGGGATGGAGAGAGAGGGAATGCCGGGGTCAATATTCATACCACCGGGCACCAGCATCTGTAGTTCCTTCCTACACAACCTCATTTATTCTTAGTGTTTCTTCTTTTGACGCATCACGGGTATGACATGATTTTATGGTGGACCTTTATTGCCTCAACACACAGCAAAACACGTTACATTGGAGCAACTCTTAGATGTGGTCACCATGTCAATAGAGAACAGAGCGGCAAGCCCACAAGAACAATAAAATGACTTGTCTTCAAGATTACTCCCAAATGGCTTCGGCATCATCCATAATGAAGTGCTTTTATAAACCTTTAATTGATTGATTAATTCATTGATTGATTGATTGATTGATTGATTGATTGAAAGATACATCGTCGAAACAGGCCCCTTGGCCTAATGAACCCACGCCGACCATCGATTCACACCAGTTCTATGTTTATACATCCATGCCCCATACACTAGGGGCAATTTGCAGAGGCCAGTTAACCTTCAATCACCCACATTTCCAAATGAAGAGGAGAAGGCAGGCTTCAATCAGACAGGTGAATTCTAAAGTCGAGATTGCAAATTATTCGAAGCATCAACTTTAAGATGCAACTGAATGGTTATTTTCACATGCAGTTGCCCTAATAAAAAAAATAGCCGGTTATGCCAAGTGTTGCTGTTTGTATTAAGTATGGGAGATTAAACTGCAGAGATGGATGCCTTTGATGTGCTAATACACTGCATTTACACTGGCCTTAGCTGATTTCCTGAGGTATGGCTGGCTGACAGGTGTGAGTTATTGAGCTTAACTGCTGCCGTGTTAGGAAGTTCCACTTAGATCTGCATCCAAACTCGCATATGACCATCCCAGGTCAACACGGTGTCAAGTAGTAAAGGAAACATCTGAACCACTCAGGCACATTAGAGCAGCGGTAGAATTGCTGCCTTACAGCGACAGAGACCCAGGTTCAATCCTGACTACGGGTGCCGTCTGTGCAGAGTTTGTACGTTCTCCCCATGATCACGTGGGTTTTCTCCGGGTGCCCCGGCTTGCTCCCACATTACACGGACATGTAGGTTTGTAGGTTTGTAGGTTAATTGGCTTTGGTAAAAATTGTAAATTGTCCCTCGTGTGTAGGATAGTGTTAGAGTGCGGGGATCGCTGGTCGGTGCGGACTCAGTGGGCCGAAGAGCCTGTTTCCACGCTGTATCTCTAAACAAAACTAAACATGTTATCCCTGTGCTCCGATTTCCTCCCACATTCCACAGACGTACAGGTTTGCAGGTTAATTGGATCTCTAGTTGGTGATAGGGTGATAACAGCTGGGAAGAAACTGTCCCTGAATCTGGAGGTGCGTGTTTTCACACTTCTGCACCTCTTGCCTGTTGGGGGAGGGTTCCATGGAGTTAATGATGGAAATCATTAATATTGCACTCATTGTGGGAGACTGGAACGTGTACTTGAGTCTCTGGAGGGAGCGTTAAAATCCACAACCTTCCTACTCCATGGTGGAAAGCAACTCAGTGAGGAACTTCGAGATGGATTCTTAGAACAGCTTGTACTGGAGCCTACCAGGGAGAAGGCAATTCTGGATTTAGTGTTGTGTAATGATCCTGATCTGATAAGGGGACTAGAGGTAAAAGAGCCATTAGGAGGCAGTGATCACAACATGATAAGTTTTACTCTGCAAATGGAAAGGCAGAAGGGAAAATCGGAAGTGTCGGTATTACAGTATAGCAAATGGGATTACAGAGGCATGAGGCGGGAGCTGGCCAAAATTGACTGGAAGGAGGCCCTAGCAGGGAAGACGGTAGAACAGCAATGGCAGGTATTCCTGGGAAAAATGCAGAGGTTGCAGGATCAATTTATTCCAAAGAGGCGGAAAGACTCTAAGGGGAGTAAGAGACACCTGTGGCTGACAAGGGAAGTCAGGGACAGCATAAAAATTAAGGAGAGGAAGTATAACAGAGCAAAGAAGAGTGGGAAGACAGAGGATTGGGACTCTTTTAAAGAGCAACAAAAGTTAACTAAAAAGGCAATACGGGGAGAAAAGATGAGGTACGAGGGTAAACTAGCCAATAATATAAAGGAGGATAGCAAAAGTTTTTTTAGGTACGTGAAGAGGAAAAAAATAGTCAAGGCAAATGTGGGTCCCTTGAAGACAGAAACAGGGGAATTTATTATGGGGAACAAAGAAATGGCAGACGAGTTAAACCGTTACTTTGGATCTGTCTTCACTGAGGAAGATACACACAATCTCCCAAATGTTCTAGGGGCCGGAGAACCTAGGGTGATGGAGGAACTGAAGGAAATCCACATTAGGCAGGAAATGGTTTTGGGTAGACTGATGGGACTGAAGGCTGATAAATCCCCAGGGCCTGATGGTCTGCATCCCAGGGTACTGAAGGAGGTGGCTCTAGAAATAGTGGAAGCATTGGAGATCATTTTTCAATGTTCTATAGATTCAGGGTCAATTCCTGTGGATTGGAGGATAGCAAATGTTATCCCACTTTTTAAGAAAGGAGGGAGAGAGAAAACGGGTAATTATAGACCAGTTAGTCTGACATCAGTGGTGGGGAAGATGCTGGAGTCAATTATAAAAGACGAAATTGCTGAGCATTTGGATAGCAGTAACGGGATCATTCCGAGTCAGCATGGATTTACGAAGGGGAAATCATGCTTGACAAATCTACTGGAATTTTTTGAGGATGTAACTAGGAAAATTGACAGGGGAGAGTCGGTGGATGTGGTGTACCTCGACTTTCAGAAAGCCTTCGACAAGGTCCCACATAGGAGATTAGTGGGCAAAATTAGGGCACATGGTATTGGGGGTAGGGTACTGACATGGATAGAAAATTGGTTGACAGACAGAAAGCAAAGAGTGGGGATAAATGGGTCCCTTTCGGAATGGGAGGCAGTGACCAGTGGGGTACCGCAAGGTTCGGTGCTGGGACCCCAGCTATTTACGATATACATTAATGACTTAGACAAAGGGATTAAAAGTACCATTAGCAAATTTGCAGATGATACTAAGCTGGGGGGTAGTGTGAATTGTGAGGAAGATGCAATAAGGCTGCAGGGTGACTTGGACAGGTTGTGTGAGTGGGCGGATACATGGCAGATGCAGTTTAATGTAGATAAGTGTGAGGTTATTCACTTTGGAAGTAAGAATAGAAAGGCAGATTATTATCTGAATGGAGTCAAGTTAGGAGGAGGGGGAGTTCAACGAGATCTGGATGTCCTAGTGCATCAGTCAATGAAAGGAAGCATGCAGGTACAGCAGGCAGTGAAGAAAGCCAATGGAATGTTGGCCTTCGTAACAAGAGGAGTTGAGTATAGGAGCAAAGAGGTCCTTCTACAGTTGTACCGGGCCCTGGTGAGACCGCACCTGGAGTACTGTGTGCAGTTTTGGTCTCCAAATTTGAGGAAGGATATTCTTGCTATGGAGGGCGTGCAGCGTAGGTTCACTAGGTTAATTCCCGGAATGGCAGGACTGTCATATGTTGAAAGGCTGGAGCGATTGGGCTTGTATACACTGGAATTTAGAAGGATGAGGGTGGATCTTATTGAAACATATAAGATAATTAGGAGATTGGACACATTAGAGGCAGGAAACATGTTCCCAATGTTGGGGGAGTCCAGAACAAGGGGCCACAGTTTAAGAATAAGGGGTAGGCCATTTAGAACCGAGATGAGGAAGAACTTTTTCAGTCAGAGAGTGGTGAAGGTGTGGAATTCTCTGCCTCAGAAGGCAGTGGAGGCCAGTTTGTTGGATGCTTTCAAGAGAGAGCTGGATAGAGCTCTTAAGGATAGCGGAGTGAGGGGGTATGGGGAGAAGGCAGGAACGGGGTACTGATTGAGAGTGATCAGCCATGATCGCATTGAATGGTGGTGCTGGCTCGAAGGGCTGAATGGCCTACTCCTGCACCTATTGTCTATTGTCTATTGTCTATAGTGGTGGCACGGTGGCGTAGCGGTCGGGCTGCTGCCTTACAACGCCAGAGGCCCAGGTTCAATCCTGACTATGGGAGCCGTCTGTACGGAGTTTGTACGTTCTCCCCGTGATCCGTGATCCGTGTGGGTTTTCTCCGAGATCTTCGGTTTCCTCCCACACTCCAAAGACGTACACCTTTGTAAGTGTAAATTGTCCCGTACGTGTGTAGGACAGTGTTAACGTGCAGGGATCGCTGGTCGGCGTGGACTCGGTGGGCCGCAGGGGCCTGTTTCCGCGCTGTATATCTCTAAACTAAACTAAAAAACGAAAGGATCACCATCGCCTCCAGCACGCACGGTCGTGCCAACACGACCCGCCCACAATGAGCGGCCACCATTTTAACAGATTCATCTTTAAAGACGCAGTGTGCAGCACCTCTTCATGTTGTGGTGCACTGCATTTGCCACAGAGGCCGGCTGCCAAAGGAAGCTCTGCCAAGCCCTGTGGGACATCTGGGCAAATGGCCAGGAGGTAACCTCAGCCACCTTTCTAGTGGTGACACAGCCAGTAACTTTCACATCATTATCGGTCAATGTACCTCAAGGAGTTCTCTCCCCTCTCCCTCCACATTCAGCAACCAATGGGTTTTACCAGCGGATGTGTGGTCAGGTTGACCTCAGGCCATTTTGTGCCTTGGGTCAGTGACACTCTGAGTCAGTCTCATTTATTGGGTCGCTCTCATTTTGGGGTAAGTTTCATTTTGGACCAGTTTCATTTTGGGTGTGTTTCATCGTAAGCAGTGTTGCCTCGGGTCAATGTTACTTTGGACCAATGTCATACCTTCAGGGTCTCGCCTCCAGCAATCTTGCTTTAAGCAAACTGTGAAAGAACCTTTCCTTTCCTTTGTGTGGGAAGGAACTGCAGATGCCGGCTTTACACCACCTTTCCTTTTCTATCCTTTCATCTCCTTTCCTCTCCTCCCCTTTCATTTGTCCCCACAGTTTGTCAACAGTGAGTATGGCAGAGAGATCCGATGTGGGGGGGCAGCCGACAAGAGAGGGACCCTGGTTGGGGGGCGGAGCACTGAGATCAAAGAGGGGCCATTGGGGACAACATTGAACACTTTGCAACTTTGTCGGCCCCCTTTACGTGCCCACGTTTTGCATACTTTGCGCATGGTACACAAAAACAAAGAACTCTGACATGTCACATGTGATAATAAAGTATCGATCAACCATTCATTGAGTCGTAGCAAGCGAATGATTGATCAAGGGACTTGGTGACACCTAGTTTAGTTTAGTTTAGAGATACAGCGCGGAAACAGGCCCGTCGGGAAACTGCCCATCGATCCCTGTACAGGAGCGCTGTCCAACGGCACACGCTCGGGACAATTCACAATTCTTACCGAAGTCAATTGACTCACAAACCTGTACCTCTTTGGGGCGTGGGGGGAGACCAGAGCACCTGGAGAAAACCCGCAGGTCGCGGGGAGAACGTACAAACTCCGTACAGACAGCACCCACAGTCAGGATGGAACCCGGTTCTCTGGTGCCGTGAGCCAGCAACTCTCCCGCTGCGCCAACATGATGCTCTTCAAAAGACGTTCAAGCAGTCCAGAATAATCCCTCTCACCTCATCTTACCCCCAGACCCATCTCAGCCAAGATCTTGGCCATGTAAATTATTGGCACTGTGGCCTCTGGAGGGATGAAGCTGGTTCCCCCGTAACAGATTTATTCACAAAATGCTGGAGTCGCTCAGCAGGTCAGGCAGCATCTCGGGAGAGAAGGAATGGGTGACGTTTCGGGTCGAGACCCTTCCCCATAACAGATATGCATGGTGGCGGCAAAATGGTTAGCGTCATTTCCCTGAAAACCAAATAGTCGTTGGAATGGCGGAAGTGGTGGAAATGTTGTACATAAATATAAATAAATATATATATATATATATAAAGTAAATATCACACATTAAATACATATTTCAGGATAAATTACAAACCATACACGAAATGTGCTTGAGGTTACGACACGAATAACATTGGGTCGAGCTCAGAGGCAAGCGAACTGATGCCTGGCCAACGGGTTGCAGAGGCCTACGAGGGGCTCGTGTTGGCTTTAGACAAGCACTTGTGGGCTGTGGTGACCCAGAGCCCGCTGAGAATCACAGGTGGATCTTGAATCCACTCGCAACCAGGTGCCACGTCTTTGAATTGATCCGGACGTGGCTATCATGCTGGTGTAGGAAGGGACGCTGGTTCACACCGAAGATGGACACAAAATGCTGGAGTACCTCAGCGGGACAATAGACAATAGGTGCAGGAGGAGGCCATTCGGCCCTTCGAGCCAGCACCGCCATTCAATGTGATCATGGCTGATCATTCTCAATCAGTACCCTGTTCCTGCCTTCTCCCCATACCCCCTGACTCCGCTATCCTTAAGAGCTCTATCCAGCTCTCTCTTGAATGCATTCAGAGAATTGGTCTCCACTGCCTTCTGAGGCAGAGAATGCCACAGATTCACAGCTCTCTGACTGAAAAAGTTTTTCCTCATCTCAGTTCTAAATGGCCTACCCCTTATTCTTAAACTGTGGCCCCTTGTTCTGGACTCCCCCAACATTGGGAACATGTTTCCTGCCTCTAACGTGTCCAACCCCTTAATAATCTTATACGTTTCAATAAGATCTCTCATCCTTCTAAATTCCAGTGTATACAAGCCTCGTCTCTCCAGTCTTTCAACACGTGAAAGTCCCGCCATTCCGGGACAGGCAGCATCTCTGGAGAAAAGGAACATGAGACATTTCGGGTCCAGACCGAAGCTGTTTCCACCCCGACACATCACACATCCCTTTTCTCCAAAGATGCTGCCTGACCCGCTGTGTTGCTCCTGCATTTTCATGGCATAAGGAATAGGAGTAGAATTAGGCCATTCGGCCCATCAAGTCTACTCTGCCATTCAATCATGGCCAATCTATATCTCCCTACCAACCCCATTCTCCTGCCTTCTCCCCATCACCTCTGGCACCCGCACTAATCACAAATCTATCTATCTCTGCCTTCAAAATATCCACTGACTTGGCCTCCACAGCCTTCTGTGGCAAAGAATCCCACAGATTCACCACCCTCTGACTAAAGAAATTTCTCTTCATTTTCTTCCTAAAAGAACTTCCTTTAATTCTGAGGCTACAACCTCTAGCCTCACTAGTGAAAACATCCTCTCCACATCCACTCTTTCCAAGCTTTTCACTATTCCATCCACTCTATCCAAGCCTCTGACTATTCTGTGTCTATCTGTGTGATTTTGTGTCTCTCTCAGGGTTGTAGGTTAATCGGGATTCTGTAAATTGTCCTTGGTGTGTCGGACAGAACTAATGTAGGGGTGATGGTTGGTCGGCACGAACACTGTGGCTCCCCTCCTTCTCCTTAGCAAGGGGATTGTAAAACCCCGCCCAGGTTTTAACTAATGAGTTCCCCTGTAGTAATATGAACCACATTGAGAATCATGCAGAAACAAAGATCAGCAGATGCTGGTTTATACCACAGATAAACAAACACAAGGTGCCGGAGTAACTCAGTGGGTCAATAGACAATAGACAATAGGTGCAGGAGTAGGCCATTCGACCCTTCGAGCCAGCACCACCATTCAATGTGATTATGGCTGATCATTCTCAATCAGTACCCCGTACCTGCCTTCTCCCCATACCCCCTGACTCCGCTATCCTTAAGAGCTCTATCTAGCTCTCTCTTGAAAGCATCCAGAGAATTGGCCTCCACTGCCTTCTGAGGCAGAGAATTCCACAGATTTACAACTCTCTGACTGAAAAGGTTTTTCCTCATCTCTGTTCTAAATGGCCTACCCCTTATTCTTAAACTGTGGGCCCTGGTTCTGGACTCCCCCAACATTGGGAACATGCTTCCTGCCTCTAACATGTCCAATCCCTTAATAATCTTTGCTGAAGAAGGGTCTCGAACCGAAACGTCACCCATTCCTTCTCTCCCGAGATGCTGCCTGGCCTGCTGAGTTACTCCAGCATTTTGTGAATAAATCCTTAATAATCTTATATGTTTCAATAAGTTCCCATCTCATCCTTCTATATTCCAGTGTATACAAGCCTAGTCGCTCCAGTCTTTCAACATACGACAGTCCCGCCATTCCGTGTCAAGCAGCATCAGAATCAAGCATCTTCAGTGGTCACAGTGAACATACGGGCAGAGTATCAGGGGAACTGCCTTTCCCGTGTCTGGCAGGCGAATTGTGGAGCAGATGCGTGAATTTTGTCAAGTTGTTCACTGGTAACTATGTGAAATGAAACTGTTGAGAGAGGCAAGACCTGCCTAACTCTGTCTGTAGTATAAAGGCCATACAGCAAGTACCTGTCTAGCTGACTGTATAGCAAGCAACAACAAGAAAGCTCTTAATCGTACCTCGGTACACGTGACGATAATAAACTAAACGAAGGAATGCATGGCGGACGCAGCGGTATAATTGCTGCCTTACAGCGCCAGGTCAATCAGCACGGGTTTGATCCTGACTACGGGTGCTGTCTGTACAGAGTTTTGTACGTTCTCCTCGTGACCTGCGTGGGTATTTTCCAGGTGCTCCGGTTTCCTCGCACATTCCAAAGACATGCAGGTTTATAGGCAAATTGGGCTTTGGTAAAATTGTAAATTGTCATCGTCATAGAGTGATGTAGTGTGGAAATAGGCCCTTCATCCCAAGTTGCCCACACCAACCAACATGTCCCAGATTCATTAGTCCCACCTGCCAGTATTTGGTCCATATCCCTCCATACCTGTCCTATCCATGTACCTGTCTAACTGCTTCTTAAATGTTGTGATAGTCCCTGCCTCAACTGCCTCCTCTGGCCTCCTCTGGCAGCTTGTTCCATACATCCACCACCCTTTGTGTGAAAAAGTTACCCCTCAGATTCCTATCAAATCTTTTCCCCATTAAATTTTTGTCCCTATCAGTGTTGGTGTGCAGGGATCACTGGTTGGCATGGACTCAGTGGGCCGAAGGGCCTGTCTCCACATTGTATCTTTAAAGTAAACTAAACTAAACCTGCAGAAACTTGAGGAAGGAACTTGAGTATTTTGACCGATTAGATGGTTCGTTCTGTGACGGATGTTTCTATGACGACAGAACTTAATTGGCCAATGAAAATGTCCTGAAGCTGTGAAAGGCGATAAATAAATGCAACCTCTTGCAACAGGTTGGTGAAATAAGCCGTTACGAACATTAATCAGGAATGCTAATCTCAATGGCCAAAACGGCCCTGTGATAGACACAAAGTGCTGGAGTAACTCAGCGGGTCAGGCAGCATCTGTGGAGAAACGGAATCGGTGACGTTTCGGGTCGGGTCCTTCTTCAGACCTGTCCAGAACAAGGGGCCACAGTTTAAGGGGTAGGCCATTTAGAATTGAGATGAGGAAAAAAAATTTCAGTCAGAGAGTTGTGAATCTGTGGAATTCTCTGCCTCAGAAGGCAGTGGAGGAAAATTCTCTTAATGCATTCAAGAGAGAGCTAGATAGAGCTTTTAAGAATAGCGGAGTCAGGGGGTATGGGGAGAAGGCAGGAACGGGGTACTGATTGAGAATGATCAGCCATGATCACATTGAATGGCGGTGCTGGCTCGAAGGGCCAAATGGCCTCCTCCTGCACCTATTGTCTATAAGAATGTGCCCAATATTCTATTTAATTTATTACATTTCTGCTCCATTTCTTCCCTCCTGTCTGCGTTTCCTCCTGTGAACTTGGCTGGTTATAGCCCCACCCCAGAGCCATGAGCTTGCGGATTCAAACAGAATGTTGTCTGTGTGGCTCAGCAAGTCCAGCACAATGGGGCAGTGGGTAGTGCTGCTGCCTCCCAGCACCAGGGACCTGGGCTGGATCCTGACCTTGTGTGCTGTCTGTGTGGAGTTTACACATTCTCCCTGTGACCCCGTGGGTTTCCTCCGGGTGTTCTGAATTCCTCCCATGTCCCAAAAACGTGCAGGTCTGAGGGGTTTATAGGGCTCTCTAAATCGCCCCTTGAGTGGAGGGAACGGGTGAGAAAGTGGAATGACATAGAACTAGTGTGAACGGTTGACCGATGGTCAGCACAGACTCCATGGGCTGAAGGGCCTGTTTCCATGCTGTAAAACTGAAAACATGGACCAAGATATCAATGTAGGGGAGATTGGGGGTATTGTCCTCCTGCCGTGATGTTAAACGGACCCTAGAAACAACTAACAAGGAGAGGAATAGATCGGGTAGACACACATAGTCTCTTGCTCAGAGTAGGAGAATCGAGAACCAGAGGATATAGGTTTAAGGTGAGGGGGGAAAGAATTAATAGGAACACGAGGGGTAGATTTTTCATGCAAAGGGTGGTGGGTGTATAGAACGAGCTGCCAGAGGAGGTAGTTGGGGCAGGGACTATCGCCACATTTAAGAAATAGTTAGACAGGTATATGGATAGGACAGGTTTAGAGGGATATGGGTCAAATGCAGGCAGGTGGGACAAGTGCAGATGGGACATGTTGACTGGGATGGGCAAATTGGGCCAAAGGGCCTGTTTCCACACTGTAAGACTCTATGACAGCAGATGCTGGTTTACAACAAAAGGCAGTAATTGCTGGAGTAACTCAGCGGGTCAGGCAGCATCTCTGAAGGACATGAATAAGGTGACGTTTCGGGTCGGAGTTGGAGGGTACAAATTATGCCCTGGCACCAACTGAAGTAAGTTCTTCCCATTACCTGGCAGAGGTGCCTCCAGCAAACAAGGACTGTTAAACAGAGTCGACGGCCATACATTGCATGGCCTGTTTGCACCAGCATTGCTGTGCATGTGCAGTGCTTGCCAAAAGCAACAAGAGGGGCCCAGGCCGGCAGCAGAGCTGTTGGCCGTGTGTGGAGTGCGTGGAGACCTGCCTGAGAACTACGAGGAAGGGCGATATAAATGTGCCTCTTTCTTCATCCTTCTGCAGGCAGACCACAAGGGTGTCCAGCAGCGAAAACCCAATAGCACAGGACAGAGCAGGCTGGGATAATGATAGTGGAGGAAGGAACTATCACTATCCCAAAGTAGTATAAGAAAATAACTGCAGATGCTGGTACAAATCGAAGGTATTTATTCACAAAATGCTGGAGTAACTCAGCAGGTCAGGCAGCCTCTCGGGAGAGAAGGAATGGGTGACGTTTCGGGTCGAGACCCTTCTTCAGACTTCAGAGTCTGAAGAAGGGTCTCGACCCGAAACGTCACCCATTCCTTCTCTCCCGAGAGGCTGCCTGACCTGCTGAGTTACTCCAGCATTTTGTGAACAAATCACTATCCCAAAGGTCGACCCAAAATGCTGGAGTATTTTGCCGGAGCATTTTGGTGTATTAAATCTAAAATGCTGGAGTAACTCAGCGGGACAGGCAGCATCTCTGGAAAAAAGGAACAGGTGATGTTTCAGGCGGAGATCCTTCTTCAGACTGAAGAAGGGCCTCGACCCGAAAGGTCCCCCATTCCTTCTATTCAGAGATGCTGCCTGTCCCGCTGAGTTACTCCAGCATTTAGTGTCTATCTTTGGGATAGTGATAGTGATAGTTTTTATCATTCTCATCTTGTACTCAGGGGCACCAAGGCACCTGAAACGACTTTACTCTTTCGAAAACATTTGGTGACAGAGAGTTGATGTATTTTTAGTCTATCTTCAATGGTGGCAAAAAATAATTAACAAGTGTCATGAAAGACTATTTTCACAATATTTCACACTCTTCAACAGCATCCATTTTTTCCCCACAGACCCACATTTGCAGCTCATGCAATGTCGGTTGGAATCGTTAACTCTTCCTCTCCTTCCAGCCCTCTGAGTTACGCCAGCATTTTGTGTCTATCTCCAGCTCCAGAGATACTGCCTGACCCAGTGAGTAACTTCTGTCCCACTGAGTGACTCCAGCATTTTGCATCAGAACGGTCTCGACCCGAAACGTCACCCATTCCTTCTCTCCTGAAATGCTGCCTGTCCCGCTGAGATACTCCAGCATTTTGGGTCCATCTTCAGTTCAAACCAGCATGTGCAGTTCCTTCCTACACAGAGCACATTAGCCTTTGTTTGAAGCAATCATTTAAAAAATAAATATTTGTTTGCTCGTTTTTTCCCCCAAATATTTGTTTGCTCCAGCATGTTCTTCGCAAGATTCCACTATCCGCAGTTCCTTGCGTCACCAAACATTTCTCCTCAGCTCAGTCCTAAATTCAATGATTCGATGACCCTTTTTTGTCGCATGTACCTCGGTCAAGGAACACAGTGGCGCAGCGGTAAAGTTGCAGCCTCACAGCACCAGAGACCCAGGTTCAATAATAATAATAATAATGCATTACATTTGTATAGCGCTTTTCTAAAAACTCAAAGACGCTTAAACCATGAGTGCCGTCTGTACGGAGTTTGTACGTTCGCCCTGTGACTGTGTGGGTTTTCTCCAGGTGCTCTGGTTTTCTCCCACATCCCAAAGACATGTAGGTTTGTAAGTTTGTTGCTTTCTGCAAATTGTCCCGATGGAGTCGGATAGAACTAGTGCATGGGCGGTCATTGGTTGGCACGGACTCGGTGGGCTGAGGTGTCTGTTTCCATGCTGTGTCTCCAAACTAAACAAACTTGCCACCCCAGGAATGAGGCTGGTATCCTTCACTGGACCTCCTCCATGACAAGTCTATCCTCAGTTTAATTTAGATTAGAGTCCGCGCTGACCAGCGATCACCCCGTACACGAGCACTATCCCACGCACTAGGGACAATTTACAATTTTACCATGGCCCATTAACCTACAGAGCTGCACGTCTTTTGGATGTGGGTGGAAACCGGAGCACCCGGAGAAAACCCACGCAGGTCACGGGGAGAATGTACAAACTCTGTACAGACAGAACACGTGGTGAGGATCGAACGCGGGTCTCTGGCGCTGTAAAGCAGCAACTCTACCGATGTGCCACCGTGCCGCCATGTACGCAATACGACAAACCTGCTCAAGTGACGAGCGGCCCCCGACTGTAATCGAGTGGGTCTGATGTCACAGGAACCCCTGGGATGAATCGAGGCTTTGTGGCTGCTTTGAACAGTGGCTCCATTATTCAGCACAAGTTAAAGGAACACTAGCATAACACAAGCACAAACAGCAAGGAGACACTAAATGCTGGAGTAACTCAGCGGGACAGGCAGTATCTCTGGACAGAATTCTCCCACTTCTCCCACTTCAGGTAGTCCCTGCCTCCCCCCTCTATCCCTTCCCCCTTCCAAGTTCTCCTACTAGTCATCCTGTCTCCGACTACATCCTATCTTTGTCCCGCCTCCTCCCCTGACATCAGTCTGAAGAAGGGTCTCGACCCGAAACGTCACCCATTCCTTCTCTCCCGAGATGCTGCCTGGTCCGCTGAGTTACTCCAGCATTTTGAGTCTACCCTAGAAGGAATGGGTGACGTTTTGGGTCGAAATCCTTCTTTGGACCCGAAACGTTACCCAATCTTTCTATCCAGATCCTCTGCCTTTCTCCGTGAGTTACTCCAGCATTGTGTGTCTATCTTCGGTGTGATTCAGCATCTGCATTTCTTTCCTACACAAAACAGCAAGTGTTTCTTTTGAGGCCGATTCTACCCGACATGGTGAAGGGCACTTTGTGGAGTAATGGAAGAGGAGTGGGAAGGAATTGAACAGGTCGTTATTGTTGACGACAGACGTTTGAGTCCTGTACGGTTTTATTGTCATATGCACAAGTACAGTGAGCTACAATGACAAATCTTGCTTGTGAGCATTACAGTTGCCTTTTCAAGATAAGTACGCAATTCAAAATACTCTTGATGGGTTGAATGTGCCACATATTTACTCTGGTGACAAAGCAAACAGACTGAAGGATGAACGTGGAACAGGAAGAGGAACACAGGCAGTGTGTGGATAAAAGAGTTCATAGACAAAGACTATTTCCTGTAAAGTAATCAGGGCTACCACCTAATCTGACATAAAAACCCAATGAAAATTGTAATTCTGTGTAACCAAACTGTCCTCTCCCCAGCCAGAGAGTGGCCTTGGCCTCATTGGTGACTTTTGAACGATCTTTAATCAGACTTTATCTTGCACTAAACGTGAAACACTTTATCCTGTATCTGTGCACGGCTTGATTGTGATCATGTGTAGACGTTTCGCCGACTGGACAGCATGCAACAAAAAGCTTTTCACCGTACCTCAGTACACGTGACAATGATAAACTAAACCAAACTAATGTACCTTAACCACTACCCTGCACCTGCCTTGCCATCAGTAAGCAACGTGCTCATTTACTTGTGCAAGTTATTGGCATTAGTCAAAAGCCAACATTAATTTTCTCCGTTTAGTTTAGTTTAGATTAGTTTAGAGATACAGTGAGGAAACAGGCCCTTCGGCCCACCGAGTCCGCACCGACCAGCGATCCACGCACATTAACACTATCCGACACACACTAGGGACAATATTACATTTATACCAAGCCAACTAATCGACAAATCTGTACGCCTTTGGAATAGACAATAGACAATAGGTGCAGGAGTAGGCCATTCAGCCCTTCGAGCCAGCACCGCCATTCAATGCGATCATGGCTGATCACTCTCAATCAGTACCCCGTTCCTGCCTTCTCCCCATACCCCCTCACTCCGCTATCCTTAAGAGCTCTATCCAGCTCTCTCTTGAAAGCATCCAACGAACTGGCCTCCACTGCCTTCTGAGGCAGAGAATTCCACACCTTCACCACTCTCTGACTGAAAAAGTTCTTCCTCATCTCCGTTCTAAATGGCCTACCCCTTATTCTTAAACTGTGGCCCCTTGTTCTGGACTCCCCCAACATTGGGAACATGTTTCCTGCCTCTAATGTGTCCAATCCCCTAATTATCTTATATGTTTCAATAAGATCCCCCCTCATCCTTCTAAATTCCAGTGTATACAAGCCCAATCGGAATGTGGGAGCAAACCGAAGATCTCGGAGAAAACCCACGCAGGTCACGCGGGGAACGTACAGACTCTGCACAGACAGCACCAGTAGTCAGGATGGAACGTGGGTCTCTGGCGTTGTAAGGCAGCAACTCTACCGCTGCGCCACTGTGCCTGTCTGTCATATTTGCAACTCAGCCACAACTTTGTTCAAGTTCATTCCGCAGATTAGGAAAAGCCTTGTGTGTGTGGTGAAACAACGATCCACAGTTCTGGAGATGAGCTCCAGCAACTCAATGGATGGGAAGATATTTCCCTGATCACCGATGCAGAAACAGAGCCACAATATTGCCGTCCAAGTGCTCTCCGGATAGCTGGCACAGTGGAAGTAATGTGAGCTCATTCTCTTTCAAATCTTGGCATGTTGTGCACTAACTAACTTCCACCATTACTCTGTGCCAGATGCCTAGTTCCCAAGATGGACACAAAATGCTGGAGTAACTCAGCGGGACAGGCAGCATCCCTGCCTGGGGGGATATGAATGATGTGCGGGAAGATAAGAATTGGTCTTGGCACCATGGTTGGCACAGGTATTGTGGGCCGAAAGGCCTGTCTGCTGTATTGTTCTATGTGAGATGACAGTAGTGTTGCCAACTGTCCCGTATTAGCTGGGACATCCCGAATTTTGGGCTCAATTGGTTTGTTCCATACGTGACCGCCCTTGTCCCGTATTAGGCCCGGGGGGGGGGGGGGGGGGGGGCTGTAGGCCCGGACACTATATGCCCAGACACTGTAGGCCCAGACACTGTAAGCCCAGGGGCCGCTGTAGGCCCGGACACTGTAGGCCCACACACTGTAAGCCCAGGGGCCGCTGTAGGCCCGGACACTGTAGGCCCAGACACTGTAAGCCCAGGGGCCGCTGTAGGCCTGGACACTGTAGGCCCAGACACTGTAAGCCCAGGGGCCGCTGTAGGCCCAGACACTGTAGGCTAACGGAGTGTGTTCGGAGAAGAGGGGCCGAGTGGGTTCGCCGAACGGAGGTTGCTTAGCAATCCGCCTCCCGGCCCAGGCGGCCGCCATTGGTGGAGCGGGAGCACGTGGCCGCTGGCTGGGTGAGGTCACGTGGGGGGCGGGTGGTGACGTCACCTTTTGTCCCTTATTTGGGAGTTAGAAAGTTGGCAACCACTAGATGAGAGGCAGAGATTTAGCAAGAGAGTTCCAGAATTACAGTCCTGTATCTGTGCACTGTAAATGGCTCGATTGTAATCATGTATTGTCTTTCCGTTGACTGGATGGGACACAACAAACACACGCGACAATAAACTAAACTGTATGCATAGTAAATAAACACAAGAGCTATTATTTTTGATCAGAAAACGCCAAAATGATAACTAATATTGTTTTCTAAAAATATTCGAAGGAACGAGAGGGTTAAGGCTTCCAGTGTTTCTGCCTTGTGTCCATTAGGCCAGTGTGCAAGGGAAATATTCTGCCATGGAACATTACTCACATACGCCATCCTCCCGCCCGCCTGCCTGCCTGCCTGACAACTTGATTTACAATGCTGCATGTCCCTCTTCATGACGTGCCTTTTGGCAACGCTCAGCTGCGAGGATTTTCCCAGTCGGAGACCCTTCCGGCTCGCTGCCTCTGTGTAATAGTCTCAAGGCAGGTATCCCCCTTCACTCTCCCCATCCCCCTCCCCCTCCGGCCTCTCGTTCTCCCTTTCAGTGAATGGGAGCTCAAATGAATAGCAACTATTCAGTCTTTTACCCAGGACGTGCCAAATATTTTTTTTCTTTCCTCCATTCTCTCTGTGTAACCCCCCCCCCCCCCCCCCCCCCCCCCCCGCTTCCATCTCACCAAGGAGGGGGTCATGACCTCAGCTTAAATCAGGCAAACGAGAGCACTCCGGCCTTGTTTTCATGTCATGTGCAATTAGGCATTCAACGCACATTCCCACCCCTCCTCGAACGCACACTCTCCCTCACCTTCAGCAGCCGAGAGATGGGCAGAGTTGCTTCACTCCTTTGATCTGCCTGCCACATTTTAGTTTAGTTTAATAATAATAATAATAATACACCGCCCCGACGTGGCAAGTTCAACAGCCTGACCTCGGGAGAATACGGCAGGGAAGAGAAATTACATTTTGGCCTTCCATCACAGTGACTGGAGGAGACTCACTGTGATGGATGTTTCTTTTTGTTTGGTGTTAGTGTATGATTGCATGTGTTATTACAAATAAACGACTATTGACTATTGACTATTGACATTTCATTTGTATAGCGCTTTTCTGGAAACTCAAAGAGGCTTTACAGAGTAAGTACAACATAAAAATAAATAAATAAACGAACAAAAAAAGGAAAGAAAAGGAGGAGCGACGGTCAGTGGTTGAAGGCAGTGTTGAACAGGTGAGTCTTAAGTGATGTTTTGAATGTGGTGAGTGAGGAGGAGTCTCTGATGGTTTGAGGTAGTGAGTTCCAGAGGGTGGGAGCAACGATGGAGAAAGCCATCGTTTAGTTTAATTCAGAGATACAGCGCAGAAACAGGCCCTTAGGGCCACCGGGTCCGCGCTGACTAGCGATCCCCGCACATTAACACTGTCCTACACACACACACTAGGGACAATTTTACGCTTATACCAAGCCAGTTAACCTACAAACCTGGATGTCTTTGGAGCGTAGGGGGAAAACGAAGATCGTGGAGAAAACTCACGCAGTCACGGGGAGAACGTACACACTCCGTACAGACAAGCACCTGTGGTGCGGAATCGAACCCGGGTCTCTGGCGCTGTGAGGCAGCAACTCTACCGCTGCGCCATTTCATTCACTTGTTTTATTTAACTGTACCAACACCATCCTCTCTTCTTCTGAATGCCCTGCATCAGGACAAGATCTCTGAGACCCGCTGCCCTCAGTCTGACTGCCCCATGAGGACGCTTTGCAGAGGGAGGGATGTCGGGTATGCAGTCTTAACCCCACAGCTGGGTGGAGATGTGTTTAGTTTATTGTCACGTGTGCCGAGGTACAGCGAAATGCTTGTGTTGCGTGCTAACCAGTGAGAGGAAGGACGATACATGATTGCAATCGAGCCACCCGCAGTGTGCAGGTGCATGATAACGAAATAATGTTTAGTGCAAGGTAAAGCGAGTCAAGTCCGATCAAAATCCCATTGAGGTCGAGATTGGCTGCCACATTTTCATGGGTAAAAGCCCCGAAGAAAGAGGTTAAAAGGAATAGCTGCAAACATGGTTCCTGATGGTGTTGGAATGCGCTATTAGAAGTGAGTGTGTGCGTTGGGGGAGTTTCGTTTAATTTAGTTTGGAGATACAGCGTGGAAACAGGCCCTTCGGCCCACCGAGTCCACACTGACCCCTGCACATTTAACACTCCCCTACACACAATAGGGACCATTTTTACATTTACACCAAGCCAATTAACTTACAAACCTGTACGTCTATGGAGTGTGGGAAGATCTGGGAGAAAACCCACGCAGGTCATGGGGAGAGCGTACAAACTCCGTACAGACAAGCACCTCCAGTCAGGATCGATGCCGGGTCTCTGGTGCTGTAAGGCCGCACCTCTACCGCTGCGCCACCGTGGCAGGAGGTGAGTAGGAACTCTGCCGCACATGAAGATGTGAGACACGAGGTTGCGCCATCTTTACTCGACGACCTGTCCCTTTGGCGAAGATCTGACGTAGCACGCCATCAAGTCCCCATTCATCGCGAGCGAGACAAAGAGGGATTTCTTGGCATGAGACCTTCTTGCAAAAGTAGCCAGGGGCTGGGACAAAGTGCACTTTCAGTTAAAGAATCCAGCGTATCGCAAAAACAAAAACGCCTTCGCTTTGCAGCCTTCTTGTGGCAAAATCAATTGAGAGGAAAAACAATCAAGTTTGGCATTAAACCATCAACAGAGAGAACGCGAGTCTTTGAAGGGATTTGTTTCAAATATCTGGGTACATTTTGTTGGCTTTAGGACCACCAGCTAATAAAAGAGAATAAAAATCAAAAAAACATTCCAATGCAATTTACACTGAATGTTGTCTAACCTCTTGTGGGGCCATTTTGTAGAAGCAGTGAGACTTTTATGTATTTTCACTGGCTTTGGAGATTTCTGAGGTAAGATGCTTTGTCTTTTACTTTAGACTCTGGGCTTTAGAGATACAGCGTGGAAACAGACCCTTTTCCCTCATCTCCGTTCTAAATGGCCTACCCCTTATTCTTAAACTGTGGCCCCTTTTCCATACTTATTTTGGAATATTTTTTAAAACTTATAATGCATTGGGGGAAGGAGAGGACCCCATCAAGCTCATTCTGTCATTATGTAAAATCATAGCTGATTTGAATGAATGAACGAATGAATGAATAAGTTTATTGGCCAAGTATGCACACACAAGGAATGTGCCTTGGTGCTCCGCTCACAAATGACAACACAAACATTCAGTTAACAATTAAGAATAAAGCATAACCACATCAAAACAATAAGGATACAACATTATGGTCTAAACATGTGGGTGAAAATAAACCAGAGCAAAAAAGATGATGGTAACCTCAATTTGATGGCAACCTCAGCTTTGTCTGCAACATTGGGCCATTGAACCCTTGATAAAAACGCTTTCACCCGCTTGCTCCTCACGGATCTATCTATCATCCATCTTAAAAATATTCAAAGACTCTGTTGCCAGCATCCCACAAGAAAGAGAGTTCCAAAGACTCATAACTCCTTAAGAGAGAAAAAATTCAGCAAATCTCTTGGGCAACACTATTTTTTTAGATAGCGACTCCTCAATGAGTTGCTCCAGCAGTTTGTCATTTGCTCAAAATTCCAGCATCTGCAGTTTCTTGTATTGCCTCCTTCCAGATAGTTCAGTGAATTATTCCATCTCAGTGGGTGACACGGTGGCGCAGCGGTAGAGTTGCTGCCCTATAGCACCAGAGGCCCGAGCAAAGATAATAGACCAGAGCAAGGTAGACCACTCGGCCCTAAAAACCGTAGTGCGCCATGGCGCCATTTTAGTGGGCAGAAACTTGCAGAAACATTTAAAAAGAAAAAAAAGAAAAATCTGTGAGTTGATAGATGAGATATCTTCTGCATTTTAATGGTATCATCGCACATACTGTTCCCCCAAAACACTGATTACACTGCGAGAGGCATAGCGAATGGCGGGTTTTGCCTACTAAAATGGCGGACGTTAAGCTCCTTTGTGTACTACACTTCAGTATAGGCGATTTCAACAGAGTGGTCCATCTTGTTCCTCTGGTATCTTTGGGCCCCGAGTTCGATCCTAACTCTGAGTGCTGTCTGTTCGGAGTTTGTTCGTTCTCCCTGTGACCACGTGGGTGTTCTCCAGGTGCTCCGGTTTCCTCCCACACTCCAAAGACGTACAGCTTTGCAGGTTAATCGGCCTTTGTCAAAAAAATTGTAAATTGTCCCCAGTGTGTAGGATAATCTTAGTAAACAGGGGTAACTAGTCAGCGTGGACTCGGTGGGACGACACGCCCGTTTCCACGCTGTATCTCAAGTCTAAAAGTCTAAAAAGTTCCAATTAGCTCTCTTTCCTTGCTTGTTTTAAAAGCGCAACGCCTTTTGTCTTCGATTTGAGTCATTCACATGGAAACCCCAAGAGTGAAATTATTCCACTGGAGTTTAGTTGATTATTGTCATGTGCCGAGGTACCGAGTTACAGTGAAAAGCTTTTTTGTTGCGTGCTCTCCAGTGAGTGAGAAAACTACGCATGATTACAATCAAGCCGTCCACTGTGTACAGTAGGGTTGCCAACTTCCTCTCTCCCAAATACGGGACAAAGGGTGACGTCACGGCCGCATTGGTGGAGCGGGAGCACGTGGCCGCTGGCTGGGTGAGGTCACGTGGGGCGCGGGGAGGTGACGTCACCCTTTGTCCCTTATTTGGGAGTGAGGAAGTTGGCAACCCTACTAATATGGGACAAGGGCGGTCCCGTACGGGACAAATAAATTTAGCCCAAAATATGGGATGGCCCGGCTAATACGGGACAGTTGGCAACCCTAGTGTACAGATACAGGAGTGAATTTTTTTCCACTGTACTATCGGATGGAGCTTTTTATCTTGGGTACCTCAAAGACACAATTTGAACTTTAGACTTTCGAGACACAGCGCAGAAGACGGACGAGGAGAGGAATTTAGTTTGGTTTCGTTTAGTTTAGAGATACAGCATGGAAACAGGCCCCTTCGGCCCACCGGGTCCGCACCGACCAGCGATCCCCGCACATTAACACTATACCCACTAGGAACAATTTTCACATTTACCAAGCCAATTAACCTACAAACCTGCACGTCTTTGGAGTGTGGGAGGAAACCAAAGATCTCGGAGAAAACCCACGCAGGTCGCGGGGAGAACGTACAAACTCCGTACAGACAAGCACCCGCAGTCGGGATCGAACCCGGGTCTCCGGCGCTGCATTCGCTGGAAGGCAGCAACTCTACCGCTGCGCCACCGTTGGTTTGTGGGCCGAGTTGGTCGAGGGCGTCGGAGGAGGCCCTGCAGCAGCCTGGGGATCACCTGGGCTCACCTGGGCTCACCTGGATTGGGGCCATTCCACCACATCCAGCCTATGGGCCAGACTTTATACTTTGGACATTTTCTCTTTGTAAATGGCGCTCAAATATGGCGACTTGTGCACGCGTAAGCTATGCCATAAAGATTTCACCGCGCAATGCATCCGTGACAACAAAGAACAATTGATTTATCCCTCGGCTAAAACGCACTCAACATAATCTGATTAAAATGTATTGGTGTTCATGGACATGCTGTGTAAAACTTGGTTTCCATCTGCTACCAGGTTATAAAAATGACCACTGTAATTAGAGTAATTTAATCCTTGGAAAGCATTGCAGAATGTTCAGGCTACAGGGGGTGCTATTTAAATGCTAGTACTTACTTTCATAATAAATCACAAATTATTAATCTTATCCCTGATACTACACGCACAGGGAAGTCTAGCCACAGAGTCATACAGCGTGGAAACAGGCACTTGCCCACGTCACCCAACATGTCTCATCTACACTAGTCCCACCTTCCTGCGTTTGGCCCATTTCCCTTCAAACCTGTCCTATCCATGTGCCTGTCTAAATGTTTCTTAAACGTTGCGATAGTACTTGTCTCAACTACCTCCTCCAGCAGCTCGTTCCATACACCACTACCCTCTGCGTAATAAATTACCCCTAAGGTTTCTATAAAATGCCCCCCCCCCTCTCCTTAAACCTTTGTCCTCTGGTTCTCGATTCCCCAACTAGGCCGGAGACTCTGTGCATTAACCTGATATATCCCTCTCAAGATTTTGAACATGGCGGACAGATAACAATATAAGTGGGCAGGCTGGCTGCTTTCTGACTACACACAGTGGGGCTACACAATATGGGGTGGCACGGTGGCACAGCGGTAGAGTTGCTGCCTACCAGCGCCAGGGACCCGGGTTCAATCCTGACTATGGGTGCAGGATGTAGAAAGTTTGTGCGTTCCCTCGGTGACCTGCGTGGTTTTTCTCAGAGAGCTCCGGTTTCCTCCCGCACTCCAAAGACTTGAAGGCTATTTGGCTTGGTAAAATCTCAAATTGTCCTCGGTGTGTGTAGGATAGCGTTTGTGTGCGGGGATCGCTGGTCGGTGCAGACCCGGTGGGCCGAAGGGCCTGTTTCCACGTTGTATCTCTAAACTAAACTACACACACTTGGGCAGCTTACAACCCAGCGTTATGAATATGGATTTCTCTAACATCGCATAACCCTTGCTTGCCCTCTCTCTCCGTCCCTCCCCCACCATATTTCTCCTGCTAATTTCACTGTCCCCTTGATTAGATTTTACTGATTGAATGCCTCGTTGTCACCTTTCCCATAGCTAACAATAAACCATTGTACATTTCCTTGATCATCGTCTGCTTTGATCTGTCTTTTGAACACCTTACCCTTCCATATCTCTGGTGTCTCCCTCTCCCCCTGGCTCTCAGCCTGAGGAAGGGTCTCGACCCGCAACGTCACCCATTCCTTCTCGCGTTTTGTGTCTGCCTTTGGTGTAAACCAGCATCTGCAGTCCCTTCCTACACACGATTTATCTCTGTCTCCATCCCATGCGTGACTAAATAGCAACCACAATGTCAGGTGAACGGCCAAACTAGAAAAGTCAGCTTCCAAAATCAGCAACTTCAAGATGTCTCTCGCGTTTTGATGCCTTCTGGGGATCTCAGCCAGAGCAAGCAGTGGGTGTCTGGTAACATTAGGCTATGGGGCGATTACGCTCGAGCAAAGGATTTTAAGAGTGTTGGCTTGCACCGCTGGAAAATCTTTCTTCAATCCTATTGTGGCTGTAGGTCAATGTTGAAATCAGAAAGCAGGTCCGAGAGAGGCCACAAGTAAGCAAGCATCAAGCGAGGAGGGAAGAAGAACAGAACAAAATGAGGGGTGATTGATTGAGATGTGGGAGAGTGAGGAATAATTCAGAAGATGTATGAAGCAAGCGAGTTGTGACTGAGCATAAATGGGGAGTGAGTTTAGTTTAGTTCAGAGATGCAGCTCTAATCACCAGTGTTGATCAAGTCAGATTTAAGTTTCTTTAGACCTTTGAGATACAGCGCGAAAACAGGCCCTTCGGTCCAACGAATCCGTGCCGACCAGTGATCCTCGTACTAACACTATCCTATGCCCGAGGGATCATTTGCAATTTTTACTGAAGGCAATTAACTGACAAACCTGTGTGTCTTTGGAGTGTGGGTGAAAACCGGAGCTCCCTGAAGAAGGGTCTCGATCTGAAACGTCACCCATTCCTCCTCTCCGGAGATGCTGCCTGACCCGCTGAGTTACTCCAGCATTTAAACCAGCATCTGCAGTTTTCTTTCCTTCACCCGGAGAAAACCCACGCGGTCATCGGGAGAACATATAAACTCCACACAGATAGCACCCGTGGTCAGGATCAAACCCGGGTCTCTGGCGCTGCGAGGCAGCAACTCTACCGCTGCGCCACCGTGTCAACCCGCCCGTGTGCAATAGAAAGGCAATGCTCAGGGGATTTTAACTATAATGAAAATGTTATCGATGACTTTGCGCGGCACAACAGCAGAGTTGCTGCCTTGCAGCGCCAGTGACTCGGGTTCGATCGTGACTACGGGTGCTGTCTGTGTGGAGTTTGCGCATTCTCCCTGTGACCGTGTGGGTTTTCTGCTGGTGCTGAAGTTTCCTCCCACGTCTCAAGGACATGCAGGTTTGGATAGACTAGGCTTGTACTCGCTGGAATTTAGAAGACTGAGGCGGGATCTTATAGAAACATATAAAATTCTTAAGGGGTTGGAGAGGCTAGATGCGGGAAGATTGTTCCCGATGTTGGGGAAGTCTAGAACCAGGGGTCACAGCTTAAGGATAAGGGGGAAGTCTTTTAGGACCGAGATGAGAAAACATTTCTTCACACAGAGAGTGGTGAGTCTGTGGAATTCTCTGCCACAGAAGGTAGTTGAGGCCAGTTCATTGGCTATATTTAAGAGGGAGTTAGATGTGGCCCTTGTGGCTAAAGGGATCAAGGGGTATGGAGAGAAGGCAGGTACAGGTTACTGAGCTGGATGATCAGCCATGATCATATTGAATGGCGGTGCAGGCTCGAAGGGCCGAATGGCCTATTCCTGCACCTATTTTCTATGTTTCTATGTTTCTATGTAGGTTAATTGTCTTCTGTAAATCGCCCCTAGTGTGTCGGATGAAACTCGTGTACTTGAGATCGCTGGTCGGTGCAGACACTTGTTTCCACGCAGTGTCTCGAAACTAAACCAAACTCAGACTCCACTTTTGAGCGAGGGTTTGAAGATGAATTCCCAACTTCACTAATAATTAAAGCGAGCGTTTTCCTGGAACTCGGAATGCAATGTCCTAGTCAACAGTTTGCCTGCCTTTTACACAATCCAGTAATTATACCTACATTTAAAAAAAAGACAAATATTAAAAACAGATGTTGTGAGACCTCTGTGGCTTTAGTTGGCTTTGGAGCACGCTTTTCAACAAATCCCAGTGTTGGCTGGTCGCTGAGATTTCAGCCATCCCTTTCTCCGCTTTTTAGCTTGGAAACCAGGTTACACTTAAAGTAACTGGCAATGGGTCTGTACGTCCCTCAGCATAATCCCCCAGTCTGCTACAGACCAGCTCACTAGCAGACCACCATAGAGTGGCTACCCTATGTGCAACAGGAAACTTGCAAATGCTTTCCTGTTGTCACCTACCTGCCAACGAAACACAACCTGAAGCTAATAACGTGCAGTAAATGCGTGAAGGTTCTCGTCCATGGTTTTACTGATGAGAAAACAGATCAGACCATCGAACATGGCAGCATGGTGGCGTAGCGGTAGAGCTACTGCCTTACAGCATCACAGACCCGGGTTCGATCCTGACTACGGGTGCTGTCTGTACGGAGTTTGCACGTTCTCCCCGTGATCTGCGTGAGTTTGCTCCAAGATCTTCGGTTTCCTCCCACACTCCAAAGACGTACAGGTTTGTAGGTTAACTGGCTTGGTGCACAATGCAAATTGTCCCTAGGGTGCTTTGGATAGTGTTAGTGTGCGGGGATCGCTGGTCGGTGCGGACTCAGTGGGTCGAAGAGCCTGTTTCTGCTCTGTATCTCTAAACTAAGCTAAACTAAACATAGAACATAGAACAGTACAGCACAGGAAAGGGCCCTTGGCCCACAATGTCTCCGCTGAGCGTGACTAGTTTAGTTTAGTTTAGTTTAGAGATACAGTGCGATTCCTGCACACGAACACTATTCTACACACACTAGGGACAATTTACATCTTTCACCTGCACCTCCTCCAACCTCATCTATTGCATCCGCTGCTCTAGATGTCAACTTCTTTATATCGGCGAAACCAAGCGCAGGCTCGGCGATCGCTTCGCTGAACACCTGCGCTCGGTCCGCATTAACAAAACTGATCTCCCGGTGGCCGAGCACTTTAACTCCCCCTCCCATTCCCAGTCTGACCTCTCTGTCATGGGCCTCCTCCAGTGCCATAGTGAGGCCCGCCGGAAATTGGAGGAGCAGCACCTCATATTTCGCCTGGGCAGTTTGCAGCCCGGTGGTATGAACGTCGACTTCTCCAACTTCAGATAACTCCTCTGTCCCTCCCTTCCCCTCCTCCTTCCCAGATCTCCCTCTATCTTCCTGTCTCCACCTATATCCATCCTTTGTCCCGCCCCCCTGACATCAGTCTGAAGAAGGGTCTCGACCTGAAACGTCACCCATTCCTTCTCTCCCGAGATGCTGCCTGACCTGCTGAGTTACTCCAGCATTTTGTGAATAAATCGATTTGTCCCAGCATCTGCAGTTATTTTCTTATATTACAATTTTACCAAGCCAATTAGCCTGCCAACCTGTACGTCTCTGGAGTGTGGGAAGAAACCGGAGCAGCCGGAGAAAACCCACTCAGATCATGGGGAGAACGTACAAACCGTACAGACAGCGCCGTAGTCAGGAACGAGCCCGGGTCTCTGGCGCTGAGAGGCAGCAACCGTGCACCTGAATCGTAACTCTGTGGATTTTCTCACTTTCCTTAGAATGTCAACTTTGTTTATGAACCTGTGTAGGAAAGAGTCTGAAGAAGGGTCTCGACCCGAAACGCCACCCATTCCTTCTCTCCAGAGATGCTGCCTGACCTGCTGAGTTACTCCAGCATTTTGTGAATAAATACCTTAGAAAGTAAACCTGATTAATATCTCCCAAAGTATATTTCAATTTCCTCTCATTTCAGAACCTTGTTACAGTCAAGTTATTTGTGCTCACTGCAGGCTGTGGTTGTTACAGATATGGATGAATCTTCAGACTGAAGAAGGGTCTCGACCCAAAACGTCGCCCATTCCTTTTCTCCCAAGATGCTGCCTGACCTGCTGAGTTACTCCAGCATTTTGTGAATAAATACCTTCGATTTGTACCAGCATCTGCAGTTATTTTCTTATAGGTTTACTTTCTAGGTCATATTGAACAGTGACAACATCAAAGAGCTTTTACTTTCTGCACACACCACCACACTCAGCAACATGTCTTCCCCTCTGTTATCAGCTTGTTTAGTTTAGTTTAGTTTAGTTTAGAGATACAGCAGGCACTTATGGAAACAGGCCCTTCAGCCCACTGGGTCCACACATCCACTAATTACCTGTTCACACTAGTTCTATGATCAAGGACAGATTGATCACAGCTGTTGTCAGGCAACTAAACCATCCCACCAACAACCAGAGAACAGTGCTCAGCCTCTATCTACCTCATTGTAGACCCTCCCACTACCTTTGGTCAGACTTTAACTTGCGCTAAATGTTATTCAGGTTATTCCCTTTGTCACATGTGGACGGTTCGATTGTAATCATGTATAGTCCTTCCGATCACTGCTTAGCACGCAACAAAAGTTTTTCACTGTACCTCGGTACACGTGACAATAAACTAAGCTCAAACTCAAACTCCCTAAACACTGGGGGCAATTTACAGAGGCCAAATATTTTTGGGATATGAGAGGAAACCCACGCAGTCACAGGGAGAACGTGCAAACTCCACACAGACAACACCCGAGTGTAATCTTCACGGTTTAGTTCAGGGCGGCACGGTGGCGCAGCGGTAGAGTTGCTGCCTTACAGCGAATGCAGCGCCGGAGACTCAGGTTCGATACTGACTACGGGCGCCGTCTGTACGGAGTTTCCACGTTCTCCGCGTGGGTTTTCTCCGAGATCTTCGGTTTCCTCCCACACTCCAAAGACGTACAGTATGTAGGTTCATTGGCTGGGCAAATGTAAAAATTGTCCCTAGTGTGTGTAGGATAGTGGTAGTGTGCGGGGATCGCTGGGCGGTGCGGACCCGGTGGGCTGAAGGGCCTGTTTCTGCGCTGTATCTCTAAAAATCTAAAAAAAATTGTTTTTAAATCACACAGGCAGCAGCCAAGGTCAGGATCGAACCCGGGTCTCTGCGGCTGTGAGGCAGCAGCTCGACCCGCTGCGCCACTGTGCCGACCGGTTCTCTGAATGGCCGTTCCAAAAGCTAGAGTGCAGTCTGATTCTCCACGACCTTATTGCAGATATTGTACTTTGTCTCTGAAACTGCTGCACTGCAATGTTGGGAACACATCCAGGAATCTGTATCTTTCCCTTTACTCTACCTATCGTACTTGAGTTTGGCCTGATTGTATTAATGTATAGCATTATTTGATTTTGATCGGATAGCGTGCAAAGCAAAGCTTTTCACTGTACACATGACAAAATGAACTTAAACCTGGGATGATATTTGGCCCACTAGATACATATCAGTTCCCATTCCCCTCCTCGTGATTTCCCCATAACCCTACGGCTTACCTCCCACATCCCTCTGATTATTTCACCACTTACCCTCAATAAATGGCCATTTACAGTGGCAAGTGGTAATTTACAGAAGTCAGTTGAAAAAGGGTCCCGACCCAAAACGTCACCCATCCGTTTTCTGCAGAGATGCTGCCTGACCCACCGAGTCACCCTTAGCATTTTGTGTCTTTCTTTGGTGTAAACCAGCATCTGCAGTTCCTTCCGCAGGAAAAAAAACTGCAGATGCTGGACAAAATCAAAGGTAGACACAAAATGCTGGAGTAACTCAGCGGGTTAGGCAGAGAAGGAATGGGTGACGTTTCGGGTCGAGACCCTTCTTCAGACTGATGTCAGGGGAGGGGGCGGGACAAAGGTAGAATGTAGTCGGAGACAGGAAGACCTGTGGGAGAACTGGGAAGGGGGAGGGGATAGAGAGGGAAAGCAGGGACTATCTGAAGTTAAGACTATCTGCAGTTTCTCCCTACACATCCATGGAGAACGTGGATAGGCGTCCTTTCGGGTTGCGACCCTTCTTCAGAGAAGTCAGAAGTCTGAGAAACAGAGGAGTCGAGTCTGATGAAGGGTCTCGACCTGAAACGTTGCCTATCCATATTCTGCCATTTTATCTTCGGGATGGGAAACAATCAGAACACTCAAAGGTATAATCATACAATCACAGGGAGAACATGCAAACTCCACGTAGATGGCACCGGAAGTCAGGATTGAACCTGGGTTGCTGGAGTTGAGGCGATTGTGTTAACTCATGCCACTATCAGCTGCAGAGGTCTAAAAAAATTCACAACCGGTCAGGCTGACCCTTTGCAGGAGGATTTTATCAGCTCCAACTTCTGCCTTGTTTTCACCCTCACTCCAGAAATGGAATAGATCCCTGTGACAATGGGTAACAACAAAAATCCCCCAAATTCACTGGTTGCATCAACAATCCTATTATTACAAACTGATCTCCCAAATCCAATACTCCTCGAATAGACACAAATTGCATCTGCAGCTCCCACCAACACATCCAATATTCCTCGGTTACATCAATAATCATATACATCGTACCGGCCACACAATGTTTCCCAGTTATAATGACATTCCTAACATCACCAATGCACCAAAGGTCTTGCCTTCAACAGCCCTGGCACAACTCCAGTTAGTATAATTGTACTAACTTAATTACATAACTGTGTTCACGTTAATATGTGGACTAGTGAGCATCTGTATACCAAAGGACAATTCAAGAGTAAAACACCAGCTGCACAAAGGCAAAAAACTACCAGACAAGGCCCGAACAAAGACCGTAGTTCCAAGTAGACACTAGTTCCAAATGAGGAGCACAACAACAGATCAAGGAGTGGCCTCCAAGACTGACATCCCACAACAGCAACCAGAGACAAAAAATATACATTGCTTAAACACCAAATCACAACATATTTACCTTGTGGTTTATCCGGTTATTGGCACAGATGAATTCCCTTTTTCCTTGCATGCGTTCCTTAACATTAACTCAGATTTCCCGATTTATCTGCAAATACAAAAAATATATATAAAATAAGTGTTTCAAAGTTCTCAACACTGGGATACAATACCTAGTTTTATTTCTAGTTCTGCTCCAAATACTTTACATTAGGCTTTGGAGATACAGTACGGAAACAGGCCCTTCAGCCCACCGCGCCCGTACTGACCAGCGATCACCCCACTAACACAGTAAGAAAATAACTGCAGATGCTGGTACAAATCGAAGGTATTTATTCACAAAATGCTGGAGTAACTCAGCAGGTCAGGCAGCATCTCAGGAGAGAAGGAATGGGTGACGTTTCGGGTCGAGACCCTTCTTCAGCCTGATGTCGGGGGGGGGGGGGCGGGACAAAGGAAGGATATAGGTGGAGACAGGAAGATAGAGGGAGAACTGGGAAGGGGGAAGGGAAGAGAGGGACAGAGGAACTATCTAAAGTTGGAGAAGTCAATGTTCATACCGCTGGGCTGCAAGCTGCCCAAGCGAAATATGAGGTGCTGTTCCTCCAATTTCCGGTGGGCCTCAGTATGGCACTGGAGGAGGCCCATGACAGAAAGGTCAGACTGGGAGTGGGAGGGGGAGTTGAAGTGCTCAGCCACCGGGAGATCAGGTTGGTTAAGGCGGACTGAGCGAAGGTATCGAGCGAAACGATCGCCGAGCCTGCGTTTGGTTTCGCCGATGTAATGAAGTTGACGTTTAGCACTAACACTAACCTACACACTCGGGACAAGTTACAATATTTTTCCTACAGCAAAGTAACTTACAAAGCTGTCGGTCTTTGGAGTGTGGAAGGAAACCAGAAACCCCGGAGAAAACCTACGCGGTCCCAGGGAGAACGTGCAAACCACGTACGAACAACACCCATAGTCAGGATCGAAGCTGGACCTCTGGCGCTGTGGAGCAGCAACTTTACTGCTGCGCCACTGTGCTGCCACTGAATAGCTGATATATACTGAAAAACTATACTGTTCCCACCAACACATCCAATATTCCTCAGTTACATCAATAATCATATACATAGTACCGGCCACACAATGTTTCCCAGTTATAATGATGTTCCTAACATCGCCAATGCACCAGAGGTCTTGCCTTCAACGGCCCTGGCACAACTCCAGTTAGTATAATTGTACTAACTTAATTATATAACTGTGTTCACGTTAATATGTGGATTAGTGAGCATCTGTATACCACAGGACAATTCAAGAATAAAAAACACCAGCTGCACAAAGGCAAAAAACTACCAGACAAGGCCCGAACAAAGACCGTAGTTCCAAGTAGACACTAGTTCCAAACGAGGAGCACAACAACAGATCAAGGAGTGGCCACAACATCTGTAAGAACCGACCCCTTTCAGAACGAGGATGGACACAAAATGCTGCAGTAACTCAGCGGGGCAGATCGTCGACCCCTATTAGAAGTTCCTTTCTTCCACTATTTCAATACATTTGTTACAAATCTCACCAGAGTAAATTTCACCTTGTGAATGCTCACATAATTGCAGCTCAAATTTCCTCTCTCCATTGCCTTGGAATTTCTACAGGTCTCCCCATACTGTGGGCTGAGAGAGTGACCAGGATCTGAAGCCAAGAATCATCTCCTTCCAGGCCTTGCCTCACACTGCACTGCGCCAACCCCGGGCATCAGTCAGGGCGGCACGGTGGCGCAGCGGTAGAGTTGCCGCCTCACAGCGCCAGAGACCCGGTTCGATCCTGACTACGAGTGCCGTCTGTGACGGAGTTGTACGTTCTCCATCTGCTGGGGTGGTGAATCTGCGGAATTCTTTGCCACAGACTGTGGAGGCCAAGTCAGTGGATATTTTTAAGGAGAGGTAGATAGATTCTTGATTAGTACGGGTGTCAGGGGTTATGGGGAGAAGGCAGGAGAATGGGGTTAAGAGGGAAAGATAGAACAGGCATGATTGAATGGCGAAGTAGACTTGATTGGTGGAATGGCCTAATTCTGCTCCTATGCGTTATGAACTTATGAGGCAGATGAGAACTTATCAGCGCTCAGTAACTCATCAAATGATCCATTGTGTGTAAGACAATAACTGCAGATGCTGGTACAAATCTAGCGGTGGTACGCACACCCCCATCCATATTAAAGGACGGAGGTGGAGCGTGTTTCCAGTTTCAGGTTCTTGGGTGTCAACATTTCTGATGACCTCCTTGGACCCACAATACCTCAACACTGATCAAGAAGGCTCACCAGCGTCTCTTCTTCCTGAGGAGACTAAAGAAGGTCCATCTGTCTCCTCAGATTCTGGTGAACTTCTACCGCTGCACTATCGAGAGCATCCCTTACTTAACTGTATCACAGTATGGTTATGGCAACTGCTCTGTCTCCGACCGGAAAGCACTGCAGAGGGTGGTGAAAACTGCCCAACGCATCACCGGTTCCTCTCTCCCCTCCATTGAGTCTATCCAGAGTAGGCGATGTCTGCCAAGGGCGCGCCTGCATCGTCAAGGGACAGCTCTCACCCCAACCACAGATTGTTTACCCTCCTCCCATCTGGAGGTGTTACAGGTCTCTCCGTTCCCGGACCTGCAGGTTCAGGAACAGCTTCTCTCCTGCGGTCGTTACCTTACTTAACTCTGCGCTTCGATGATTGCTGCCATCCCCCCCCCCCACCCCCCCCCCCCCTCATCGGGCACTCCTCCCATCAGTGACTGATCTCGCTCACCGAATTCCCACTACCGCTACTGTGCATATATGTATATATTATATGGTTTACTATTCCATCGCATGTACTCTGGTTAAGATGCTAACTGCATTTCGTTGTCTCTGTACTTGTACACTGCGCAATGACAATAAAGTTTGTATTGTATTGTATTGTATTGTATTGTAAATCGAAGGTATTTATTCACAAAATGCCGGAGTCACTCAGCAGGTCAGGCAGCATCTCTGGAGAGAAGGAATGGGTGACGTTTCGGGTTGAGACCCTTCTTTGGCAATCCATGGTACCAGATGCTCGACAATGCCTCCCAATATTCCAAGCTTTCACACGGTTCAAAAGACAGCTTATCGACACCACAACAATGACCGTCTTCGAAACATCGTCTGATAGAGGTGGTGGGTGGGGTTAGTAACAAATACAAACCCTTGTTCTATATTTTTTTCGGCCTCTCTCCTTTCTCAGTTAGGATACTGGTTCCGGGCTTCACGGAAGAAAGGGAAAGAGAGAGGGAGGGAGAGAGGGAGGGAGAGAGGGAGAGAGAGAGGGGGAGAGAGAGAGAGAGAGAGAGAGAGGAGAGAGAGAGAGAGAGAGAGAGAGAGAGAGAGAGAGAGAGAGAGAGGGAGGGAGGGAGAGAGAGAGAGAGAGAGAGAGAGAGAGAGAGAGAGAGAGAGAGAGAGAGAGAGAGAGAGAGAGAGAGAGAGAGAGAGAGAGAGAGAGAGAGAGAGAGAGAGAGAGAGAGAGAGAGAGAGAGAGAGAGAGAGAGAGAGAGGATGAGAGAGAGAGAGAGAGAGAGAGAGAGAGAGAGGAGAGAGAGAGAGAGAGAGAGAGAATAGAAAATTTGTGCATTCGGCCGACAATCTGCCTCGAGCGGAAGTGAGAAACCAAGAATGGCAGTTCACGACGCCCATTCACCTCCCCGCCCCTGCGGCCCACGCAAGGCAGAATCTGTGGGCGGCAATCTAAATTTAGACACCCAGTGCAATATTTAGCCTTTATCAGAATGACAAAGAAAACCCCAGGATGTGGTTAGGTGTAGGAAGTGGACGTATTCATGCTGACGTCACGGTGCCGCCAAGAAGCACACGTGTGTGTGTGTGTGGTAACGACCTCGATTCTTTTAAGACTGGAGGATACTTGACACCAATAGAGTCTTGTTAGATCGAGTTTGTGGGTCAATAGGTGCTTGGTACAAATGTTATCAGGCTACCCTCTCTAGGCATTGCCCCAGCCATCAGGAAGAAGATATAGGAGCCCGAAAACCGTGAGGTCCAGGTTCAGGTGTAGCTTCTTCCCTACGGCCATCAGCCTTATTAAACACTGCAACCTCTAAATGAGCGCTGAACCATATAGACTTGGGGAACATTGGCTTTTGTCTTTTTTCACTATGTTTGTTTGTTTGTTTAATGTGTGTGTACATAGATGATAGACACAATAGCTGGAGTAACTCAGCGGAACAGGCAGCATCTCTGGAGAGATGGAATACGTGATGTTTTGGGTCGAGACCATTCTTCAGACTGTGGATATATATATATATATATATATATATATATATATATATATATATATACACACACACACACCCACACACAAATGTCTATATATGTGTGTGTGTGTATACAAATTTGAGGAAGGATATTCTTGCTTTTGAGGGCGTGGCAGCGCAGGTTTACTAGGTTAATTCCCGGAATGGCGGGACTGTCGTATGTTGAAAGACTGGAGCGACTAGGCTTGTATACACTGGAATTTAGAAGGATGAGAGGGGATCTTATCGAAACGTATAAGATTATTAAGGCGTTGGACACATTAGAGGCAGGAAGCATGTTCCCAATGTTGGAGGAGTCCAGAACCAGGGGCCACAGTTTAAGAATAAGGGGTAGGCCATTTAGAACGGAGATGAGGAAAAACATTTTCAGTCAGAGAGTTGTGAATCTGTGGAATTCTCTGCCTCAGAAGGCAGTGGAGGCCAATTCTCTGAATGCATTCAAGAGAGAGCTAGGAAGAGCTCTTAAGGATAGCAAAGTCAGGGGGTATGGGAGAAGGCAGGAACAGGGTACTGATTCAGAATGATCAGCCATGATCACATTGAATGGCGGTGCTGGCTCGAAGGGCCGAATGACCTACTCCTGCACCTATTGTCTATTGTCTATTACAAGTCAGTCTATAGCTCAGCGGTATTAATGTTGATTTCTCTAATTTCAAGTAACCCCTACATTACCCCCCCCCCCACCCACCCCCCCCCCCCCCCCCCCCAAAGTCCTGTCAGTTCCATCGTTCACATCTATATATCGCTTCATTATCTCCTCTTCCCCAGCCAACAGTGGGCCGTTATTCCACCCTTTTCTTGGTCATCTTTGTTCGGCCATTTTCTTCCCTCCAGTTTCAGTCCGAAGATGGGTCCCGACCCGGAACCTCATCCATCTATTGCTCCAGAGATGCTGTCTGACCAACTGAGTTACTCCAGCATTTTGTGTACATCTTCTGACACACACCATTTACTTCCAGCTTTCCTTCTTGAGTTTAGTTTAGTTTAGAGATACGGCTCTTCGGCCCACCGAGTCCACACCGACCCAGCGATCCCCGCACATTAACACTACCTTACACACACACACAAAGGGCATTTTTTACATTTCTACCTAGCTAGTTACCCTACAAACCTGCACATCTTTAGAGTGTGGGAGGAAACATAGAAACATAGAAAATAGGTGCAGGAGTAGGCCATTCGGCCCTTCGAGCCTGCACCGCCATTCAATATGATCATGGCTGATCATCCAACTCAGTATCCCGTACCTGCCTTCTCTCCATACCCCCTGATCCCTTTAGCCACAAGGGCCACATCTAACTCCCTCTTAAATATAGCCAATGAACTGGCCTCAACTACCTTCTGTGGCAGAGAATTCCACAGATTCACCACTCTGTGTGAAAAAAAAACGTTCTCATCTCGGTCCTAAAAGACTTCCCCCTTATCGAAGATCTCGGAGAAAGCCCACGCGGAAGAACGTACGAACTACATACGGACAACACCCGTAGTCGGGTTCGAACCCAAGTCTCTGGCGCTGCAAGTGCTGTGAGGCAGCAACTCTACCGCTGCGGCCCCGTGAAGTCCTAAATTATCCCCTGCATTTCCACCACTTCAGGGAATTTGGCTTCATTTTCCACAGCATATGATAGATAATTTTCTCCTCATTATCAATGGATGGAAAATCTAATCATTTTTGCATTTTCATTCGCAATCTTTCTCCGTGCCAACCTGAGAGATCATTTTCCGTGTGCCTTTTTTTGTGTCTGATTTGGGCTTCAATAGACTTATTTTTGATGGAAAATAACCTCTGTGTCATCCTTGCAGTAACTGCCTACTCTCAACAGAAACTAAGTTGATCAAGAGGCATGTTAACTGTGACTGAACTCGCACACGCAGTGCCCAACGACCTGAAATTAAAGAATCAAAATCTGAACTCTGCATCAATGAATCATCATTATTTTTCCCGTGGGTGATTGCAACGCTTCAAGAACTTCCGGAAGACTTACTAAAACGCATGAGCTGAATGCCACTTCAACCAGCTTCAGTCTACTCCTCAAACAAGACAAAAAACAGATTTGTCGGTCTTCTGGGACCTTGCTGTGTCAAAATCACGGCTCCATTGGAACATTTATCAGGGGCGTCACAGTGGTGCAGCCGGTAGAGCTGCTGCCTCACGGAGTCAGAGGCCCCCGGTTCGATCCAGACCTCGGGTGCTGTCTGTGTGGAGTTTGCACCTCCTCCCCGTGACTGCGTGGGTTTCCTCCGGGTGCACTGGTTTCCTCCCGCACCCCAACCACGTGCTGGGTTGTAGGCTCATTTGGCCTCTGTAAATTGCCCAGAGTTTGTAGGGAGTGGGTGTGGACGTAGAATAACAAAGAACAGGTGACCGATGGTCGGCATAGACTTGGTGGGCTGAAGGGCCTGTTTCCACGCTGTACCAACAAAATACTTTAGACTTTCAAGGTACAGCGCGGAAACAGGCCCATCGGCCCGCCAAGTCCATGCCGACCAGCGATCACCCAGTACACTTGCACTATCCTACACACGAGGGACAATTTAGATTATTTTTTAACAAGCCCAATTAACCTGCAAACCTGTACATCCTTGGAGTGTGGGAGGAAACTGGAGCACCCAGAGAAAACCCACGCAGTCACAGGGAGAGCGTACAAACTCCGTACAGACAGCACCTACAGTCAGGATCCAGCCTAGGTATCGGGCACTGGAAGACATCAACTCTACCGCTGCGCCACCGTGCCACCCCAAATACTTAAATATGTTTAAAAATAGTTTCGTTTTGAATTATGAGGTTTGGCTGCACAAACCAGACTTGTACCTAGGATTAACAGATCATCTAAATGAGCTAAATTTGCTTGAGTAAATTTTAGAGATTGGGTGTTTTGCGAGAATTTATAACCCAGGATGGGAGGGAGGGCAAATGAACAGGCATTTGCAGGTGCCAGTGGGATATCAGGAACCACTGCTGCACGTAAAGAGTGGTGGAAACATGGTGTCATGTTCGGCACAGACATTGTGGGCCAAAGGGCCTCATTAGTGCGGTACTGTTCTACGGTGGCGCAGCGGTAGAGTTGCTGCCTTACAGCGAATGCAGCGCCGGAGACTCGGGTTCGATCCTGACTACGGGCGCCGTCTGTACGGAGTTTGTACGTTCTCCCCGTGACCTGCGTGGGTTTTCTCCGAGATCTTCGGTTTCCTCCCACACTCCAAAGACGTACAGGTATGTAGGTTAATTGGCTGGGCAAATGTAAAAAATGTCCCTAGTGGGTGTAGGATAATGTTAGTGTGCGGGGATCGCTGGGCAGAGCGGACCTGGTGGGCCGAAGGGCCTGTTTCTGCGCTGTATCTCTAAATCTAAAAATAATCTAAAATGTTTTATGATCTCCCAAATGGTAAACATCTTTGAAGGTGGTCAATGGGGAACTAAACAGACAGGGCGGCAGATCCAGGTTCGATCCTGATTACAAGTGCTGTCTGTATGGAGTTTATACGTTCTCCCCGTGACCTGCGTGGGTTTTCTCCGGGTGATCCGGTTTCCTCCCACACACCAAAGACGCAGAGGTATGTAGGCTAATTGGCTTGTGCAAGTGGTAAATGGTCCCGAGTGGTGAATCTGTGGAATTCTTTGCCACAGAAGGCTGTGGAGGCCAAGTCAGTGGATATTCTTATAGACAATAGGTGCAGGAGGAGGCCATTCGGCCCTTCGAGCCAGCACCGCCATTCAATGTGATCATGGCTGATCATTCTGAATCAGTACCCCGTTCCTACCTTCTCCCCATGCCCCCTGACTCCGCTATCCTTAAGAGCTCTATCTAGCTCTCTCTTGAATGCATTCAGAGAATTTACCTCCACTGCCTTCTGAGGCAGAGAATTCCACAGATTCACAACTCTCTGACTGAAAAAGTTTTTCCTCATCTCAGTTCTAAATGGCCTACCCCTTATTCTTAAACTGTGGCCCCTTGTTCTGGACTCCCCCAACATTGGGAACATGTTTCCTGCCTCTAACGTGTCCAACCCCTTAATAATCTTCTTAAGGCGGAGATATAGATTCTTGATTAGTGCAGGTGTCAGGGGTTATGGGGAGAAGCCAGGAGAATGGGGTTAGGAGAGATAGATCAGCCATGATTGAATGACGGAGTAGACTTGATGGGCCGAATGGCCCAATTCTACTCCTATCCCTTATGACCTTGTGACTTGATATTCACAATTGCGAAGATCTGGGCATAAAATCCCGACTGCCGCTCAAAAGCAGTGCTGAGTGAGGGCTGTACTGGTTTAGAGATGCAGCGTGGAAACAGGCCCTTCAGCCCACCGAGTCCGTGCCGACCAGCGATCCCCCGCACACTAGCACTGTGCGACACACTCGGAACAATGCACAATTTACAGAGGCCAATTAATCTACCAACCCGCAGGTCTTTGGTAGGTGGGAGGAAACCGGAACACCTAGAGTAAACACAAGCGGACACAGAGAGAACATGCAAACTCCTCACAGACAGACTGCACCCGAGGTCAGGATCAAACCCGGGTCTCTGGCGATTGTTGTGACATTGCAAGGACTACTTTGTTGTATCACAAGGACTACTTTGTTTGCCTGTGTAGTAATGTGTATATAAGAGAATGAGGTGATTTGGTGGTCACTCTGGTTCCAGGTAGCTATGGAATAAAACGCCTGGATTTAAGCTCCAGCTTTCTAACCTTTTAAACACGTGTACTTGTGGTCCGTCCAGAGTCATAACAAAGGTATAACAGATACCGGACCACGAAGTACAACAGCGATGTGAGGCAGCAACTCTACCGCTGCGCCACTGTGCATGTTCATAGGTTCTAGGAGCAGAATTAAGCCATTCGGCCCATCAAGTCTATTCCGCCATTCAATCATGGCTGATCAATCTTTCCCTCTCAACCCCATTCTCCTGCCTTTTCCCCGCCCTTACTGATCAAGAATCTATCAATCAGCGGTTTAAAAACGCCCGTTGACTTGGCCTCCACAGCCGCCTGTGGCAATGAGTTCCAGAGATCCACCACCCTCTGGCTAAAGAAATTCCTCCTCATCTCCATTCTGAAGGTACGTCCTTTTATTCTGAGGCTGTGCCCTCTGGTTCTGGACTCTCCAATTACCGGAAACATCTTTCCCACGTCTACTCTATCTAGGCCTTTTCTTTAACAAATCCATATTGCCTCTTCTCCATCCTGGTATTCTTTACAATGTGTGCTATAATTACGTTTCAGATCCCAGCATTCTCCTCTCCTCCTGGAGTCAAACTAGCAAGTTGCCAATTCTACATCTTCTCTCTCCCTTCTTTCTAAAGACGTTGAAGAGCATTTGCTTCCCTCTCATCCATGGGAACATCTTCAGAATCCATAGAACCCATGGTTTAAATTCCACCAGGCAATATTTCTCCCTGATCAGCTTTGTCGTGGACTATTTGACATTTTAATTTCACGAACAGAAAGACTTCTTGGAAGAAGACAGCTGAATGAACATTTTTCCCCTGCTGAAGTGCCCTCCCAATGCACACCAGATTGCCTTTTAGTCTCGCTCAGTCTCATTCATTCTGTGACACACACATTAACAGATGGCAGCTTCCAATGCCAGTTTACAGGAAGGCATCAGATCATAAATTCAGTGAAGGTTAAACCATACCTGCAGCAATGGAATGTCATTAAACCCGGGAAAATTAGTTTTATTTTCATGAGATATGTTTATCTGGTTTCTTGAGTAAAGAAAATGGCTGAATATTGGTTGGATTCTTTAGACTTTAGAAACACAGCATGGAAACAGGCCCTTCGGCCGACCGAGTCCGTGCCGAACAGCGATCACCCTATACACTAACACTATCCTACTCACTAGCAACAATTTACTTTTTTTTTACCAAAGCCAATTAACCTACAAACCTGTACGTCTGTGGAATGTGGGAGGAAACCAGAGCGCCCGGAGAAAACCCACGTGATCACAGGGAACATGTACAAACTCCATACAGACAGCACCCGTAGTCAGGATCCAACCCAGGAGAACGTACAAACTCTGTACAGACCGCACCCATGGTCAGGATGGAACCCGTGTCTCTGGCGCTGTGAGGCAGCAACTCTACCGCTGCGCCACCGTGCCGCCCAATTCACAGCAGATCAACAAATGACATGGAAAGAAGAATAGTGTAAGAAAATAACTGCAGATGCTGGTACAAATCGAAGGTATTTATTCACGAAAAGCTGGAGTAACTCAGCAGGTCAGGCAGCATCTCAGGAGAGAAGGAATGGGTGACGTTTCGGGTCGAGACCCTGATTGTTCAGAATGGTTTCTCTTCCCTATCTGCTTCGGTCATGTGTGAAAGAGGCAGTCAAATGCAGAAGCATTAACATCTGCACCCTCCGGCAGACAGACAGACACACTCTCCTAATGAGTTAAACCTCACAAGATTAGCATTGGCTTCAATCCTCTGCCCTCAAGACAGAAGAAAATTGCAATTTGCAGCTACAAAACGTTGCAGCATACACACAACACAAAGGCATCTTATTGACCTTCTGAGCATTTTCCAGCAATTTGGTTCAATGCAGTGACACATTACTACCTTCTTCCCAACAGCTATCAGGGTCTTGAACACGACACAACACTACCCTCAGCTGTGAACTATGTCTCATCTTTGATTTGTACTGGCAACTCCAGGTTTTATTTGCACCAGCATTAGAGTTATTAATTTAGTTTAATTTTTTGTTGTTTAATGTGTACTTTCTGTGTGCATTGTGTTTACAAGCCTGTTGTGCTGCTGCAAGTAAGAATCACATTGTTCCATTGGTGGTACATGCGGCAATTAAACCCTCTTATGTCTTGACTCAATCCAAATGTTATTTTTGTGTGCAGCATTCACATACAACCTACCTAATCGTTTCTCAAGTGTCGGAAGGAACTGCAGTTGCTGTGCGGCACGGTGGCACAGCGGTAGAGTTGCTGCCTTACAGCGCTTACAGTGGCAGAGACCCGGGTTCGATCCCGACTACGGGTCTTGTCTGTACGGAGTTTGTATGATCTCCGCATGACCTGCGTGGGTTTTCTCCGAGATCTTCGGTTTCCTCCCACACTCCAAAGGCGTACGGGTTTGTAGGTTAATTGGTTTGGTATAAATGTAAAATTGTCCCTAGTGTGTGTAGGACAGTGTTAATGTGCGGGGATCGCTGGACGGTGCGGAATCGGTGGGCCGAAGGGCCTGTTTCCTCGCTGTATCTTTAAATCTAAACATGGAAGGAATGGGTGGCGTTTCAGGTCGAGACCCTTCTTCGGGGTCTGAAGAAGGAACTCGACCTGAAACACCACACATTCCTTCTATCCAGAGATGCTGCCTGTCCTGCTGAATTACTCCGGTATTTTGTGTCTAGAGTTGTCTCTGGCCAGTGCGAGTCCCAGCACACCACTTGCTCAGCAGCTATTGCAGTGACTGACGTGTGTGTGCGTGCGTGCGTGCGTGTGTTCACATTTCATTAACAGTCCCTCTCTATTTGCTCTCGGCAACAGCGCCGGCAATGGTCTGCAACGTCACTCCTTTCTCCGGGCACCTCAGCCGCTTCGTATGGCAGGCGGCACATTATTGATTTCCCTGACCGATCTCTCTCGGCATCAGTTCAGGAGATGTGGCACCATTGTGACAGGTTCGAGGCCTCTTGCCAGCCTGCTGCTCCTTTTGTAATCACCTCAACCAACCCGACCGTCTGTCAAGACAACCTGCCACGAGCACAAACAGCGCATTACACAATCAAACAGCAAGACAGCAGAACCATGAGGAATCCGACACAGAAGTCGGACATGTGTAAAGCACATCACAATGTCCCAGACTGCTTATCACTGGGCTTGGCTCGCGTTTTATGTCTGCAGATGGCAGGTGTGAGCCCAGTCAGGTTTAGTTTAGTTTAGTTTAGTGAGGGGTAAGGGAATTGAGGACCAGAGGACAGAGGTGCAAGGTGAAGGGGAAAAGATTTAATAAGAATCCGAGGGGTCACTGTTTCACACAGAGGGTGGTGGGTGTATGGGACAAGCTGCCAGAGGAGGTAGTTGAGGCTGGGACTATCCCATCGTTTAAGAAACAGTTGGACAGGTGCATGGATAGGACAGGTTTAGATTTTAGATTTAGAGATACAGCGTGGAAACAGGCCCTTCGGCCCACCGAGTCCGCGCCGCCCAGCGATCCCCGCACATTAACACTATCCTACACACACTAGGGACAATTTTTACATTTACCCAGTCAATTAACCTACATACCTGTAAGTCTTTGGAGTTTGGAGGGTTATGGACCAAGCGCAGACAAGTGGGACTAGGGTAGCTGGGACATTGTTGGCCGGTGTGGGCGAGGTGGGCCGAAGGGCCTGTTTCCACACTGTATCACTCTATGCCGGACATTACACTTACAGTTTAGAGGTACAGTTACAGTTTAGATTATTGTCACGTGTACCGAGCGAGGTACAGTGAAAAGCTTTTGCTGCGTGCTAACCAGTCAGCGGAAAGACTAAGTGATTACAATCGAGCCATTCACAGTGTATAGATAAGGAAATAACGTTTAGTGCAAGGTTAAGCCAGCAAAGACCGATCAAAGATAGGCCGAGGATCACCAAAGAGGTGGATGGTAGTTCAGCATTGCTCTCTGGTTGTGGTCGGATGGTTCAGTTGCCTGAAAACAGCTGGGAAGAAACTGTCCCTGAATCTGGAGGTGTGCGTTTTCACACTTCTATACCTTTTGCCTGATGGGAGAGTGGCGAGGAGGGTTATCCCATACACCAGGGACATTTTACAGAAACCCAATTAACCTACAAACCTGAGATAGACACAAAGTAACTGGAGTAACTCAGCGGGTCAGGCAGCATCTCTGGGGACAATGGGTAGATGACATTTCGAGCCGGGACACTCGTGGGAGAGTCTCTTACCAGAGGGCAGCCTCAGAATAAAAGAAGATACCTTTCGAAAGAAGATGAGGAGGAATTTCTTTAACCAGAGGGTAGTGAACCTGTGGAATTCATTGTCACAGACAGAAGTGAGGGCCTCGTTTGGGTATTTTTAAAGCGGAGATTGACAGGTTCTTGATTAGTAAGGGTGTCAAAGGTTACGGGGAGAAAGCAGGAGAATGGGGTTGAGAGGGAGAGATGATCAGCCGTGATTGAATGGAGGAATGGGCACGATGGGCCGAATGGCCTAATTCTGCTCCTATGTGTTATGGTCTTATGACCATCTGACGTCTAATGCCATAGCAAAGCAAAAATACCCCTGACCAAATCAACATGAAACCCCCTTTCCAGACACAATGGAAGATTGTTTGGCCACTCACTGTGGCCGAGTGCTTTTATGTTCAAATAAACAGTTCGAAAATGTTCTTCACGGAGACGTTTTACTTGTAGTTCATTCTCAGGATATTGGCATCACAGCAAGAACTGCATTTATTGCCAACTCACGTTACTCCTGAACCAAGTGACCTGACAAGGCAATTAGCAGTCAACCACATTTCTGCAGCTGTTACTGAGCTAACAGTGTTTCTCCATGGCAATAAGAAAGCTGCTGGTCACTATCATTGATGCTTGCTTCTTTCCAGATGTTTAGCTTAGTTTAAAGTTTAGAGATACAATATTGAAACAGGCCCTTCAGCTCACCGAGTTCACGTTGACCATCGATTGCCCGTTCACACTAGTTCTACGTTATCTCACTTTATCATCTGCCTCACGCACACACAAGACAGCACGGTGGCGCAGAGGTAGAGTTGCTGCCTTCCAGCCCCAGAGTGCCGGGTTCGATCCTGACTACGGGTGCTGTTTGCATGGAGTTTGTACGTTCTCCCCGTGACCTGTGTGGGGTTTCTCCGACATCTTTGGTTTCCTCCCACACTCCAAAGACGTACAGGTTCGTAGGTTAATTGGCTTGGTATAAATGTAAATTGTCCCGAGTGTGTAAGATAGCTCGTGCGGGGATCGCTGGTCGGCGTGGAATTAGTGGGCCAAAGGGCCCGTTTCCACTTTGTATCTCCAAAACTAAAACTAAAACAGAAGGGGCAATTTTACAGAGGCCAATTAACTTGCAAACCTTCGCACGCTGGTAGATCTGCTGCCAGGTGCGATCCTGACTACAGGTGCTGTCCGTACGGAGTTTGTACGTTCTCCCTGTCACCCTGTGGGTGTTTACCGGGTGCTCCGATCACCTCCCACATTCCAAAGATGCACAGGTTTGTAGGCTAATTAGCTTTGGTAAAATTGTAAATTGTCCCGAGTGTAGAATGGTGTCAGCACGGACTCAGTGGGCCGAAGGGCCTGTTTCCACGCTCCATCACTGAACTAAACTAGCTGATCTATCTCTAAAGTCCATAAAGTCTAAAGGGGTAAATCAGGAAAAGTCAGAAAGATTAGCAGAGAGCAATAAACTGAACTCAGACTTATGGTAGAATCCAGTCATAGTTGTGGGTTGCTACACTATCCAGCAGCACAAAATCACCTAGAAGGCTGTAATTTAGTCGCATAATGCAGTCAGTGTCAAATATGCATCAATGTTACATCCAATTCCTAAACCTCAAGTGTTCATTCCACACTTTATCCCCCTCTAATTATCTCCTCTTAAAACTACTACCGGTTTGCTGAAGCACTGATATATGATGAAAGAATGGATCGACTGGGCTTATATTCACTGGAATTTAGAAGGATGAGAGGGGATCTTACAGAAACATATATTGTAAAGTTGTTAAGGGATTGGACAGGCGAGATGCAGGAAAACTGTTCCCGATGTTGGGGGAGTCCAGAACCAGGGGTCACAGTTTAAGAATAAGGGGTAGTAGGCCAATTAGGACTGAGATGAGGAAAAACCTTTTTCACCCAGGGAGTTGTGAATCTGTGGAATTCTCTGCCACAGAAGGCAGTGGAGGCCATTCACTGGACGTTTTCAAGAGAGAGTTAGATTTAGCTCATTGCTAACGGAATCAAGGGAATATGGGGAGAAAGCAGGAATGGGGTACTGATTTTGGATGATCAACCATGATCTTATTAACCATGATTTTCAATGTTTCTATGTTTCTCTGCTGACAGCTATATTCAGTCAAATCCGTCAGTTCACAGATCCCATGGGATTCTCCTCCATCAATGTCATAGAGAACTACAGCATGGGAAAAGGCCCTTCGGCCCATCAAGTTCATGCTGGCCATCAACCGCCGATTTACTTTAATCCTCCATGAATCCCATTCTTCTTCCATTCTCTTCAATGGTTTCAGACCAGCTTCACCCGAGACCACAAGAAATGACAGGACATTGTGGGCGCAGCCCAGACCATCACACAAACCAATTTCCCTTCAATTGACTCCATTTACACTTCACGCTGCCACGGCAAGGCCACCAGCATAATCAAGGATGAGTCTCACCCTGGTCACTCCCTCTTCTCCCCTCTCCCATTGGGCAAGAGGTACAGAAGTGTGAAAACGCACACCTCCAGATTCAGGGACAGTTTCTTCCCGGCTGTTATCAGACACCCGAACCATTCTACCAAAAACTAGAGAGCGCTCCTGACCTATTATCTACCTGATTGGAGACCCTCGGACTATTTACAATAGGACCTTACTGGACTTCATCTTGCACTAAGCTTTATTCCCTTCATCATCTATTTGTACACTGTGAATGGCTCGGTCGTAACCATGTATGGCCTTTCTAGTGACTGAACAGCACACAACAAAAGCTTTTCACCTAACCTCGGTGCACGTGACAATAAACAAAACTATACCTGCAGCCAAATACCACCTTCCATTCACAGGCAATGGGCAATTTATAATGGCTAATTAACTCACCATCCCCTCTCATCTGTGGGTGGACACAAGGTGCTGGAGTAACTCAGCGGGTCAGGCAACATCTCTGGAGAAAAGGAATGGGTGAACACTTCGGGTCGGGACCCTTCTTCAGACCCAACCCAGTCCGACAGCAGAACTAACTTGCAGCTCATATGGCACCAGCATAAATGGGACAGGGACATAGAAACATAGAAAATAGGTGCAGGTGTAGGATATTCGGCCCCTCAGGCCAGCATCGCCATTCAATATGATCATGGCTGATCATTCAAAATCAATATCCCGTTCCTGCTTTCTCCCCCACACACCCCTTGATTCCGTCAGCCCTGAGATGTAGGTAAGAGACTGACAAACGGCAGCAATTCAGGATTCAATAGAGCGATGGGCCTTCTGGGAACAATTAAATAACAGTGGTCCTCTGTTTGATGTACAAGAGCATCTAATTGCCTTTCTCAACCCTGCAGACGCATCTCTCATAGTCATTAACCGCAATCTCTAACGTTAGCCCAATGGCAGTGGTCATTGACGTCAGTTATAAAAGCTCTACCGACACTACGTGGCTATTCCCGGCCGTTTAATTAATTTCCTCAGGACTCCAGGGGAGCAATCACCAGAGGGCGCCGGGTTAAAGCAAGGCCTAAAGGGTTTGGCGGGGTGACAGGGAGAGGTTTTTAATTCAGTGCATGGATGGGCTTTGGAAGTCACTGCTCGAGAAGCCAGCGAAGGCAGAGATTCTCACGACATGCAAGAGATATCCGGCAAGCTGTTGAGCCACAAAGGCATGACAGGCTCCTGGCCAAGTGTCGGGAGATGGGGTACTTGCTGGTCAGTATGGACATGGTGGGCTGAAGGGCCTGATTCTGTGCAGTAAGTGCAACAACTCCAAGGCTACACTGCTCACCCATCATTCCTTCTGCAACTAACTCAAGTCAGAGTGGTCTCCTGGATGAGTCTTGATGGCCTAAAATAGGTACAAGGAGAGGGGAGGAGGATCACATGGGGGGGGGGGGATAGCGGGGGAGGGGTAGGTGGGGGGAGGGGGGGGGGGGAGGGAAGAAGAGGGTGCTGCACCAATGCAGGAGAGGATTGGGCCCAATGGGTCCACTTGGCCTAGTTGGTAATAAATGTGGACAATGGAGGCCCAGTGGGTCTGAGCTAACATCAGGCACCCATCTACCTTGATCTCTCACTCTTCTCATTTCATTCTCCCCATCCTCCCAGATTCCAGTTGCTCCCAGATTCTACCACTCACCATACACCAAGGATAACCTATTTTGGCCAATTGACCTACTTGTTTGGGATGTGAGAGGATATATATATCTACAATACCTCATTCATGTGAACTCCTAGGAATATAATCCCAAACTGTCAAGCATCTCTGGAGCACATGGATGGACAATGTTTTGAGTAGGGACCCTTCTTGACCTGATGCGTCACCTATCCATGTGTCCAGAGATGCTGCCTGACCCGTTCAGTTACTCCAGCATTTTGTGTAACACGCAAGATTCCAGCATCTTCATAAGTTATAGGAGCAGAATTAGGCCATTCGGCCCATCAAGTCTACTCCGCCATTCAATGATGGCTGATCTATCTTTCCCTCTCAACCTCATTCTCCTGCCTTCTCCCCACAACCCCTGACACCCGTAAAACACCGGGTGCCGCCAGCAATGGCTGCCTCGCCAACAGTCTGTCCGTCCTTTCCTTCTCTGTGTTTTAACTGTATGTGTTAAATGTATGTTTTTAGTGTTCTTTAGCTTGTTTTATGTGGAGGGGGTGGTTGGGGGAAACATTTTCTAATCTCTTACCTCGACGGAAATGGGATTTTTTTCCGTATCGTATCTCTGTCAGCACTGCGGCCTAACATCGAGGAGTTGGCGGCCTTTGCAGGAGACCGATTTCGAGAGCTCCACCGCGGGTGCCTGCGGACTTACCATCGTGGAGCTCGCCATCGCTTTGCCAGGGATCGACCTCAGTGCTCCAACCGTGGGTGCTTGCGGACTTAACATCACGGAGCCCGTGGTCTCTGGTCAGAGACAGACTTCGGGAACTCCAAGCCGCAGGGGTTTCCACGGTCCTGACAAGGGGGTTTCGATCGCCCCCGACACGGGAGTTTCAATCGCCCCGACGTGGGAGTTTCGATCGCCCCCGACTCGGGAGTTTCAATCGCCCCGACACGGGAGTTCAATCGCCCCGACGTGCAAGTTTCGATCGCCCCGACGTGGGAGTTTTAATCGCCCCGACGCGGGAGTTTCAATCGCCCCGACGTGCAAGTTTCGATCGCCCCCGACGCGGGAGTTTCTATCGCCCCCGACGTGGAAGTTTCAATCGCTCCGACGCGGGAGTTTCAATCACCCCGACGTGGGAGTTTCAATCGCCCCGACGTGCAAGTTTCGACTGCTGGCTGCGGGAGCTTCGATCGCCCCAATGGACCACAGGAGAATAAAGAGAAAGACGATTGGACTTTTCTGTCTTCCACAACAGTGAGGAATGTGGGGAATCCGCTGTGGTGGATGTTTATGTTAACTTTTATGTAGTTGTGTGTCTTGTTGTGACTAGGCTCGTATACAATGGAATTTAGAAGGATGAGAGGGGATCTTATCGAAACATATAAGATTATTAAGGGGTTGGACACGTTAGAGGCAGGAAACATGTTCCAAATGTTGGGGGAGTCCAGAACCAGGGGCCACAGTTTAAGAATAAGGGTTAAGCCATTTAGAACGGAGATGAGGAAAAACTTTTTCAGTTAGAGAGTTGTAAATCTGTGGAATTCTCTGCCTCAGAAGGCAGTGGAGGCCAATTCTCTGAATGCATTCTCGAGAGAGCTCGATAGAGCTCTTAAGGATAGCGGAGTCAGGGGGTATGGGGAGAAGGCAGGAATGGGGTACTGATTGAGAATGATCAGCCATGATCACATTGAATGGTGGTGCTGGCTCGAAGGGCCGAATGGCCTACTCCTGCACCTATTGTCTATTGTCTATTGTTGGTTTTTTTTCCGTATGGCTGTGTGGTAATTCGCATATCACTGTACCTTAATTGGTACATGTGACAATAAAAGACCTTTGAAAACTTTAATCTACAGTTTTTTGCGTCTCTGTCAAGCTTCTATTGGGACTTGGGCAAGAAATATTGAACTTACGGATAATAATATGTTGGCTGCCTGCTGACTACTGGTACGAATTATACCCTTCTCGCTTCCCCTCTGCAAACCTGATAAGAGTGTGTGGTAATGTTTTGCATTTCAGGAAGGCGTTTAAAAATAGCCCGTCGGAAATGGTCTCTGGCTGGGGATTAGCCACAGGTAAAATGAACGCCCACTAGTTATTGAGTATAAACAGGAAACTGGTTCGCAGACAGCGAGTAAAAATAGAACGTACATACTCAGCTTGAAAACTGACAGCGAAACACTGTGGCTTCGATCTTCCGGCTGCACGACTTTTTTTTTCCCCCCATCAACAAAGCCCGATTGAGTGAAAGAGAAGGGACGTTTATAAAGCAACACGTGGCCCAGCGCAGGAAACGCAATGTATTTGGTGTTGCATTAAAAGATAATGTTTGCGATGGAGACTGGTCACCGCCAGCCTCGCTCAAAGTATCGCTCTTCCACGTTAGTGAAAGACCGCCATGGGCTCTTGCATGTGGACGCTCGAGGCCGAGTGTTGGTGGAGGAGAGGGGTCATTGATCACTGGGGAAGTGCAGCCCAGTCGGTTTCCCAGACTGAGAAGGACATCTCCGTGGTGTCTCACAACTCACTAAGGTCCAGTCGGAAGAAGGGCATTCGAGAGAGAGCTAGATAGAGCTCTTAAGGATAGCGGAGTCAGGGGGTATGGGGAGAAGGCAGGAACGGGGTACTGATTGAGAGTGATCAGCCATGATCACATTGAATGGCGGTGCTGGCTCGAAGGGCCGAATGGCCTCCTCCTGCACCTATTGTCTATTGACCTGAAACGTCACCCATTCCTTCTCTCCAGGGACGCTGCCTGTCCCGCTGAGTTACTCCAGCAATTTGTGCCTATTCTCTAGTTCAGTTTAGCTTATTGTCACGCGCGCTGAGGTACGGTGAAAACGCTTTCGTCGACCGCACCACTCTTTCAACAATCCAGTGCGAAGAAGGGTCCCAACCTGAAACGTCATCTGCCTGCTGCCTGGCCCGCTGAGTTTCTCCAGCACAATGTGTGTTGTCTTTGCTCACGATTCTGCAGCAGGCAGATGGCGTTTCAGGTTCGGACCCTTATCCAGACTGGATTATTGAAAGAGTCGTGCAGTCAACAAAAGCTTTTCACCATTCCTCGGTACACCTGGCAATAAACTAAACTGAACTCAGACTGAACTAGAGAACAGACACAAATTGCTGGAGTAACTCAGCGGGCGGGACAGGCAGTGTCTCTGGAGAGAAGGAATGGGTGACGTTTTGGATTGAGACCCTTCTTCGGACTGGATCTTAATGAGCTGTGAGACACCACTGAGATGACCTCGGTGTCTGTGTCTCCATTTTACTGCTCCATAATCTCCGCAAAGTATGTCTACCTCTAATAAATGTGGGAGAGACCAAAAACCAACCCGTATCCATCAGAAATGGTGACCAAAGCCATTGAAACTCTCATTGAATCCCCATTGAAACTAATCAAATAGTGAAAGGCCTGGATAGGATGGATGTCGAGATGATGTTTCCATTAGTGGGAGAGTCTAGGACCAGAGACTATAGCCTTAGAATAAAAGGATGTACCTTTAGAAAGGAGATGAAGAGAAATTTCTTTAGTCAGAGGGGTGAATCTGTGGAATTCATTGCCACAGAAGGCTGTGGAGGCCGCCAATGGGTATTTTAAGGCGAAGATTGATAGATTCTTGATTAGAACAGGTGTCAGGGGTTATGGGGAGAAGGCAGGAGAATGGGGCTGAGAGGGAAAGACAGATAATAGACAATAGACAATAGACAATAGGTGCAGGAGTAGGCCATTCGGCCCTTCGAGCCAGCACCGCCATTCAATGTGATCATGGCTGATCATTCTCAATCAGTACCCCGTTCCTGCTTTCTCCCCATACCCCCTGACTCCGCTATCCTTAAGAGCTCTATCTAGCTCTCTCTTGAATGTATTCAGAGAATTGGCCTCCACTGCCCTCAGATCAGCCATGGTGATTGAATGGTGGAGTAGACTTGATGGGCTGAAAGGCCTAATTCTGCTCCTAGAACTTATGAACATCCTGTATTTAGCTGATCAGATCAATTGTAGACACAAGGAACTGCAGATGCTAGTTTACAAAAAAAAATACACAAAGTGCTCAAGTAACTCAGCAGGTTAAGCATCCCTGGAGAACATGGATAGCTAATGTTTCGGGTCATGACTCTTTAAATTTCTCCATCCATTCCCTCCACAGATGCTGCCTGGCCTGCTGAGTTCCTCCAGCAATTTGTGTCTTTTTTTTAATCAGATCAATTCTTCTCTTTCACTCTTGGACCTTCCTTCTTGCCCTGAGCTGGGTTTTATATCCTTTAGTTTTAGTTTAGAGATGCAGCGTGGAAACAGGCCCTTCGGCCCACCGAATCCGCACCGACCAGCGAGCCCCGCACACTAACACAACCCCACACACTCGGGACAATTTTACAATTATACCAAAGCCAATTAATCTCCAAACCTGCACGTCTTTGGAATGTGGGAGGAAACTGGAGCACCCGGAGGAAACCCACGCAGGTCACGGGAAGAACGTACAAACTCCACACAGACCGCGCCTGTGGTCAGGATCGAACCTGGGTCTCTGGCGCTGTCAGGCCGCAACTCTATCGCTGCACCACTGTGTGTGAGTTGTGTGCACTGTTGCAACTCATGTTAAATAAGTGATATGACCACTTTGATAACTGCTGCATAAGTTCGCCAGGCAAACCACTTGGTAAATACGCAGCACAGTGTGGCACTGAAACATGTGTAAAATTACACTCAATGACAGAGACCATCGAAGTAGCCAATGCTGATATTTATGTTCCGCACAAGCCTCCTCCCACTTTCCTAACTGGCCCTATCAGTGTTTCTCTTCCATGTCTTTCTCCATGTTTACGTTCCCTTAAATAGATCCCAGTTATTTGCCTCAACCATCCCAAGTGAAAGTAGGTTCTAATTTATAACCACTCTCCGGATGAGGAGGTCTCTCCCAGAATTTTCTTCTGGAATTTATTGATGGCCATTAAAAAGGTGCTTGGATTTAGTCTCCCCCACATACAGAAATACCTTTCCATCTAACTGTTTCACATTGAAGATAAACACAAGGTGCTGGAATAACTCAGTGAGACAGGCAGGATCTCTGGGGAAAAGGTACAGGTGACATTTCAGGTCGAGACCCTTCTTCAGACTGGGTCTGTAGAAAGCAGCCTGCAGAAAGGTCTCGTCCTGAAACGTCACCTAATCCTTTTCTCCAGAGACCCTGCCTGACCCGTTGAGTTACTCATAAGTTCATAAGTGATAGGTGCAAAATTAGGCCGTTCGGCCCATCAGGATCGTGCTAATGTACGGGGTGATCGCTGGTCAGTGCAGACTCAGTGAGCTGAAGGGCTTGTTTCAACTCTGCATTCCGAAAGTCTAAAGACGATGACTCTAAAAACCCCTGGTCTCCTCAGACTTTTCTCAATGAAATCACCACTCAGTTCTCATGTCACCTTTGTAAATCTTGCTTGTACTTCCATTGTCACACGTTCGATTGCAGGTGAATGCTGTGTCTGAGTGTTAGTGATAAGTAACGCTGAACCGAGTGCAAGTGATAGTTACAGGTAGTAGTGGTCGTCCAAGTGAAGTTATACGTCACGCTGCCTCGGCAAGGTCATCAGCATAATCAAGGACGAGACACACCCTGGCCATTGCCTATTCTCTCCTCTCCTATCAGGCAAAAGGTAACACACGCGTCCAGATTCAGGGACAGTTTCTTCCCAGCTGATATCAGGCAACTGAATCATCCTACCACAATCAGAGAGCAGTCTTGAACTACGATCGACTTCTTTGGTGACCCTCGGACTATTCCTGATTGGACTTTGCTGCCTTTACCTTGCCCTAAACATTATCCCCTCAGCATGTATCTATACGCTGTGATTGGCTCGCTTGTATTGTCTTTCTGCTGACTGGATAGCACTCAACAAAAGCTTTCCTCGGTACACGTGACAATAAATTAATGCTAAAAAGTGCTTTCAGCACCTTGGGATAATGATCAGCATGCGTCAACCGCAGAACCTTCCTTTGTGAGCCTCGGCCTTGCAGAGCGCACACACAGATATCAGGAGAGACCAGGTGAAGGTCAGTGGTGACTGAATCTATAGCAACATTCAAAAGAGACAGGTACATGGATAGGAAAGGTTCAGAGGGATATGGGGTAAACACAAGCAGGTGGGACTAGTGTAGAAGGGGCAACTTGGTCAGCAAGGGCAGGTTGTGCCGAATGGCCTATTTCCATGCTGTATGACTCTACCCTCATGATCTTTTTCCACCTCTATGAGATCAGTCTTCATCCTCCAGTGCTCCAAAGAATAAAGTCCTAGCCTGCCCATCCGTTTCCGATACCTCGTCCACAAGTCTGGGCAACATCATAATTGGCCATTGTAGATAACTTTAAGTGAGGTGGTGGTAGAATCATGTTTAGCTTAGTTTAGAAATACAGCGTGGAAACAGGCCCGTTTATCCATCGATCACCCGTACACTAGTTAGACAATAGACAATAGACAATTGGTGCAGGAGGAGGCCATTCGGCCCTTCGAGCCAGCACCGCCATTCAATGTGATCATGGCTGATCGTTCTCAATCAGTACCCCATTCCTGCCTTCTCCCCATACCCCCTGACTCCGCTATCCTTAAGAGCTCTATCTAGCTCTTTCTTGAATGCATTCAGAGAATTGGCCTCCACTGCCTTCTGAGGCAGAGAATTCCACAGATTTACAACTCCCTGACTGAAAAAGTTTTTCCTCATCTTAGTTCTAAATGGCCTACCCCTTATTCTTAAACTGTGGCCCCTTGTTCTGGATTCCCCCAACATTGGGAACATGTTTCCTGCCTCTAACGTGTCCAACCCCTTAATAATCTGATACGTTTCGATAAGATCTCCTCTCATCCTTCTAAATTCCAGTGTATACAAACCTAGTCGATCCAGTCTTTCAACCTAGTAAACCTACGCTGCACGCCCTCAATAGCAAGAATATCTTTCCTCAAATTTGGAGACCAAAACGAGCTGCCGGAGGAGGTAGTTGAGGCAGGTACTATCGCAACGTTTAAGAACATTTAGACAGGTACATGGATAGGACAGGTTGAGAGGGTATATGGGCAGGTGGGACTAGTGTAGATGGTGCATGTTGGCCGGTGTGGGTAAATTGGGCCAAAGGGCCTGTTTCCATGCGGTAAGACTTTATGACTCTGTAACAATGGTAATTTCTGGCAGTATATTAACCCCGACCCTATGTACTCTTGTTTGATTTAATGATCTCTTGTTTGGCATCCTAGTGAAGACTTGCCGACAGAGTTCAATTGCATCACATCAATCTATTCTCGCTAGTTGCAACTCTAAAACAAGCTTCTACAGATTCGCCAGACAAGATTTCCCTTTCATAGATTGATGTTGACTCTGTCTGATTCTGTTTTTATTTTCGCTGGTGCTATAGATAATAGATTACAGCACTTTCCTACCACTGATGTCAGGCTGACTGGTCCACGGGAAAATAAGTGCAGATGTTGGAAATCCGAAATAAAAACAGAAGATGCAAGAAATAGCCAGCAGCGTCCCATAAAGAGAGAGAAGAAACGGAGTTAACATTAGAGGCCGATGGGCATGTGTTGGAGACTGCCTGATTGCTGATTATAAGCAAGAAAGCAGATTGTCTGAAATCATTGCATTGTCCAGTTCAGTGTTGGGACAAGGGGGATGTCATTTGTAGAAGAAAGGAACCGCAGTGGCTGGTTAACACACAAAAAGACACAAAAGTGCTGGAGTGACTCAGCAGATCAGGCAGCACCTCTGGAGACCGTGGGTAGGTGATGTTTCAGGTCGAGACCCTTCTTCAGGTTGATTGTAGCTGGGGAGAAGGCGGGATGCCATTTGCCGAGTGGGAAGGTAAGGTGTGGTTCCTCAAACAGGCCTCATTGAAATAGTACAAAGTACCCGTTACAAACATAGAAACATAGAAAAAAGGTGCAGGAGTAGGCCATTCGGCCCTTCGAGCCTGTACGCACCGCCATTCAATATGATCATGGCTGATCATCCAACTCAGTATCCCGTACCTGCCTTCTCTCCATACCCCCTGATCCCTTTAGCCATAAGGGCCACATCTAACTCCCTCTTAAATATAGCCAATGAACTGGCCTCAACTACCTTCTGTGGCAGAGAATTCCACAGACTCACCACTCTCTGTGTGAAGAAATGTTTTCTCATCTCGGTCCTAAAAGACTTCCCCCCTTATCCTTAAGCTGTGACCCCTGGTTCTGGACTTCCCCAACATCGGGAACAATCTTCCCGCATCTAGCCTCTCCAACCCCTTAAGAATTTTATATGCTTCAATAAGATCCCCCCTCAGTCTTCTAAATTCCAGCGAGTATAAGCCTAGTCTATCCAGTCTTTCTTCATATGAAAGTCCTGCCATCCCAGGGATCAATCTGGTGAACCTTCTCTGTACTCCCTCTAAGGCTAGAATGTCTTTCCTCAAAGAGGCAGAATGAGAGTGGGATGGAGAACCTAGCTGTCTAGTGAAATCAATGCAAGTGTTCTGCAAAGCAGTTGTGGGAAAGGTACAGACGAAGAATGAAAAAGGTTTCAGTGCTCAGAAGAGCAATGAAGTCAGACTGATTAAGCAATTCTCCCTTAGAACGGACACAAGCCTGATATATTTCCATTTTCACGGGTGCGTTAAGATTCCATGACTTTAAGACACCTCTCTCTCAACTAGCCCTAAATAAATGTGTGACTTGGGTTGTGATGCAAGACAATAGATCACAATTGAAGCATTAAATTATCGTAAATGCTAACAAGGCAGAAGGGGGTAATTCAGCCCAACACTTGTGCAAGCAATTTAGAACAGGTACATGGATAGGAAAGGTTGAGAGGGATATGGGCCAAACGTGGGTAGGTGGGACTGGTGTAGATGGGGCATCTTGGTCAGCATGGGCAAGTTGGGCCAAAGGGCCTGTTACCGTGCTGATTGACTCGAATAAACTTTCCCAAGTTTCCTCCAGTACCTCTCTGTTTAAACCCAACATAATCGAGGGCCAGTCTCACCCCCCGGTCATTCCTTCTTCTCCCCCCTCCCATCAAGCAAGAGGTACATAAGTGTGAAAATGCACACCTCCAGATCCAGTTTCATCCCAGCTGTTATCAGGCAACTAAACCGACAAGAGAGTGCTTTTCAGCTCCTATCTACCCATTGAAGACCTTCAGACTCTCGGACTTTATTGAACTTTATCTTGCATTAAATGTCATTCCCTTTATCAAGTATCTGCACACTGCTGACGGCTCGATTGGAATTATGTATAGTCTTTCCGCCGACTGGTTAGCATGCAACCACAAGCCTTTCACTGTATCATGTGACAATAAACGAACCTAAATAAACTAAACTAAAATAGTCAAAACACAATGTGTATAGATACAAAATGTTGGAGTAACTCAGCGGGTCAGGCAGCATCTCTGGAGGAAAGGAATAGGTGACGCTTCGGGTCGAGACCCTTCTTCAGACTTGGTCCCTGGCTCATTCACTCAATGTGTGGCAAAGCATTCCTTGAACCCATTAGTGAGGACAATTTTCCCTTCATACTTCAAAAACCTCTGTTTGGTGATGGACCCTTTTTTCTGGACACTGAAGCACGTCGGGGATAGATTGGCCACACGAAGAAGTACCAACAAGCTTCGTCAGGCGAAAAACCCAGGTGACCCCATAACCAGGGGTCACAGCTTAAGGATAAGGGGGAAGTCTTTTAGGACCGAGATGAGAAAACATTTCTTCACACAGAGTGGTGAGTCTGTGGAATTCTCTGCCACAGAAGGTAGTTGAGGCCAGTTCATTGGCTATATTTAAGAGGGAGTTAGATGTGGCCCTTGTGGCTAAAGGGATCAGGGGGTATGGAGAGAAGGCAGGTACAGGTTACTGAGCTGGATGATCAGCCATGATCATATTGAATGGCGGTGCAGGCTCGAAGGGCCGAATGGCCTACTCCTGCACCTATTTTCTATGTTTCTATGTTTTTATGACATTGACTGGGCTCTTCAAAGTCAGACGAGATTCAATGAGATGTTTAATGTGAATTGACAGTGCACAGAGTGAGCCACCATGTTTTGGAGGCAGACATGGGTAGAATCCAAAACAACGGAGCCTTCTCTGGCAATGAATTCCACAGATTCAACACCTGAAGAAATTCAATAGACAATCGACAATAGGTGCAGGAGTAGGCCATTCGGCCCTTCGAGCCAGCACCGCCATTCAATGTGATCATGACTGATCATCCACAATCATCCACAATTCCTCTCCATCGCATAAGTTCACAAGTTCTAGGAGAAGAACTAAGCCATTCGGCCCATCAAGGCTACCCTGCCATTCAATCACAGCTGATTGCCTTCCCCCCATAACCCTCGACATCCTTACCAATCAAGTATCTGTCAATCTCCACCTTAAATATACCTAATGACTTGGCCTCCTCAGCCTTCTGTGGCAATGAATTCCACAGATTCATCACCTTCTGACTAAAGAAATTCCTCCTCATCACCTTTCTAAAGGTAGGTCTTTTATTCTAAAGGCAATGCCCTCTGGTTCTGGAATCTCCCACATCCACTCTGTCCAGGCCTTTTGCTATTTGGTAAGTTTCAATGAGGTCCCCCCTCATCCATCGAAGCTCCAGCGAGTACAGGCCCAGTGCCATCAGACGCTCATCATAAGTTAACCCAGTCACCTCGAGGATCATTCTCGGAAACCTCCTCTGGACCCTCTCCAACGCCAGCACATCCTTCCTCCGATGTGGGGCCCAAAACTGATTGCAAGATTGCCCGATCCTTGGTTATCAGGAGCACTGAAGGCCTCCTCAGAACCAAGGTGGGCAGAAAATCAGGCACAATCTACCTGTACGACAGGCAAGACCTCGTCTGCCAACATTACTTTGTCAGCTCCCAAGCTAGACAACAGTTAATTACAGCAGGGACCAAATTCAGCAAAACGGTTTCATGGAAAATTCCGATCACCAGCTTATCACCTTATCTGACACAATTTGAGTAAAAGATCCATTGATTGAACCATCAATAACTTTCACAAATCTGCAAACTAAACCCCGGCAGAAATCAGTCATAAAAGACAGACAGCTTTTTAAAAGAAAACTCCGCTGTTGCTTACTTTCAGCTTGAAAGGTCTCTCCATTCTGGATCCAAGTACCTTTGCAAAGTTCGGGGGGGGGGAGGTCAAAAGAGCAGGGCCCTTTACAAACGTGTCAGCAGCCGGAAAGAGAGATGGATAGCGAGGAAGCCGTGAACTGCAGCTCAAGCGCTCCTAATGGGGTGGGCTCGACCTCTCCAAATAGCTCCGAGCACCACACTTGGAAGCGGTAGCCTGGCCTGACACGTCCCACTGGAGCTCTCTGGCCAAGTATTGCTGCAAAGAAAAATTCCACTTGAATGCAAAAACCAGGCCAAAGGTGGTGATACTTTACGACTAAAACAAACAAAGCCATTGATTGCTGTGGCTGTGAGAGGTGGATCCGTTTCAGAGGCGCGGGCGTGCCATTTGGATGCCATCTTTGTGAGTTGTTCTCAGCCCAGGCATGGGGTTTATCGGGACCCCAGCAAGACAGGGCAGCCGTCAGTGCCCGCGTCCATAAATTCACAACCCTGGCGAACTTGTAAAACTGCTTCTTAAAGAGATTTGCAACTCCTGGGCTTGTCACCCCCGCGCGACCAAAATAATTTGTCTTCCTGACCTTCCGTTTTGAAAAAAAAAAGACTTAATAATTTGAAAAACGTCGGCACTGCCGACCCCGTACTCTTTAAACCTGAGCTCCACGGAGACTTCAGGTGAAAGGTAAAGGTCACGACACATCACGGCCGCCCAACGAGAGGGGCGTTTTAATCTTGAAGGTGAGTGTGGGTTGCAGGAGATTTGCTCAGCTCGGCAAACTAGAAACTTGATTGCAAAGGACCTTGTTATAATTTCATTGCCGAGAAAATGTTTCTCCTCTCGGACCATCTGGAATACATTGCGCTCGGAAACAAGAAGTCAGCATTGGGAAACTTCATTTAGGCAGCTGTGGGATGAAACGGGAACCCACTGCCTTGATTCATTATCATCTCCCTCACATGTAACACCAATAAAAAGCGAGGCCATAGACTAAATGAGTTAAACCAGAGGACGTACGCTCGAGATCCATTCTGGGTACAATTAGAATCTGCTCTTCAGTTTCAGTTCAGTTTGTTGTCACGTGTACCGAGGTACAGTGAAAAGCTTTTTGCTTTGAAAAGCTTGCTTTTCACGAGCGCACGAGTGGGCCATTAGCGAAGGTTTCCTGCCTCAGTGCCCGGAGTACCACGTTTGCTCACAATATCGCTGACTCGGTGATAATGCGAGTGGTGACGAGGATGTAAAGAAACTTGAAGGGAGATGACCCAAGCTGAGTAGCTGGACAACGACAGGGCAGATGGAACAGGGTGAGGAAAGTGTGAAGCTGTCCATTTGGGTGGAGGAAAAAAAAAACCAGGATGGCTGAGTGTTTTCTTAAGTGACATGAAATTGGAAGAAATGATTCCAAAAAAACCTGGACGACCCTTATACACAAGTCACTGAAAGCTAAGATAGGCACAAAATGCTGGATTAACTCAACGGCTCAGGCAGCATCTCTGGAGAAAAGGAATAGGTGACATTTCGGGTCAAGGCCCTTCATCAGTCTCGACCTTAAAAAGTAATTTATTCTTTTTCTCCAGAGTTGCTGCCTGACCTGCTGAGTTACTCCAGTATTTTGTGTCTAAATCAGCAACAGCAGTTCCTTTTTACAGTCACTGAAAGCTAAAGTGCAGATCCAGTAGGCAATTAGGAAGTCTAAAGCTAGGGGCGATGATTAGAGGAGTAACGACCCATTGCGACAATAATGCAGGGCTTGGAATATCAAGTGCTATTTAGGTATTGTTGCTCCAAAACCTGGGTTACTTGCAAAAGAGGGAGTACAGCAAAGATTCACCGGACTGGTTCCTGGGTTTGCTGAATTCGTCCAGTGTCCTGTTTCCAGCTTCGTCCCATCAAAAGGGAGATGATCTCACGGAAAAGCAGAAGATTCCCAGAGGGCTGACGATTAGATAGAAACAGGGAGGATTCTTCCAGCTCAGGAGTCCGGTACCGAGGCGTTGGGGTCTTAGAATAAGGGGGGCATCATTAAAGACGGAACTAAGAAAAAGTCTCTTCAATCATTGGAACCCCCTAGCCCAGAGCCAAGTGAAGATTCAGCTATTGAACTAGTACCAGCAAGTGGGCGCAGCGGTAGAGTTGTTGCCTTACAGCGCTTGCAGCGCCGGAGACCCGGGTTCGATCCCGACTACATGTGCTGACTGTACGGAGTTTGTACGTCCTCCCCGTGACCTGCGTGGGTTTTCTCCGAGACCTTCGGTTTCCTCCAACACTCCAAAGACGTGCAGGTATGTAGGTTAATTGGCTTGGCGTATGTGTAAATTGTCCATTGTGTGTGTAGGATAGTGTTAGTGTGTGGGGATCGCTGGTCGGCGCGGACTCGGTGAGCCGAAGGGCCTGTTTCCGCACACTATCTCTAACAAAAAAAATGTTTTGAAAGTCGTATGTCATTCTTGGTCTCCGCTCTAATACAGACACCTCTGTATCTCTCTATTTCTGTCCACACCTTCCCTCTCTCTGCAACTCAAAACATATTTAATTGCTGACTTTTCCTTTTCTGATGAACGGTGATCAAATGTTTCTCTCCCCAGCGATCTTGCTCAACCTTTTGAGTGCTTTCCGCATTTCATATTTTATATTCAACGCCGTCAGAAACAAAGCAGCAATCTGTTGATACAAGGAACTGCAGATAATGGTTTGCAAAAAGTTACAAGGAACTTCAGATACTAGATTACAAAGTTACAAAGGACTAGGGCGGCACGGTGGCACAGCAGTAGAGATGCTGTCCGACAGCACCAGAGACCTGGGTTCGATCCTGACTGCGAGCTTGTACGTTCTCCCCCTGACCGGCATAGGTTTTTGTCCGAGATCTTCGGTTTCCTCCCACACTCCAAAGATGTACAGGTTTGTAGGTTAATTGGCTTGGTAAATTGTCCCTAGTGTGTGTTGGATAGTGTTAGTGTGCGAGGATCGCTGGTTGGTGTGGACTTGGTGGGCCGAAGGGCCTGTTTACACGCTGCATCTCCAAACTAAACTAAAAAAATGAAACTAAACTGCAGATACCGGTTTACAAAAAGTTACAAGGAACTGCAGAATGAAATGCAGATAAGTAAGGGTGTCAAAGGTTATGGGGAGAAGGCAGGAGAATTAGGTTGAGAAGGAAAGATAGATCAGCCATGGTTCCAGAGTGGACTCAATGGACCAAATTGCCTATTTCAGCTCCAATGTGTTACGAACATGAACGTATGTTGGTTGTTAGCAATGGGTAATTATTGGCCACGTTGATCAGCAAACGCAAAGGACTAGTGGGCGGCCTGGATAGAGTGGATGTGGAGAGGATGTTTCCACTGGTGGGAGAGTCTAGGACCAGAGGTCACAGCCTCAGAATAAAAGAACGTTCCTTTAGGAAGGAGATGAAGTGGAATTTCTTTCGCCAGAGGGTGATGAATCTGTGGAATTCTTTTTCACAGAAGGCTGTGGAGGCCTTCAATGGATATTTTTAAGGCAGAGATAGATAGATTCTTGATTAGTACGGGTGTCACTGGTTATAATAATAATAATAATAATAATAATAATATATTCCTTTATTCGTCCCACACCGGGGAAATTTATGGGGAGAAGGCAGGAGAATGGGGTTGAGAGGGAAAGATAGATCAGCCATGTCGGAGTAGACTTGATGGGCTGAATGGACTAATTATAGACAATAGACAATAGGTGCAGGAGGAGGCCATTCGGCCCTTCGAGCCAGCACCGCCATTCAATGTGATCATGGCTGATCATTCTCAATCAGTACCCCGTTCCTGCCTTCTCCCCATACCCCCTGACTCCGCTATCCTTAAGAGCTCTATCTCGCTCTCCCTTGAATGCATTCAGAGAATTGGCCTCCACTGCCTTCTGAGGCAGAGAATTCCACAGATTCACAACTCTCTGATTCTGCTCCTATCACTTACGAGCTCATGAAGGAAAGCATCTATATTGTACTTCACTGCCCGCAGTTGCATTACTGGCACTGAAATACTTTTTTGAAGTGTAGACACTGTGGGAATGCAGTCAAGAAGTTAGTCTCAAGTTGGTACCATGATGTCCCGCACCCATCCACTAGACTTCAATGGAACTGAATTCCAGAGAGTGAATTCAATGAGCCATTGCTGCTACATCCTGTGGGTTGCACAACTGGGAATTAATTTCCAGGCAAGTATCCTCAGCAACATGAGATTTACCAGATTATCTGTCTTACTTTGTAAGCAACCTTGATCAAAGGTTACATACACTGGTCAAGACACTCTGCCCTCCTTCACAATAGAGGCACATGATCTTTTAAATTAACCGAGCTTTTGGTTAAGTACCTTGCCCCAAAGCATCAATGCTCCACATAAGTTTATTAATGTCATCAGTGATAGGAGCAGGGTTAGGCCATTTGGCCCATCAAATCTACTCTGCCATTCAATCATGGCTGAACTATCTCTCCCTCCGAAGCCCATTCTCCTGCCTTCTCCCCATAACCCCTGACACCCGTACCAATCAAGAAACTATCGATCTCGGCCTTAAAAATACCATTGACGGCCTCCACAGCCTTCTGTGGCAAAGATTCACCACCCTCTGGCATGTCGAATACTGGATAATTTAGATTCTTTAGATTTTAGATTTAGAGATACAGCGCGGAAACAGGCCCTTCGGCCCACCGAGTCCGCGCCGCCCAGCGATCCCCGCACATTAACACTATCCTACACCCACTAGGGACAATTTTTACATTTACCCAGTCAATTAACCTACTTACCTGTACGTCTTTGGAGTGTGGGAGGAAACCGAACATCTCGGAGAAAACCCACGCAGGTCACGGGGAGAACGTACAAACTCCGTACAGACGGCGCCCGTAGTCGAGATCGAACCTGAGTCTCTGGCGCTGCATTCGCTGTAAGGCAGCAAATCTACCGCTGCGCCACCGTGCCGTGCCGCCCGCTGTGAGACCACAATTGGTCTCAACTGTGATGCAGCTGCAGTTCCCGGTGTCTACATGCCCCTCTTTTAGTCCATAACTTTGAACACTCGATAATATAAATGTTCCCCGGCAACATTCCTCTATTGTTTTCTCTGAGACGTTGCTGAATGCATTGGGGCTGCCTTCAGCACCCGTGCAGAACTACACCAACTTCATCAACTTCACCACCAACCTCCACCTGCCCTCACATTCACTTGGACCATCTCTGGCACGTCTGTCCATTTTCTTCATCTCTCTGTTTTGATTTCAGGAGACAGGCTATCCACAAACATCAACTGGAAAGCCACTGCCTCCCACAGTCACTTTGACTGCACCTCCTCCCACCATACCTCTTGCAAGCACGCTATCCCTTTCCTGTACTTTCTCCACCTCTGCCCACATCTACTCTCAAGGTGAGATGTCCTCTTTCTTCAGAAAACATGGATTCCCCCCCCCCCCCCCCATTCACCCCACTATACAAATGAGAATGGAAAACTCATCACTTGTGTCGGTAGCTGCAAAGAACTGCAGGTGCCGGTTTATCCGAAGTGCTGGAGTAACTCAGCAGGTCAGGCAGCATCTCTGGTGAGAAGGAATGGATGATGTTTCGAGTCGAGACCCTTCTTCAGACCCTTTAGAAGAAGGTCTCGGCCCGAAATCTCACCTATTTATTTTCCTCCAGAGTTCTCAATATCTACCCTATCTATGCCTCTCGTAATTTTATATGCATCTATCAAGTCTCCTCTCAACCTCCGACTTAGTGATGCGATTTATTGCAAAAATAACTCCGGAGATGCTGCCTGACCTGCTGAGTTACTCCAGCACTTTGTTATAAACCAGCACCTGCAGTTCTTTGCTGCTACAGACACAAGTGATGAGTTCTCCATTCTCAATTGTCTCTATCTTTGGACTCACTTGTGCCTTCTCCGTTCTCCTATCTTCTGCTCTCATCTTCCACCCCCCCCCCCCCCCCCCCCCAGATAGAACAGAGATAGATTTCACCTGGTTCACCTATAGCCATGTGTACTGAGGTATAGTGAAAGTATCACAAAATGCTGGAGTAACTCAGCAGGTCAGGCAGCATCCAGGAGAGAGGTATGGTGAAAGGTCGTTGCGTGCTAACCGGTCAACGGATAGACAATACATGATTACAATCGAGCCGTCCACAGTGTACCGATACACCATAAAGGGAATAACGTGAATAACGTTTAGTGAAGATAAAGCCATCTGATGGAAGAGCTTACTATGAAAAGATTGGTCTTTAAAGGTCATGTCCCCATTCATGCACGCAGGCACATCCTGGACATGTGTGAACAGGGCAACAGATGGGGACTATTTTGCAATCAGCAAAGTTCATTTTTGCTGCAATGTCCTTCAAACTTCCACTGAGATTGATCTTATCAAGGCAGGTCCTCCAAACATCTTAATGGGTTTCCAACGAGACAGAGAAGGGCTTATTTTTGTACAATCATGCTTATTCTTGAATTAGCTCAGAGCTCAAGCAATAAGCCATGGAAGGAAGGTGCCAACCTTTTTTGGTGCCAACCTTTGGGTTTTCCCTTGGTTGAAAACAGGGTTTGTGACTAATTTAAACCAGATACCTGTGGATTTCCTTTGTACCCAACCACTGTGAGGTGGCAGGTCATTGTGATTTATTATTCTGAATGTCATAACAAGTCGTGTTTTTGCTGTGCTCATCAAATGGTCACACGCAACAAAGGATAGCTCATCATTATTTCCCTGCTTGCCCAGACATTGGAAAAAACCTAATTAAAAATAGTATAAGTGATGGCACCATCAAACTAACGAGGGAGAGAGACAGAGACACAGAGAGAGAGAGAGACAGAGAGAGAGACAGAGAAAGAGACAGAGAGAAAGAGACAGAGAGAGGAGAGAGAGAGAGAGAGAGAGAGAGAGAGAGAGAGAGAGAGAGAGAGAGAGAGAGAGAGAGAGAGAGAGAGAGAGAGGGGGGGAAGAGAGAGGGAAGAGAGAGGGAAGAGAGAGAGTGAGAGTGAGAGTGAGAATGATAGTGAGAGGGAGAGGGAGGGAGAGGGAGAGGGAGAGGGAGAGGGAGAGGAGAGGAGAGGGAGAGGGAGAGGGAGAGGGAGAGGGAGAGGGAGAGGGAGAGGGAGAGGGAGAGGGAGAGGGAGAGGGAGAGGAGAGGGAGAGGGAGAGGGAGAGGGAGAGGGAGAGGGAGAGGGAGAGGGAGAGGGAGAGGGAGAGGGAGAGGGAGAGGGAGAGGGAGAGGGAGAGGGAGAGGGAGAGGGAGAGGGAGAGGGAGAGGGAGAGGGAGAGGGAGAGGGAGAGGGAGAGGGAGAGGGGAGAAAAACTGGCCTTAGAACACCAAAGACATGGGTGCCAACATAGGAGATTGAAGAAGTACGGGTAGCTAGAACTGAAGGACAGAACAGAACTGAAGGAGTGCAAGGACCTCAGTGGGCAATGTGACTGGGAAAAAGGTTGCAGGGAAAGGTGGAATTTCGTGAATGAGACCTTTATACTGGAGGCTTTGCGGCACTTGAATCTGATGGCAGTAAGCAAAGTTATGTCACGTCCAATTTATGGGCATTGGCAGTAGCACAGTGAAGTACAGGTACAATGAAAATTATGCTGGAGCTGCATCTCAGGCACGGAGACTCGGACAACATACAAAAGCAGAAATCATACATCAAGTGTACATATATTACACATAACATTTCTAAAAGAAAGTGAACTATGCAAAGAAAACCCAAAACCCAAAGATATAGGCAAAACACAATTTTTTAAAAGTTAGGTCCATGGTAGTACAAAAGGCGATTCACAGTATAACAGAGCTTTATTTGTCATTCGGTACCGAAGTACCGAACAAAACTACATAGCAGTCATAGAAAAAAAGAACACAAGACACATAGCCCCAACACAAACATCCATCACAGTGACTCCAAACACCCCTTCACTGTGATGGAGGCAACAAAACTTCCACTCTCTTCCCCTCGCCCACGGACAGACAGCTCGTCCCCGACCGACCCGCACAGTCCCCGCAAGGGGATGGAAGTCCCCCCGGCCGAATCGCACCGGGCGCTGAAACGTCTCGTGGCCGAGCTGGGCGATGAAAGGCCCCGCGACCAAGCCTTGCGCAGCTATGTCCCGTGGTCGAGCCGCACCAGCGATGTAAAGTCCCGCAGCCGAGCCGCACCGGGCGATGTTAAGTCCCGCAGCCGAGCCGCACCGGGCGATGTAAAGTCCCATGGTCGAGCCGCACCAGCGATGTAAAGTCCCGTGGTCGAGCCGCACCAGCGATGTAAAGTCCCGCAGCCGAGCCGCACCGGGCGATGTTAAGTCCAGCAGCCGAGCCGCACCAGCGATGTAAAGTCCCGCGGCCGAGCCGCACCGGGCACTGTTAAGTCCAGCGGCCAAGCCGCACCGGGCGATGTTAGGCCCCGCAGCCGAGCCGCACCCCGCGCCGTGAGGAAGAGAAAAGTTTCCCCCACCCCCCCCGCCACCCCCCACCCACACCACCACCCCCCACACATACACAACCAAAAAAAAATACAAAAACCATCCCAACACCGACACACAACAAAAAAAAAGGAAAAAAGACGAACAGACTGCTAGCGAGCCGCAGCCGTTAGGCGCCGCCACTTCCTAGTGTTCATGCTTCATAAGTCCAAGGTGGTTCATAGTATTCAGTTACGGAGATAGGATTAGGGTTGTGCAGGTCAGTTGAAGAACATAATAGTTATCTTGAACCTAGTGTTGTGGGACTTCAGGTTTCTATATTTCTATATCTCCTACCCTCTGGTTTAGTTTAGTTTAGTTTAGTTTAGAGATACAGTGAGGAAACAGGCCCTTCGGCCCACTAAGTTCGCACCAACCAGCGATCCTCGCACACTAACACGATCCAACACACACTAGGGAGAATTTACATTTATACCAAGCCAATTAACCTACAAACCTGTACGTCTTTGGAGTGTAGGAAGAAACGGAAGATCTCGGTGAAAACCCACGCGGTCACAGGGAGAACGTACAAACGCCGTACAGACGGCGCCCGCAGTCGGGATCGAACCCGGGTCTCCGGCGCTGCAAGCGCTGTAAGGCAGCAACTCTACCGCTGCGCCACCGTGCCGCCCCTATGGTGGTAGCAAGAGGAGGACATGGCCCAGACGGTGGGATTTATTGATGATATCTGCAATCTTCTCGAGGTAGCACATCGTGTAGATGCTTTTGATGGAGGGGAAGGCATGTGGCTGAGCTGAGGCCACTAATCTCTGCAGTCTCCTGCGTTCCTGCGCATTGACCCTGGTATAACCAGACTTTCTACAGTACATTAGTTTAGTTAGGTTTAATTTAGAGATGCAGCGAGGAAACAGGCCTTACGGCCCATCGAGTCCGTGCTGACCAACAACCACCCATACACTGCTTCTATCCCACAAACAATTTTACAGAAGCCAATTTACCTGCACACCTGCATGTCTTATGGATTATGGCAGGAAACCAGAGCACCCGGAGAAAACCCACGTGGGCACAGGGAAAATGTACACACTCCGCACACACAGCACCCGTGGCCAGGATCGAACCCTGGTCTCTGGCGCTGCAAGGAATAACCTTACACCTTAAGAAAAGGCACTATATAAAACCATGAGAGGAATAGATCGAGTAGACGCACAGAGTCTCTTCCCCAGAGTTTGGGAGTCGAGAACTTGAGAACATAGGTTTACGGTGTCATCTATAAGTTTACTAACAGTGATTGGCCAAATTACGGAGGTGGGGGGGGGGGGGGGGGGTGGGGTGGAAGACAAAACTACCTCCACCCATCACTCCAATGCCCTAAACAGGTCTCCAAAGGCAAATGTCCCCATCGCCAGTCCGCCCAACTACAAAGTCGTCTGAAACTCCTGCCGACCACGCATCTTTTTTCCGAGCCCATCCCACCACCAAATGCGTCTTAGTCCGAACAAAGTATCTCCACCAGGTGCTGTAAAACACAAGAGAGCCAGTAACTGTCCAGTGCACCTTTAACTGTTAATATATCATTGGGCGAAGAGAACCAGGCTTGTATTTTTGTCATCCGTAGCTGACGGTAGATGAGGGCGCTCCAAAGACGTATCGTGACTACGGCTGCTATCTGTACGGAGTCTGTACGTTCTCCCCATGACCTGCGGAGGTTTTTCCCCGGGAGCTCCGGTTTCCTCCCACACTCCAAAGACGCGCGGGTTTGTCGGTTAATTGGCTTTAGTGAAATTGTAAAATTGTCCCTGGTGTGGGAGGATTGTGTTAGTGTGCGGGATCGCTGGCCAGCAGGGACTCGGTAGGCCGAAGGGCCTGTTTCCGCGCTGTATCTCTAAGCTAAAAACTAAACTAGCTGGGCAGCATTAGCTAACATTCTGAGGGTAATGGGCTATCTTCCAAATTATGACCTTCATATTTGATTTTGATTTCAGGTTTGAGACAAAGAAAGGATCAAAGGATAATGTGTTAACGCAAACTTCAAAGTGTGGGGAAGTAATTTAATCACAATGGGATTAGGCTCAACAGCCAGCTGGCAAACTTAGAAAAGTAGGTAATAATCAAAGAAGTGTTGAGTGCGAAGGTGAAATAGTGCTTTTCATGAACAATCAAAGCCCACAACCCATGACTGAATAAACATATCCCGAATATATAAAGTCAAAGAGCCCAAAGTCAGAAAAGGGGGTAGGATGTAGTCTGAACTAAAAGAAAAGTCATCTACAAAAAGTCACGTATGGCACGGTGGCACAGCGGTAGAGTTGCTGCCTAACAGCGCCAGAGACCCGGGTTCAATCCTGTCTACGGGTGCTGTCTCTTCAGAGATTTTACAGTCTCCCTTTGACCGCGGGGGGTTTCTCTAGCTGCTCTGATTTCCTCCCACGCTTCAAAGACGTACAGGTTCGTAGGTTAATTGGCCTCTGTAAAATTGTCCATGGTGTGTCAGATAGAACTAGATTTTTAGATTTAGAGATACAGCGCGGAAACTGGCCCTTTGGCCCACCGGGTCTGCGCCGCCCAGCGATCCCCGCAACTTAACACTATCCTACACCCACTAGGAACATTTTTTACATTTACCCAGTCAGTTAACCTACATACCTGTACGTCTTTGGAGTGTGGGAGGAAACCGAAGATCTCGGAGAAAACCCACGCAGGTCACGGGGAGAACGTACAAACTCCATACAGACGGCGCCCGTAGACAGGATCGAACCTGAGTCTCCGGCGCTGCATTCGCTGTAAGGCAGCAACTCTACCGCTGCGCCACCGTGCCGCCTTGGATTGTTGCTGGTCAGCACGGCTCAGTGGGCCGAAGGGCCTGTTTGTAGGTTTAATTGGCTTCAGTAAAGATTGTAAATTGCCCCTAGTGTGTTAGGATAGTATTAGTGAACGAGGATCGCTGGTGGCACGGGGTCTGTGGGCCGAAGGGCCTTTTACCATGCTGTATCTCCAAACTAAAATCAAAAAGGAGTGGACAGATTGAGATTGAAAGAGACATGAAAAACAAGTGTTCTCAGAGGAACAAAAAAGAAAAATGAAAAAGGACTTGCAGGTGTCTTCAAAACTAACGTCACATGTTGTGATAAATGTTTTAGGGAAAAGAGACTAGCTGAGGGGAGAACTATTAAGGACTCATTCAGGTAAGGTTACAATGGGAAATAAGGCAATGTGAACCTTGTTAAACAAGTTCTTCTGCAGTGAAGAAAAAGTGAAAAAAATACCACCAGTGCAAATGAACTTAGAAGTAATTCAAAGGGAGGATTAAAATAAACTTTAAAAAGAAAATAGTGCAGGAAATAAAAGGATTGACACAAAAAGCTGGAGTAACTCAGCAGGTCAGACAGCATCTCTGGATTTGAGACAAATCTTTAGACTTTAGAGATACAGCGTGGAAACAGGCCTTTCGGCCCACCCAGTCAACTCCGAACACCAATCACCCCGTTCACTAGCACTATCCTACACACGGCACGGTGGCGCAGCGGTAGAGTTACAGCCTTACAGTGAATGCAGCGCCGGAGACCTGGGTTCGATCCTGACTATGGGTGCTGTCTGTACAGAGTTGTGTAAGAAAATAACTGCAGATGCTGGTACAAATCAAAGGTATTTATTCACAAAATGCTGGAGTAACTCAGCAGGTCAGGCAGCATCTCAGGAGAGAAGGAATGGGTGACGTTTCGGGTCGGGAGGAAGGATCTCGACCCGAAACGTCACCCATTCCTTCTCTCCTGAGATGCTGCCTGACCTGCTGGTTACTCCAGCATTTTGTGAATAAATACCTTTGGTCTGTACAGAGTTTGTACGTTCCCCCCGTGACCTGCGTGGGTTTTCTCCAGGATCTTCGGTTTCCTCCCACACTCTAAAGACCTACAGGTTTGTAAGTTAATTGGCTTAGTATATGTAAAAATTGTCCCTAGTGGGTATAGGATAGTGTTAATGTGCGGGAATCGCTGGTCGACACGGACCCGGTGGGCCGAAAGGGCCTGTTTCCGCGCTGTATCTCTAAACTAAACACAATAGGGACATCTTTACCACGTACAGGCCAATTAACCGACAAATCTGGAGTGTGGGAGGAAACCAGAGCACCCGGAGAAAATCCATGCGGTCACAAGGAGAACGTGCAAACTCCATACAGACAGCACCCGTGGTCAGGATCGAACCTGGGTTTCTGGCGCTGTGAGGCAGCAGCCCTACGGCTACGCCACTGTGCTGGGCCCTAATCTCTGCGAGCTGAATGTACAATGTTCAATTCAGTTCAACCCAAACCTGCATGCAGTCAAACCTGAGCAACATGGGTAGAGAAATGGCAACTAATTTTTTTGCAGTACAAAATTTCCAGGCTGTTTGTCGTTCCGGGTACAAGTGACTCGATGGAACCGTTACACCCTGAGTGGTGTCAAGTGTTCAGAGACGTTAGTTGTCATGTGTACCGAAACGGGACAGTTTTGTCACAACCTAACGTGCGGCCGAATGCCATTCCATCTTCCTTCCGCCAGTCATACAGGACCTGACATTTAGTACTGAACAACCTGGTATTTTGCGGGATGAAACAGGGCTTCACATAGAAGAATCAAGAGCGTTTTATTGGCATACGTTCCAAAACGGGACTATTAAATCCTTACTTGCAGCAGCAGCAGCAGCAGCACAACAGGTCTGTAAACACAGTACTGAATAGATAACACAACAAACACCGACCAGCGATTGCCACACACTAACACTATCCTACATGCACCAGGGACAATTTACATTTATACCAAGCCAATTAACCGACAAACCTGTACATCTTTGGAGTGTGGGAGGAAACCGGAGCGTCTGGAGACAACTAACGCAGGTCACGGGGAGAACGTACAAACTCCGTACAGACGGCACCCGTAGTCAGGATCGAACCCGGGTCTCTGGCGATGTAAGGCAGTAGCTCTACCGCTGCACCACTGTACCGACCCCATCTCCTTTGAATTACCACTGTACCGACCCCATCTCCAAGGAAGCAAGTAAATAACATTGCACCGTAAATCATGAATGCCTTACATTCCCAGTCTCTTTCCTTCCAGCCCCGTCCATGGCTGATCATTCTCAATCAGTACCCCGTTCCTGCCTTCTCCCCGTACCCCCTGACTCCGCTATCCTTAAGAGCTCTATCTAGCTCTCTCTTGAATGCATTCAGAGAATTGGCCTCCACTGCCTTCTGAAGCAGAGAATTCCACAGATTTACAACTCTCTGACTGAAAAGGTTTTTCCTCATCTCCGTTCTCAATGGCCTACCCCCTATTCTTAAACTGTGGCCCCTGGTTCTGGACTCCCCCAACATTGGGAACATGTTTCCTGCCTCTAACGTGTCCAACCCCTTAATAATCTTATATGTTTCGATATGATCCCCTCTCATCCTTCTAAATTCCAGTGTATACAAGCCTGGTCGCTCCAGTCTTTCAACATACGACAGTCCCGCTATTCCGGGAATTAACCTACGCTGCACGCCCTCAATATCCTTCCTCAGATTTGGAGACCAAAACTGCACACAGTACTCCAGGTGCGGTCTCACCAGGGCCAGGGCTGTCTTAACGCATGGGCCTGATGGGCACTTGCCCGGGGGCCCACGAGCATAGGGGCCCCATGCTGATCTGTGTATGTTAAGTGACTCGCAATAAATAAATACTACTTTAAAAATGTAGGTTCAATAAGTGCTTTTTTCGCAACATTTTCCATCCCTAAGTGCTTCTCACAGCGATCTGTAAGTGCTTTTCGCAACAATGTAGCACCCTAAGTCCATCGCTAAGTGCTTTTCGGTAAGTGCTTTTCGCCGGCACGACAGGGGGGGGGGGCTGGTAGGGAAAGGGGGGTGGGGGAGAGTAACGGTAGGGGCCCCAGTACACTGCTTTGCCCGGGGGCCCATAATGCTGTAAAAACGGCCCTGACCAGGGCCCTGTACAACTGCAGAAGGATTATGACACAGAAGGTGGCTGTTCAGTCCACCAGGACTATGCAAGTCGATAAAAAATATTGACTCCGTTTCTTTAATCCCATCTTCCAGCACTAGCCTTGCAGCCCAGCAGGTAACAGCTCCACATGCCACTTCACTGTGTGAGGAAGCTGCTTCATTGCAGCTGCATTGTTTTCCATTAATATATTTTTTTGTGTGAAATATTAATTAGAGGAGGAAACCAAACGTGTTGGAAGATTTACATCCTGTGCAAATTGCCATTTCTCTCTCTTCTGAAATGGGATTACAGTACTCCGATCTCAATCCCCCCCCCTTCTAAAACAAACCCCACAGTTACCACAGTAACACAGTCGAACACATCTAAACTAAAGAATCCAGCTCATAACAGTGAAAGCAGACAGGAAAGAATTACTTCAGGGTGTAAAAGTAACGTTTTCATTGAGGACTCCCACGGGACATAGCAGTAGCAGCGAAAGCCAAAAGCTTGGTTAATGTGTAATCACTGCCAATTCTGCAAGCACAGAAGTGTTTTAATGAATGCAAAACATCTGTCAAGATCTTATAGGAGTCTATTGAGAGAACAAGTAACTGGGGCTTCAGAAAAGTCCCAATAACTCTGCCAAAGAGGCCTTTCCACCATCCTGGGAGTTTTCAGTCTGCTTTGAGCAAATTCATATTGGCCAAGCGGAAATAAACTATTTCCTTCAGAACAGGGGGGGCATTTTTAAAATGAGAGGATGACGTCAGAAAGCACTTTACTCTCAGCGATACAGCGCGGAAGCAGGCCCTTCGGCCCACCGAGTGCGCGCCAACCAGTGATCAAGCTAGCACTCTCCGACATACACTCGGGGCAATTTACCATTTTATCGAAGCCAATTAACCTACAAACCCGCACATCTTTGTAGTGTGGGAGGAAACCGGAGCACCTGTGGAATCTGTGGAATTCTTTGCCACAGAAGGCTGTGGAGGCTGTCAATGGATGTTTTTAATAATAATAATAATAATAATAATAATAATATTCATTTATTGTCATTGCAACGAGTACAACGAAATTAAAAAAAATAGCCAATCCTGACGGTGCGTAAAAACATATATGCAATAAATGCAAAAACAAATAAATACAATTATATTAAGTACAAAAGTTTTAACAGTGTTGCCTAGTGCAGAAAGTAGTGTTCAGTTCTCGTATGGCCCTGGGGTAAAAACTGTTCTTAAGTCTGTTTGTTCGGGATTTGTTCGACCTGAAACGTCGACCAGAGGGCAGATGAACAAACAGACGGTGGCCGGGGTGGGATGAATCTTTCATTATTTTGCCTGCTCTACTGAGGCAGCGTAGGCTGAACAGGTGCTCCAGGGAGGGCAGTGAGCAGCCGATGATCTTCTGGGCCATCGTGATGACCCTCTGAAGGGCCTTCCTGTCCTTTTCTGAGCAGCTGGCATACCATGTGGTTATACAGTATGCCAGCACACTCTCGATGGAGCAGCGATAGAAGGACATCATGAGCTTCTCCTGCAGGTTGGTCTTCCTGAGGATCCTCAGGAAGTGGAGTCTCTGCTGTGCCTTCTTCACTGTGGTGATGGTGTTGGTAGATCAGGTAAGATCCTCTGCGATGTGCGTACCCAGGAACCTGAAAGCGGGTACCCTTTCCACACAGACCCCATTGATGTAGAGTGGGTCGTGTTCTGCACTGGTTTTCCTGAAGTCAATTATAAGTTCCTTTGTTTTGGAGGAGTTCAGGACAAGATTGTTCACTGAACACCATGCTGCCATCCTTTGGATTTCATCCCTGTAGGCTGTCTCATCTCCTGCTGAGATGAGTCCAACCACAGTCGTGTCATCCGCGAACTTGATGATGGTGTTGGTGGGATGGGTGGGGGCGCAGTCGTGAGTGTAGAGGGAGTAAAGGATGGGGCTCAACACACAGCCCTGTGGTGAGCCGGTGCTCAGTGTAATGGTGGAGGAGAGGTGAGGGCCTATTTTGACGGTCTGGGGGCGGTTGGTCAGGAAGTCCTTGATCCATTGGCAGATGGTTTGGGAAAATCCAAGGTCAGAAAGTTTGGTGACCAGTCTGCTCGGGATGACCGTGTTAAAGGCAGAGCTGAAGTCGAGGAAGAGCATCCTCACATAGCTCCCCTGGTGTTCAAGGTGGGTCAGTGCAGTGTGAAGAGCAGTGTCGATGGCAGTGTAAGGCAGAGATAGATAGATTCTTGATTAGTACAGGTATCAGGGGTTATGGGGAGAAGGCAGGAGAATGGGGTTGGAAGGGAGAGATAGATCAGCCATGATCGAATGGCGGAGTAGACTTGATGGGCCGAATGGCCTAATTCTGCTCCTATACTCATGACCACATGACCCAGAGAAAACCCACGCGGTCACATGGAAAATGTACAAACTCTGTACAGAGAGCACCCGGGGTCAGGATCGAACCTGGGTCACTGACGCTGTGAGGCAGGAAATCCACCGTGCCACTTCTACGCACAAAGAGGAAACCTGCAATTGTCTGCCCCAAAATGCTGCCATCATTAGATAGGTGTGGGGCAGCATGGTGGCGCAGCGGTAGAGCTGCTGCCTTGCAGCGCCAGAAACCAAGGTTCGATCCTGACTACGGACGCTGTCTGTATGGAGCTTGTACGTTCTCCCCGTGACCTGCGTGGCCTTTCTGCGGGGGCTCCGGTTTTCTCCCACAAATTTGTAAGTTAATTGGGTTTGGGGAAATTGTAAATTGTCCCTAGGATGTAGGATGTGTCGGATAGTGCTATTGCACAGGTCTTGCTGGTTGGCATCGACTCAGTGGGCTGAAAGGCCTGTTTCTGCACTGTGTCTCTAAACTAAACTAAACTAAGCTGGTTGTCGGATAATAGTCAAGTCAAGTCAAGTCAATTTTATTTGTATAGCACATTTAAAAACAACCCACGTTGACCAAAGTGCCGTACACCAGTTCAGGTACTAAGAACGGACATACAATGGCCCACAAACATAACAGCACATACATAAACAGTTCACAGCGCCCCCTCAGAGGGCCTCAAACGCTAGGGAGTAGAAATAGGTTTTGAGCCTGGACTTAAAGGAGTGGATGGAGGGGGCAGTTCTGATGGGGATCATTAAATGATAGGTTATCATTAAAAAGTTCAAACCCAAGGCACATAGATTTTGGTTATGCAAAGGGACTCTGGATGTTGGTTAGGCAGTGTAGGTCAAAGGTTAGGGGTAGAGGTCAAAGGTTGGGAGGTTGGGGGGGGAAGCAGGAGAATGGGGATAAGAAGGAAAATAGATCAGCCATGATCAAACGGTGGAGTAACTCAGCGGGTCAGGCAGGCAGCATCCCTGGGGAAAATGGACAGGTGACATTTTGAGTCAGCTCACCCAGCAGGAGAGTCTTGGACCAGAGGGCACGGCCTCAGAGTAAAAGGACGTACCTTCAGAAAGGAGATGAGGAGGAATTTATTTAACCAGAGGGTGGTGAATCTGTGGATTTCATCGTCGCAGACGGCGGCGGAGACCAAGTTTGGGTGTTTTTAAAGCGGAGATTGGCAGGTTCTTGGTTGGTGCGGGTGTCAAAGGTTACGGGGAAAAGGCAGGAGAATGGGGTTTTAGAGGGAAAGATAGATCAGCCACGATTGAATGGCGTGTTGTGATATTGCAGGGACTACTTTGTTGTATCACAAGGACTACTTTGTTTGCCTGTGTAGTAATGTCTATATAAGAGAATGAGGCGATTAGGTGGCCACTCTGGTTCCAGGTGGCCACGGAATAAACAGCCTGGATTTAAGCTCCAGTATTATAACCTTTTAAACACGTGTACTTGTGGTCCGTCCAGAATCACAACAAAGGTACAACAGATACCGGACCACGGCGGAGTAGACCTGAATGGTCGAATTCTGCCCCAACGTCTTAAGGTCTTACGACGACCTGAAGGCTATTGCTGGACAGGGTCGTTGAGATATGGTCAGAGTGAGACTTTAAGGGCCGTACGCCTGCTGGGTGAGTAGAAAGCTCCAGTTCGGCTCAGCCACTGATTTATATAGATGAACTGGAGCTCGTCCACAATCGGCTTCAGATTCCCAGCTTGTATCACTTCCCCAGCATGAGACTCGCTCAGCATCCTGCATGAGCTCCCAGCCTTGCAAGCGTTGGTGTTATGTTCAAATCCCTCAATTACCTCATCCATCCCTGCAGCTGTGACCACCACCAACTCTGCAGAAGTCCCAGACTTCTGATCTCCTCGGGTCCTGTCTGCTTCCACATCTTTCACGTTAATCATCACTCCGTCATCCTCTTGGCTGCTGAAGCCTTTGGCTCAGGAGTTCCTCCCTAAACCCGTGTCCCCACTTCACTCTGCTCCTGCATGCCACTGTCTTAAACCTAGTTCAGTTCAGTTTAGTTTATTGTTGAAGTGCACTGAAAGGCTTTTGTTGCGTGCTAACCAGTCAGCAGAAAGGCAATGCATGATTACAATCCAGCCATTTACAGAGTAGAGATACAGGATAAGGGAACAACGTTTAGTGCAAGGTAAAGCCAGTAAAATCTGATCAAAGATAGTCTGAGGGTCATCAATGAGGTAGATAGTAGTTCAGGACTATCTCTCTAGTTGTGGTAGGAGGATTCAGTTTCCTGATAACATCTGGGAAGAAGCTGACCCTGAATCTGGAGGTATTTATTCGCAAAATGCTGGAGTAACTCAGCAGGTCAGGCAGCATCTCAGGAGAGAAGGAATGGGCGACGTTTCGGGTCGAGACCCTTCTTTAGACTGATCTGGAGGTGTGCGTTTTCACACTTCTATACCATTTGCCTGATGGGGGAGGGGAGAAGAGGGAGTGGCCAGGGTGCGACTCGTCCTTGATTATGCTGCTGGCCTTGCCGAGGCAGCGTGAGATGTAAATGGAGTCAATGGAAGGGAGGTTGGTTTGTGTGATGGTCCGGGCTGCGTCCACAATTCGCAGCGATTTGTTGCGGTCTTGGATGGAGCTGTTCCCAAAACCTATTTCATTCATCATGCCTTTCTTTGGTCATCTATCCTGATAGGTGAGCAGCTGACTTTTTTTTTTAGGCCCTTGTGATATTTTACAACATTAAAGTGTAGTAAATGCAAAAATTAAACAGAGATTTGACAGAGTCATGCACTATAGAACCAAATGCTTCAGGATATCTACTTTATGCCTTCGCCGATCTTATTTGATTCTCCCTCCATTCCACCATCTCTTTCCAGTTTCCGTCACTCGTTTACACAATGCGACAAATTTATAGTGGCCAATAAACTGACAGGCCTGGGTGTTCCAGGGCCCGTTTCTATGCTTTACAGCTCGATGACTATATGGCACCATCCAACGCAATAAATCCCTGTCCTTTACCTCCTACTCTTTGCCTGACTACAAACGGACTGCTGCACAGTAGCGCAGCAGTACAGTTGCTGCCTTACAGCGGCAGAGGCCTGGGTTTGATCCTGACCTCGGGCTCTGTCAGTACGGTGTTTGTACATTCCTCCTTGTGACCTGCGTGGGTTTTCTCCGGGTGCTCCGGTTTCCTCCCGCACTCCAAAGACGTACAGGTTTGTAGGTTAATTGACTTTGGTAAAATTGTTAAAATTGTCCCTCGTGTGTAGAATAGTGTTGGTGTGCGGGGTGACCGCTGGTCGGCACGGACTCGGTGGGTCGCAGGGCCTGTTTCTCAAAAGTCTAAAGTAAGGTCCATTTGTCCAGCTTAGCATGATAGAGCAACGCAGCATCTGTGCACATCATAATGAAGGCTTCCCGAGACTGCATACCTCTAATGCTGCTCATAAGCAAGATTTTCGGTGGGAAGGGCCTGTTTCCGCGCTGTATCTCTAAGGTATAAAGTCTAAAGCTATCCATTCTGCTACTGTTGCCATCCCTTTGAACGGTCTGACTTTACTCATTAGTCCACAAAATCATGCCTTTGATTAGTACAGGTGTCAGAGGTTATGGGGAGAATGGGGTTAGGAGGGAGAGATAGGTCAGCCATGATTGAATTGCAGAGTAGACTGAATGGGCTGAATGGCCTAATGGCCTAATTCTACTCCTATTCCTTTTGACCTTTGCAAAAGCCCTTACGAAAACCTAGATATATTGCACCTGTTATATTGTCCTTGACTACTATCGCTGTTACTTCTTCAAAGAACTCAACAAAGTTTGTAACAAAGAGAATTTCATTTTGAAATCTAGTCCGACTGGTAATTGTTTTATATATATATATATATATATATATATGCGTCACAGATGGCTTTTATCATTGGATCAGATTTGCTTCAACAACATTTTCTTGGAATTAACTCAATGTGGTGAACTAACTCAGGAGGAACTTGACATTAACACATGCACGGGCTGTAAATAATAGCGTCTTACTTGTCGTAGGAAGTGGTGATCCTTTGGAATGGATGTCACAGTAATAAGCAATCACTTGTGCCTCAGCTCATTCCTCCCAAACTTCACAACTTGTGCCAAGTGAACTCTGGCGAGGTCTGCAACAAAATAAATCTCTTTTAATACATTAAAAAATACCAAATACCTTTTTACATTGGTTAAAAACCCACAGCCCTGGAGTGAGATAGCATTAAAATGCAGTCTGAAGAATGATCCCGATCAGAAACATCACTTTAGTCCAGTTTAGAGATACAGCACAGAGATTCAGAAAGAGGCCCTTCAGCCCACCATAGTCAAGATCGTACCCGGGTCTCTGGCGCTGTAAGGCAGTAGCTCTACCACTACTGATGCCCCACGCCATGGTGCCACCACTGATCCATGTCCTCCAGAGATGCTGCTTGAACCACTGAGTTACTCCAGCATGTTGTGTTCGACACAAGATTCCAGCATCTGCAGTTCCTATTGTCTCCATTGAGATCCAATGGCTTAGACAATAGACAATAGCTGCAGGAGTAGGCCATTCGGCCCTTCGAGCCAGCACCGCCATTCAATGTGATCATGGCTGATCATTCTCAATCAGTACCCCGTTCCCGACTTCTCCCCATACCCCCTGACTCGGCTATCCTTAAGAGCTGTATCTAGCTCTCTCTTGAATGCATTCAGAGACTTGACCTCCACTGCCTTCTGAGGCAGAGAATTCCACAGATTTACAGCTCTCTGACTGAAAAAGTTTTTCCTCATCTCCGTTCTAAATGGCCTACCCCTTATTCTTAAACTGTGGCCCCTGGTTCTGGACTCCCCCAACATTGGGAACATGTTTCCTGCCTCTAACGTGTCCAACCCCTTAATAATCTTATATGTTTCGATAAGATCCCCTCTCATCCTTGTTTCGATAAGATCCCCTCTCATCCTTTGGATCATTCATGTGACTCAACCACACAGGGGAACATGGATAGGTGACATTTCGGGAAACAGGCCCTTCAGCCCTCCAAGTCTGCACTGACCAGCAATCACCCCGTACACTAGTTCTACACACTGGGGACAATTTACACCCCTACACACTGGGGACAATTTACAGAAGCCAATTAACCTACAAATCCGCATGTCTTTGGGAATGTGGGAGGAAACCGGAACACCCGGAGAAAACCCACGCAGTCACAGGGAGAACGTGCAAACTAAGTACAGACAACACCCGTAGTCAGGATCGAACACGGGTCTCTGGTGCTATAAGGCAGCTACTCTACCGCTGCACCTCCCCTGTGCTGCGAGACAGTGACCTGTTGTGAATTGTTGCGATCAATCCTGATTCTTCAAGCTGTCCCTGACGAAGATAAAGAGGAGAAAACGCACATACAAATAATCTTTGTTGAACTCAAGAATGATGAGACATTCAATGCTTTGAATACGAAGTGGGAATGGCATTTATCAGTAGCCCGTATTGTTTCAAATGTATAAATTTAGCATTCAAGCTATTGGGAAGATCTGGGCTGAAACAGCAATCTAACTGTTCGCAATACTAAATATCAACTTGTGCATTGCCCTTGTGTACCTTGGCAACCTTCCCCGGTTCCTGCGCTTTGATTCCTCATTTCCACACCAACCCTATTCCCTGCACTTATTGAAGATTACACTGAAATGACAGAACGTGCAGCAAAGTCCCTCTGTGAAGCCACACCTCGAGCGAGTCCCAGTGTTACCTGCCTTATGCAGTGAAATGTAGAGATCTGCAGCAATATGTAGTAATATACAGTAATACAGTAATGGAATAATGTAGTAATGTAGTAATCTACTAATATAATGTAGTAATATAGTCATGTAATATAGTAATGTAGTACTATACAGTAATATTATAATGTAATGTAGTAAGGTACTAATATAAAGTAATGTAGTAATATAGGCATGTAATATAGAAACATAGAAACATAGAAAATAGGTGCAGGAGTAGGCCATTCGGCCCTTCGAGCCTGCACCGCCATTCAATATGATCATGGCTGATCATCCAACTCTGTATCCTGTACCTGCCTTCTCTCCATACCCCCTGACCCCTTTAGCCACAAGGGCCACATCGAACTCCCTCTTAAATATAGCCAATGAACTGGCCTCAACTACCTTCTGTGGCAGAGCATTCCACAGATTCACCACTCTCTGTGTGAAAAAAAACTTTCTCATCTCGGTCCTAAAAGACTTCCCCCTTATCCTTAAACTGTGACCCCTTGTTCTGGACTTCCCCAACATCGGGAACAATTTTCCTGCATTTAGCCTGTCCAACCCCTTAAGAATTTTGTAAGTTTCTATAAGATCTCCCCTCAATCTTCTAAATTCCAGCGAGTACAAGCCGAGTCTATCCAGTCTTTCTTCATATGAAAGTCCTGCCATCCCAGGAGTAATACAGTAATGTAGTATACAGTAATATAGTCATGTAATGTAGTAATGTACTAATATAAAGTAATGTAGTAATATAGTCATGTGATATAGTAATGTAGTAATATACAGTAATATGTAGTAATGTAATGTAGTAATGTGGTAATATACAGTAATGTAGTAATATAGTCATGTAATATAGTAATGTAGTAATATACAGTAATGTAGTAATATAGTCATGTAATATAGTAATGTAGTAATATATCAGTAATATGTAGTAACATGCATATGCAGTGCTACCTGCCTTTTGTCAAACTCCATCATTTTGTGTCTACCTTTGATTTAAACCAGCATCTGCAGTTTTTGCCAAGCTGTGCATCCACACCAGTGGCCTGTTACCTGCCACATACGGTTTACAGACACATCGATAATAACCATTGGGAAGTATAGACTATTGGAAAAGGGGTACACCAAAGATTCTCCACTTAGTCATAGAGTTATACAGCACGGAAACAGGCCCTTCAGCCCAGCTGGTCCATGCTGACCAAGATGCCCCTTCTACCTCCGTCCCGCCTTCCCGCGATGATTCTGTTGGCCAACGTTGGGCTTGGATCTCCCTCCCATCAATGAGGCAGACGGTTTGCACCCTCAAAGCAGCAAATGCTGACTGAAAAGCTGCCAACTCCCAATTGGGAACTGCAGACTGAGCCTCCAGCAGAGTCCAGGCGATCAGAGTCATAGAATCACACGGTGTAGATCGGTGTAGATGGGACACGTTGGCTGGTGTTGGGCTGAAGGGCCTGTTTCCACGCCATAAGACTCTAAGTCTTGCCACGGCCAAATTCTTACATTTACGTCCGTTAAATCATCTAGACCAAGGCCCAGATGGCTGCATCCGTGTTTGAAGAATATTGGTTCAAATCCCACTGCACAGACTGGAGCTACGTAGGGAGTGGGTCCTGTGGTGTTGTCTTCTAGATTCCCACTCAAATCGACATAATGAACATGAAAAGCTGACGCGTCTGAAATTGTAGATGGACACAAAATGCTGGAGTAACTCAGCAGCTCTGGCAGTATTAGAGTCTGAAGTGATAGCTGGTCAATGCAACCAGCCTTCGTTTATTTTGTTCACCGTTTATTGGTAACTCAAATTTCACTGTACCTTAATTGGTACGCGTGACAATAAATTGAATCTTGAATCTTGAATCCCTCAAACACCACTTAACAAACAGTGTATGAAAATAACTGCAGATGCTGGTGCAAATCGAAGGTATTTATTCACAAAAAGCTGGAGTAACTCAGCAGGTCAGGCAGCATCTCAGAAGAGAAGGAATTGGGTGACATTTCGGGTCGAGACCCTTCTTCGGATCTGTGGAATTCTTTGCCACAGAAGGATGTGGAGGCCAAGTCAGTGGATATATTTAAGGCAAGAGATAGATAGATCCTTGCTTAGTACGGGTGTGAGAGGTTATGAGGAGAAGGCAGGAGAATGGAGTGAGGAAGGAGAGATAGATGGGCCATGATTGAATGGCGGAGTAGAATGGGCTAATTCTACTCCTATCACTTATTATCTATTCTCTTCTCAGCCTTGATGCAGAGTCTCGACCCAAGACCCCAACTTTCACCTTTAACATCCTGCGATGTTCCACGGTCCGGAGATTTTCCAACGTCCTGATATTTTTATTCCAGATTCCAGCGTTTGGAGTCTCTTTTGCATTCGCTTATGCACTTGCACCCAGTGAAATCTCCAGGGACGAGTTGAGGTGGGCGGCTGGAGAGAGAGAGAGAGAGAGAGACATCCACAGTGTCTCAACGGCCGTGTAAACATTTAAGTCACGTTCCATCTCCCGAGTATAACTGATTGAGAGTGATCAGCCATGATCGCATTGAATGGCGGTGCTGGCTCGAAGGGCTGAATGGCCTACTCCTGCACCTATTGTCTATTGTCTATTGTCTATTGTCTATCTTCGCCAGCATTCCTTCCAATCTGTTCAAAAATTTCCTTCCGCATTATATTTTTCAGACAGAGCCCGGTGCAAGACTGCGCCAAAGAGTTCAGTCATTGATTGATTGATTTATTTATTTGTGCGAGCCTTCTTGGCCCCATGGTTTAAATTAAACACAAACGTGGCTCAGAAAGTTGAGTTCAATTGGGCCGTGTTCTGATGTGAAAGGCCAGGGATGGTCCTCTCTCAGGGGAACCGGCGAGGGGAATGTCCGGGGAACGCGGCCTCACAGGTTTCGGTCTGTTCAGCTCGCTCATTTTATTTACTCCCGAAGGTCCCGCGTTATTTTTGTAACTTTTTCTTTTCATTCAGCAATAAAACCACCGCCTTCCTTTCAGTTGCCCCAATTGGGTTTTTGGAGGTTAACATGTTGGGATTCTCAAGAACATGTCAATATTTACAGGAGGGATCCCAGAGGTCAGTCTGTTACACAATTTGTGAAGATTCCCAGTGAGGGAGTGCGTCAATGTTTACGGGTGAGCCAAGGAGGAAAAGACAGGGGGGAAATCAACCCATATCTTCAGGTTTCTTTAAGTTGGGCTAAAGGGCCCCGTTTAGTTTAGTTTCGTTTAGAGATACGACGTGGAAACAGTTGTATCCGTACCGACCAGCGATTCCCACACACTAACACACTAGGGACAATTTTACACTTATACCAAGCCAATTAACCTACAAACCTGTAGTTCTTTGAAATGTGGCAGGAGACCAAAGATCTCGGAGAAAGAACCACGCAGGTCACGGGGAGAACGTACAAACTCCGCACAGACAGCGCCCTCAGTAGGGATCGAACCCAGGTCTCTGGCGCTGCAAGCGCTGTAAGGCAGCAACTCTACCGCTGCGCCACCGTGCCGCCCGGTTCCGTGCTGGTAGGACTCTACGACACTATTTCACAGAGAAAGGAATGTGAATTCCTTTTTATTTACAATTTACAATTAACAATTGTAAATTTACAATTTTCCAATTTTTGTAAAATTTACAATCTTTACCGAAGACAATTAACCTGCAAAACCTGCACATCTTTGGAGTGTGGGAGGAAACCGGAGCGCCCGGTGAAAACCCACGCAGTCAAAGGGAGAATGTATAAACTCCAAACAGACCGCATCACTAGACAAGATTGAACCCGGGTCCCTGGCACTGTAAGGCAGCAACTCCACCGCTATGCCACCGTGCCACCCCGTGAATCAATCAAACCTGAGGTTCCTTGAAAGATGCAGCATGGAAACAGGCCCTTCAGCCCACTGAGTCCATGTTGTCCATCGATCAAGTACAATAGGTACTGCCAAGGGAAAGATACAGAGTGCAGGATATAGTTCTCAGCCTCATGGCGCAAAAGTTACAGATACCAAGTTCCATACACCTACCACCATTAAAATGTAATGTAAAAAAGCTGCTCCTCAGGTTCCTATTAAATCTTTCACCTCTCACCTTACACCTGTCCTTTGGTTCTTGATTCCCCGACTCTGGGTAGAAGACACTGTGCATCTGCCCCATCTATTCCCCTTAAGATCTTATACACATCTATAAGATCACCCCTCACTAGGGTTGGCAACTGTACGTATTAGCCGGGACATCCCGTATATTTGGGCTAAATTGGTTTGTCCCGTAAGAGACTGCCCTTGTCCCGTATTAGGTCCGGGGGGCACTGTAGCCCAGACGCTGTAGGCCCGGACGCTGTAGGCCTGGATGTTGTAGGCCCGGACGCTGTAGGCCCGGACGCTGTAGGCCCGGACACAGTAGGTCCGGACGCTGTAGGCCCGGACGCTGAGGCCCGGACGCTGTAGGCCCGGGCACAATAGGCCCGGGCACAGTAGGCCCGGACATGGTAGGTCTGGACAGTGTGGGTCTGGAGGCCCGGGCGCCGCCTAACGGAGGTTGTGTATCAATCCGCCTCCCGGCCCGTGCGGCCGCTATTGGTGGAGCGGGAGCACGTGGCCGCTGGCTGGCTGAGGTCACGTCACCTTGTCCCTTATTTGGGAGTGAGATAGTTGGCACCCCCACCCCTCACCCTCCTGCGCTCCAGGGAATAAAGTCCTAGCTCTCATCTGTTCTTTAGCCTCCCACCATTCTGTAATCTCAAGGACTCACTCACTTTGTCTGCCTCCGTCTCTCATACATTCATCTTAAATTCTTTGTGAAAAGAGACGGGGGAAAAAAAACTGGTCTTTCTATCTTTGACAGAAGGTTACACAAAGTAATGAAATGAACACAAAAAGAGAAATCAAATGACTCTATGTTCAGTTTAAACACAAAATATTGGATTACTCAGCTTCTCTGGTGGAAAATGATGGGTGACGTTTTGGGTCGGTTAAATCTGAGGAAGGGTGCCAACCTGGAACATCACCCATCCTTTTTCTCCAGAGATGCTGCCTGACCCACGAAGTTACTCCAGCACTTTGCGTCTATCTTCAGTCTAAGCCAGCATCTGCAGTTCCTTTCTGCGCACTCTACTTTCAGTTTCGTTTAGTTTGAGTTGAGTTTTCGCACACTCGTTTCACTCCCTCCCTCTCACTTTCATTGTCTCTGCTGGTCGCCCTCCCTTTCTCTTATTCTCAGTCTCGCTCACATCAGAAACGGCAGCTAAGATGACTTATTTTTACCTTCACCAGCCAGTGAGTGAAGGCTGTAGAAAATCAGCCTCTGGGTTTAATGCCCTCCGACTAAAAATCACTTCCGAGGAGCAAGCGAGAGGTTGAACGGACGCCCGGAAAAGGAGAGGAGGCCAAGTCCCTGGGATCACTCACGGAACAGTTTGGAGATGTGTGGTTTGTGAGTTCCAATGTGCCACTACTACTCAAAAATACTTAACTGGCTGGAAAGGACAGAGTGAATGATGCCAGATAAATGGTCCTCTTTCATACTTCAACTCACCTGAACTCTGTCCCGAATATTGCCCTGCTACTCAACCCTCTATGCCTGTCTCTCTCTCTTGCTCTCTATCACACACATGCACACTCTCACTGTCCTTATTCCATGCCTTTTATCCAACACACCCTCTCTCTCTCTCCCCTCCCTCTCTTCACCTCCCCCCCCCCCCCCCCCCCTCTCCTCCCTCCTTTGCACAACTTTCCTTTAGGAAGTTATTCACCTAATGGAAGTCACCTCCATTCTCACTGCTCATCAACAGTATTGGAATATCTAGCGTTGGGATTTTCAGAGGCAGAGACCGCTGAAATGTAACGTAGATTAACCCTTCAATGAATACCCGTGTCCTCCAGAGATGCTGCCTGACCCGCTGAGTTACTCCAGCATTTGGTGCTTTACTCTAGAGTACAGCATCTGCAGTTCCTTCAAAGGATCGGATGTGTCTTTGGGGAATCTCTGTTTCTGAGCTGACAAGAACATCGGTTTTAATCACGCCAGTAATCAGAAACTCGATACGAACATCTTTACAGTTCAGGCTCTCATTCAGTGTCGTGCTGCATGTTAACACCACTTCCACATGGTGTTCGGTTTTATCTTTCTCAGAGTCCCTGGTTTTGATGAAAGATAAGAACAACTCATATTTTTGCTTTCACAGAATCAATCTCAGCATCCCCAGGCAATGGGGAACTTTAGGCTATCACACAATGCTGGAGTAACTCAGCAGGCCAGGCAGCATCTCTGGAGAGAAGGAATGGGTGACGTTTCCGGTCTTGACCCGAAACGTCACCCATTCCTTCTCTCCAGAGGTGCTGCCTGACCCGCTGAGTTACTCCAGCATTGTGCCATACCTTTGATTTGTACCAGCATCTGCAGTTATTTTCCTATAGGAACTTTAGGCTAAAAATCGGTTTATCTGTGGAGCTCTGGTCCCTGAATCTCCTCTGCCTCCATCATCAGCTGACTGTCCATAGCAAATGCTTAGAAGGTAACAGCAACGCTGCCTTAACATAGGAAGTGGCTGGTAGGTATAACATTTAGAGACGCAAGGAAACCGCAGATGCTGGTTTACACGCTCAAAAAAAGGACATAAAGTACTGGAGTTACTCATCAGGTCAGGCAGCATCACTGGCGAACATGGATCGGCAACGCTTGAATAGGGACCCTTCTCCAGACTGATCGTGGCACGAGGAGAGAAAGCTGGAAGAGAGGTGGAGGTGGGACAAAGTCTGGCAAGTGATAGGTGGATACGGGTGAGGGGAGGGGGGGGGGGGGGGGGGGGGGGAGGGGGTTGACTGGCAGATGGTTGGACAAAGGCCAGAGATGAAAAGACAGAAAGTATGAGATAAGGAGATAGGGATAAAAGAGACGCGAAATGTGAAGCCAGAGGAAGGAATGTGGGTGGGAGGGGAGGGGGAAGGGGGGGGGGGGGGGAGAAATGTGTGTGTAACACGGAAGAGAGTGGGGAAAAGGGGGGGGGAGGGAGTATTTGTAGGCTAGTTAACTAAAATTGGAGAATTCAACGTTTAAAATGTGTGTGTAAATGCATGTGTAAAACTTGTCTGGCTGTGCTCACCTCTAATTACTGGGTCAGACAAAGGACACTGGGCTGAGTGTGTAGGAAGCCAAACATAGGAACCTTCAATCTTACGGACACACATTTAGATCCCAATTTAAGAAACCCTGCTCCACCATGCAAAGGTAAATATCTACACAGTAAAATTAAAGAGCATCTCTGGAGAGAAGGAATGTGTGACGTTTCGAGTCAAGACCCTTCTTCAGTCTGAAGAAGGGACTCGACCCAAAATATCACCCATTCCTTCTCTCCAGAGATGCTGCCTGTCCCGCTGAGTTGCTCCAGCATTTTGTGCCTATCTTCGATGTAAACCAGCATCTGCAGTTCCTTCCCACACAAAAGCTAAAGAGTAGACAGAAGAGACTGCAGATGTTGGCATCTGGAGCAAAAATTAAATCTCTGGAGGAACTTGGCGGGTCGGGCAGCATCAGTGGAGGCAGTAAGACAGTCAATATCCTCGTATCAAGCGCCTTTGCTCCATTAGCAACGCCAAAATGTCAAGTTTAATCCTTGAAGGAAACAAATCTGCCAGGTTTTCCTGAAACAAAACTCCCTTGATACAATCTCTGCATCAACACAAACACACAGACCCAATTAAATTACGGAATGTGTTGGAAGAAAATGAATGAATGAATGAATGAATGAATGAATGAATAAGTTTATTGGCCAAGTATGTCCATACACAAGGAATGTGCCTTGGTGCTCCGCTCACAAATGACAACACAAACATACAGTTAACAAATAAGAATAAAGCATAAACACACCAAAACAATAAGGATACAACATTACGGTCTAAACATGTGGGTGAAAATAAACCAGAGCAAAAAAGAGAGTACAGACTTTGGTTATTGAGTACAACTATCACTCGTGGAAAAAAAGCCGTTTTTATGTCTGGCTGTGGCTGCTTTGACAGTCCGGAGTCGCCTTCCAGAGGGAAGTGCTTCGAAGAGTTTGTGGCCAGGGTGAGAGGGGTCAGAAGAGGCCAGGGTGGCCAGGGTGAGAGGGGTCAAAAGAGACTACAGGCTTTGGTTATTGAGTACAACTACTACTCGAGGGGAAAAAGCTGCAGATGCTGGTTTACATCGAAGATAGAACAAGCTGCCAGAGGAGGTAGTTGAGGCAGGGATCATCCCAATGTTTAAGAATCAGTTAGATAGGTACACGGATAGGACAGGTTTGGAGGGATATGGGCCAAACGCATGCGTCTAGTGTAGCTGGGACATGTTGGCCGGTGTGGGCAAGTTGGGCTGAAGGGCCTATTTCCACGTTGTATCACTCTATAACTATGACTCTAGAGACACAAAATTCTGTAGTGATTCAGCGGGACAGGCAGCATCTCTGGAGAGAAGGAATGGGTCGCATCAGGGACTCTCGGACTATCTTTGAATGGACTTTACTGGCTTTACCTTGCACTAAACATTATTCCCTTATCATGTATCTGTACACTGTGAACGGCTTGATTGTAATCATGCATTGTCTTTCCGCTGGCTAGTTAGCACGCAACAAAAGCTTTTCACTACACCTCAGTACACTTGACAATAAACTAAACTGAACTGAAACTGAGTGACGTTTCAGGTCGAGACCCTTCTTCAGACCTGAAGTCGTGAAGTCTTGAAGTTGTTGGGTCTGCAGAAGGTCCTTGACCCATAATGTCACTCATTCCTTCTCTCCAGAGATGCTGCCTGTCCCACTGAGTTACTCCAGCATCTTGTGTAAGAAAATAACTGCAGATGCTGGTACAAATGCTGGAGTAACTCAGCAGGTCAGGCAGCATCTCAGGAGAGAAGGAATGGGTGACGTTTCAGGTCGAGACCCTTCTTCAGACTGATGCTATTCAGCATCTTGTGTCTACCTTCAATTAAATTATGGACCTGATCGTGTTTATTTTCACGCAGAGAGACAGACAATGTGTACAAAGACCGAAAGGAGACAGAGGCAGATGGACAATCTAGCATACTGAGCATTTTGTATTTACATAGTGATCCCAGGCCGTTTGTGATCTCTAGAAGCCCAAAACGTGTTTTACAGCCAATTTACAGCTAATACCTTTGGTGTGCAGTAAAGGTAAAATGGAGTATGGTAGGGAATTTACACACAGTAAGCTTCCACAAACAGCAATGGAATAAAGAATGGATAAGGTGTAGGAAGGAACTACAGATACTGGTTTAACCCAAAGATAGACACAAACAGCTAGCAATGGCCTGTTTCTTTTATCATTGTTACTTTTTTACATAACTTTCAATCATTTGTTCTATATCTCTCTACATCGTCGTCTACAGTGTATCTCTCGTTTGGCTTTCCCCATGGTTTTCAGTCTGAAGAAGGGTCTCGACCTGAGAGGGCGGCACGGTGGCGCAGCGGTAGAGTTGCTGCCTTACAGCGAATGCAGTGCCGGAGACTCAGGTTCGATCCTGACTACGGGCGCCGTCTGTACGGAGTTTGTACGTTCTCCCCGTGACCTGCGTGGGTTTTCTCCGAGATCTTCAGTTTCCTCCCACACTCCAAAGACGTACAGGTACGTAGGTTAATTGGTTTGGTAAATGTAAAGATTGTCCGTAGTGGGTGCAGGATAGTGTTAGTGTGCGGGGATCGCTGGTCGGCGCGGACCCGGTGGGCTGAAAGGACTTGTTTCTGCGCTGTATCTCTAAATCTAAATCTATGTCACCCTTTCCTTCTCTCTAGAGATGCTGCCTGTCCCGCTGAGTTACTCCAGCATTTTGCATCTATGATGAACAGATAGTCTGCTTTAGTTTTGCTGGCATGGGGATAAATATTGACCCAACATCACCAAGAAGAGTTCCCCTGCTCTCCTTTAAATAATTCCCCGGGAACGTTTAGAAAGACAAGCAAACACAAGCATGTTTAACCCCTTGAGTCCAACTCGCGATTAGACAGCGGCAGATCTGAATCATAAGATCATTTAGTCTGTTTTGACCCGCAGGCTTGACCCGAGAGAAATCAACCTCCACGTTTGCAATCTCCAATGAATCTCAGTCTGCTTTTCATTTTTGGGGAATGAATTTGAGACTTCAACTGCCTTTAGGAATGGGCCAATCTTAAACATGTCAAAATGTGTGAACCATTCTACATTTCCTTACAATCGTCTGCTTTGATCTGTCGTTTTCACACCCTACCCCTCCATATCTCTAGTGGGCCTCTCCCCTGACTCTCCGTCGGCAGAAGGGTCTCGACCCGAAACGTCACCCATTCCTCCTTTCCAGAGATGCTGCCTGTCCCGCTGAGTTACTCCAGCATTTTGTGTCTATCTTCGGCTTAAACAAGTCAAGTTGAGTTATTTGCAGGAACAAAGAACCACTAAACTACAGAACAGATGCTGGTTAATGCACAACAGGACACAAAGTGCTGGAGCAACTCAGCAGGCCAGGCATCATCTCTGGAGAAAATGGACGCCTTGGGCCTCGACACGAAACATCACAGATCCATGTTCTCCTGAGATGCTGCCTGGCCTGCTGAGTTGCTCCAGCACTTTGTGTCAGGACAAGTTGAGTTTATTGTCATATGCACAAGAATGGTACAGGGAGAATGAAAATCTTGCTTCCTGCAGCATCAGAGGTACATATACTTGTGCTGTCAGCATGATGCACACAGATGCTGCTTTGCTCTATAATGCCGAGCTGAGCAAATGGACTTTATTTTAGACTTTAGGCTTCAGCCTTTAGAGATGCAACGCAGAAACAGGCCCTTCGGCCCGCCGGGTCCAGGCCAACCAGCGACCACACCAAACACCGGCACTATCCTACACACACTGGGGACAATTTACAATGTTACCGAGGCCGATTAACCGACAAACCTGCACGTCTTTGGAGTGTGGAGGGAAACCAGAGCAACCGGAGAAAACCCACGTGGTTACAGGGAGAACGTAGAGACTCCACACAGACAGCGCGCGCACGCAGTCAGGATCGAACCCGGGTCTCTGGCACTGCAAGGCAGCGACTCTACCACTGAGCCACTGTGCCACCCAAATCCACTTTGTTCCAGAAAGCTTCACAGTAGCGCACAGTATATACTGTACAGTGCGCGCTGCCATGACCAGAGACCCTCACTGAAGCAAGTGGTCACGTTCCTGTGGTCGCAGATTCTAATGACCAGCAACAGTGAAAGAACAAGTGGTCCTGCTGATATTTGAGGGGGTGAATGAGGCTGGTGTGTGCTGTCGAGCAAGGCGACTTCGCCATCCTGCCCCTCAAGCACAGGCAACTCAGTTCTATTTGAAAATACTTGCTGGTTTGTACTGTTTGAATAATGTGGGCTTAGAGGTTTGGAAAGGGCTGTCATTAGCACAGTTGGTTAATTGATGGATCAGCCCTAAATCCGAGCGCTGAGAACAGTCCGTATCAGTAGCGTGACATTAATGAATGGACAGGGGGCCACGGTTTGACAACCTGGTCACTGAGGTTCCATAGCTGACCACTACGGACCCAAGGAGACAAAATACGTGGGCTCTATTTTAATCAGGGTGCCTTCCTTCCCCTATGACGTCTTTGCTCGAGTCTTGAGAAGGAAATAAAGTCTTGTGGTGTTAACTATCTAGTGCAAACATGCTCAGGCCACAGGCTGGAGCTGAAGAAAGCACAAGTGAGACCAGGTGAACGGGTCTCAGGAGCGAGGGGGGGGTTGATCGAAGTGGGACGTGACCGGACCCAGGCAACATAGAGAGAACCTCAGATGCTGGTTTGTGCCAAAGTTGGACACAAAGTGCTGGCGTAACTGAGCGGGTCAGGCAGCATCACCGGAGAAAAAGGATGGGTGATGTTTCGGGTCGTGACCCTCCTTCAGAAAGCCCTTCTTCAGAAGACCCTTCTCCTCCTTCAGACCCTTCTTTGAAGAGTGTCGGCAGTCGGTCGGGCAGGAACGGGCCCACAGCGGGTGCCAGCGCACGCTCGATGGCGGGCCGCCGAGAACAAAGGGGGATCCAGTGTGAGGGGCGGGGGGGGGCGCCGAGAGAACAAAGAGGGACTCAGCAGAGAGGGTGGGCGAGTATGAACAGGGGCCATCGAGACTTTTATAACTTTGAATACTTTTGTAAATTTGTCGGCGCCCTTACAAAGTGGCGACTCTTTGCATACTTGTGTATTGTCTGCAGAACAAAGAATTTCACTGTACCAAGTTCATATGATAATAAAGGGCGGCACGGCGACGCAGCGGTAGAGTTGCTGCCTTACAGCGTATGCAGCGCCGGAGACTCAGGTTCGATCCTGACTACGGGCGCCGTCTGTACGGAGTTTGTACGTTCTTCCCGTGACCTGCGTGGGTTTTCTCCGAGATCTTCGGTTTCCTCCCAAAAATTGTCCCTAGTGTGTGTGTAGGATAGTGTTAATGTGCGGGGATCGCTGGGCGGCACGGACCAGGTGGGCCGAAGGGCCTGTTTCCGCACTGTATCTCTAAATCTAAAAATCTAAAGTGTCAATGAATCAGAGGTGTCCCGACCCGAAACGTCACCCTTTTCCTCCAGAGATGCTGCCTGACTCACTGAGTTACTCCAGCACTTTGTGTCTTTCCCAGCCAAATGACCCACTGACAATGGCCCCCAAACCTGGTCCAATTTCCACCATTGCTCGCCAGCAAGAGTGGTCAGTCAATTTCTTATTGATGAAGTCCAAGCAAATGTTCTGTGCTAGATGGCAGCGATCTTGTAATCAGGCGCTGGTCAGGCCACATTTGGACACCATATCTGAGGAAAGATGTGCTGGCTCTGGAGAGGGTCCAGAGGATGTTTACAAGAATTATCCCAGGAATGAGTAGGTTAACCTATGATGAGCATTGGACAGCACTGGGCCTGTACTCGCTGAAGTTTAGAAGGATGAGGGGGGACCTCATTGAAATGTTGAGAATAGTGAAAGGCTTGGATAGAGTGGATGTTTCCACCAGTGGGAGAATCTAGGGCTCAGAATTAAAGGACTTTCGGTTAGGAAAGAGATGAGGAGGAATTTCTTTAGTCAGAGGGTGGTGAATCTGTGGAATCCGTTGCCATAGAAGGCTGTGGACGCAAAGTCAGTGGATATTTCTTTCGTCAGAGGGTGGTGAATCTGCCACAGAAGGCTGTGGAGGCCGTCAGTGGATATTTTTAAGGCAGAGATAGATAGATTCTTGATTAGTACAGGTATCAGTAGTTATGGGGAGAAGGCAGGAGAATGGCGTTCAGAGGAAGAGATAGATCAGCCATGATTGAATGGCGGAGTAGACTTGATGGGCCGAATGGCTTAATTCTGCTCCTATCACTGATGATCTTTTAATGAAATTGAACTAAAGACCTTTAATTTAACCGTGTATCTGCATTATGATCTGAGTCACGCTCTGAATTAGACATATGAATGAATGAATGAATGAATGAATGAATGAATGAATGAATGAATGAATGAATAAGTTTATTGGCCAAGTATGTGCATATACAAGGAATGTGCCTTGGTGCTCCGCTCACAAATGACAACACCAACATACAGTTAACAATTAAGAATAAAGCATAACCACATCAAAACAATAAGGATACAACATTACGGTCTAAACATGTGGGTGAAAATAAACCAGAGCAAAAAAGAGAGTACAGACTTTGGTTATTGAGTAGAACTATCACTTGTGGAAAAAAAGCCGTTTTTATGTCTGGCTGTGGCTGCTTTGACAGTCCGGAGTCGCCTTCCAGAGGGAAGTGCTTCGAAGAGTTTGTGGCCAGGGTGAGAGGGGTCAGAGGTGATCTTGCCCGCTCGCTTCCTGGCCCTTGCAGTGTACAGTTCATCAGTGGGGGGAAGGTTGCAGCCAACATCCTTTTCAGCTGTGCGAACGATCCGTTGCAGCCTCCGGATGTCGTGCTTGGTGGCTGAGCCAAACCAGACCATGACGGAGAAGGTGAGGACGGACTCAATGATAGCAGTATAGAATTGGACCATCATTGCCTGTGGCAGATTGTGTTTCTTCAGTTGCCGCAGGAAGTACATCCTCTGTTGGGCCTTTTTGACTGTGGAGTCGATGGTGGCCCCCCATTTAAGGTCCCTGGAGATGATGGTTCCAAGGAACTTAAATGACTCCACAGATGTGACTATGGTGTTGTTGATGGTGAGTGGGGGGAGGGGAGGGGGATCTCTTCGAAAGTCTACGAAAGTTTGTGCAGCATAAAACAAGCTCGGAGACTCACTGAGCTGAATTTTAACCCCTACAGTCTACATAAGGCCTCCTGAAGAGAGACAGGGATCAAAAATATTCATGAATGAAGGAAGTAGATGGGCCAAACGGCCTCCATTATAACGACTGACATAATATGTCTACTCATTTCAGAGGCATGAATTATTTAGGGAAAATGTTCCCGGCACATACAGTAACTTTGATAATAATAATTCTTGGAGCCACCAAATCATTCAGGCACAGAAACAGGCTCTTTGGCACATCGTGTCTGACCCGCTGATTAGTTCCCACAGTTTCGGTTTTTATTTTCAAATCCCAGCATCAACAATCACGTGAAGTGCAGATGGAATCAACGGTGGGGAGTCCAGCCTGTGTGTTGGACCGGGCTACATCCACAACTCTGCAATTTCTTGCGTCTTGGGCAGAGCTATTCCCAAACCCAGCTGCGATGCAACCCGACTGTATGCTTTGCTTTCTACAGTGCATTCGTCAACGTTTGTAAGAGTCCATCAGAAGGAGTCACACTCTCTTTCGTTCTGGGTTCATTTGGCTGTTAAGACTGGCTTTGAGATTTTTTTATAATGTCTGAGAGTACAGGGACAACTATTCCATTGATTCCATCTACACATCATGCCACATAATCAAGGACCAGTCTCACCCTGGTCACACCCTTTTCTCCCCTCTCCCATCAGGCAAGAGGTACAGACGTTTGGAAAAGCATACCTCCAGACTCTTTAGACTGGAGATACAGCGCGGAAACCAAAGATAATGGAGCACAGCAAGATAGACCACTCGACCCTAAAAACCACAGTATGTCACGGCGCCATTTTAGTAGGCAGAAACTTGCAGAAACATTTAAAAAGAAAAATAACAAAAATCTGTGAATTGATAGATGAGATATATTCGGCATTTTTATGGTATCACAAAATGCCGGAGTAACTCAGCGGGTCAGGCAGCATCTCAGGAGAGAAGGAATAGGTGATGTTTCGGGTCACATCACATATACTGTTCCCCCAAAACGCTGATTACACTGCGAGAGGCATAGTGAACGGCGGGTTTTGTCTACTAAAATGGCGGCCGTTACGCTCCTTTGCGTACTACACTTCAGTATAGGCGATTTCGACGGAGTGGTTCATCTTGCTCCTCTAGTATCTTTGGCGGAAACAGGCCCTTCGGCCCATCGAGCCCACGCCCACCGGCAATCACTCCTTACAATAGGGACAATTTACAGTTTTTACCAAAGCCAATTAACCTACAAACCTGTATTCTGGTACAAACCTTTCTGTCATGGGCCTCCTCCAGTGCCATAGTGAGGCCCACCGGAAATTGGAGGAACAGCACCTCATATTTCGCCTGGGCAGCTTGCAGCCCAGCGGTATGAACATCGATTTCTCCAACTTTAGATAGTTCCTCTGTCCCTCTCTTCCCCTCCCCCTTCCCAGATCTCCCTCTCTCTTCCTGTCTCCACCTATATCCTTCCTTTGTCCCGCCCCCCTGACATCAGTCTGAAGAAGGGTCTCGACCCGAAACGTCGCCCATTCCTTCTCTCCTGAGATGCTGCCTGACCTGCTGAGTTACACCAGCATTTTATGAATAAATACCTCCGATTTGTACCAGCATCTGCAGTTATTTTCTTATACAAACCTGTATATCTTTTGGAGTGTGGGAGCAAACCAGAGCACCCGGAGAAACCCAAGTGGTAGAACATACAAACTCCGTACAGACATCACCTGTATTCGGGATCGAACCCAGATCTCTGGTGCTGTAAGGCAGCAACTCTACCGCTGCGCCACTGTGCTGCCAATTCTGGGACAGTTTCTTCCCAGCTGTTATCAGGCAACTGGACTGTCCTCTCACCGACTAAACAGCAGTCCTGAACTACTTTAGAATAAAGTGGTCTGCTTTATTCAAGTATTAATAAATAGCTGCCTTTATTATTTTTTTGTCCTGGTCGTTAATTATTCTCAGCGAGTCGCACAATGCGGGCTGATTAGCTTCTGATGCTGATTCTGTCACTGAAAGTTCAACAGCATCTTTTTAGCGAACTCGGGTTGCCATGGTTACAGCACTACTCGCGGTGGCCCAGAAAGCTAGCAGCCATCATCGTTCGATTACAGGGCCCTCCATAATGTTTGGGACAAAGACCCATCATTAATTTATTTGCCTCTGCACTCCACAATTTGAGATTTGTAATACAAAAAAAAAAATCACATGTGGTTAAAGTGCACATTGTCAGATTTTAATAAAGGGTATTTTTATACATTTTGGGTTCAACATGTAGAAATTACAGCAGTGTTTATACATGGTCCGGGCACCATAATGTTTGGGACACATGGCTTCACAGGTGTTTGTAATTGCTCAGGTTGTTTAAATGTCTCCTTAATGCAGGTATAAGAGAGCTCTCACAACCGAGTCTTTCCTCCAGCCTTTCCATCACCTTTGGAAACTTTTATTGCTGTTTATCAACACCAGGACCAAAATTGTGCCAATGAAAGGCAAAGAAGCCAGAATGAGACTGGGAAAGACATCCAGCAACTGGTGATGTCCATGAATCGCAGACTTCAAGCAGTCATTGCATGCAAAGGATATGCAACACAATACTAAACATGAATACTTTCATTTACATGACATTGCTGTGTCCCAAACATTATGGTGCCCTGAACTGGGGGGGACTATCTATAAACACTGCTTTAATTTCTACATGGTGAAACCAAAATGTATAAAAATGGCATTTATTAAAATCTGACTAACGTGTCCAGCATCTCTGGATGGAAGGAATGGGTGACGTTTCAGGTCGAGACCCTTCTTCAGACTAGGTTAAGGGGCTGATTCGACTGAAGTTTCCAGATATTAATGATTATTAATAATATTAATAACCTTATGATCGATAAGACAGGTGGACTGAAACGTTATCTGATTCTTGAATCGGGGGCATTTTTTAAATTTAAGAGCCTGGGCTTTCGGGTGTGAAGTTAGGAAACAACATCTTCATGGAAGAATTTTTGAAGGTGAGCCAGGTGCCGCAAAATATCAATAATTCCTGTTGTTATGGTCATAGTATATTTGTGACTGGTTTAATTAAGAATTAACTCAATGATGAGTCCAAGGATAGTGGAGGTGGCGGGACACGATTGTTACGTCACTGAGCCCCAAGTATCAGTAATTAGCTCCACATTATGGATTAGGAAATCCGAAGCTAAAATCTGTAGAAGGGTCTCGACCCGAAACTTCACCTATTCCTTTTCTCCAGAGATGGTGTCTGACCCGTTGAGTTACTCCAGCTTTTTGTGTCTATCTTCAGTTTAAACCAGCATCTTAGTTTAGAGATACAGCATGGAAACAGGCCTTTTCGGCCCACCGGGTCCGCGCCGACCAGCGATCCCCGCACAATAACACCATCCTACACCCACTAGGGACAATCTTTTTACATTTACCAAGCCAATTAACCTGCATACCTGTACGTCTTTGGAGTGTGGGAGGAAACCGAAGATCTCAGAGAAAACCCACGCAGGTCACGGGGAGAACGTGCAAACTCCGTACAGACAGCACCCGTAGTCGGGATGGAACCCGGGTCTCCGGCACTGCATTCGCTGTAAGGCAGCAACTCTACCGCTGCGCTAACTCTACCGCTGCGCCCGTCTACAGTTCCTTCCTACACATTTTGTTTGTTCCACTGCAAAATCTCCTCAAGGTATGCCTAATTTGAAGTTCTCCTCCTCTCCCACGAGGGTTTGAAGAAGGGTCTCGACAAGAAACGTCACCAATTCCCTTTCTCCAGAGGTGCTGCCTGTCCTGCTGAGTTACTCCAGCTCTTTGCGTCTATCTTCAGTTTAAACCAGCATCTGCAGTTCCTTCCTGCAGCTAAAATCCACAAGATGTCTTCTTAATACTTTAACAATATAATTTCAATGAATTTGCTATCCCTGGGCACAGATTCTTATATCCTCAATCTTCTCTTTGCCTTGCTAGGTTTTTGAAAAATAGTGATGAAAACAAGATAAGAAAAAAAGTATATTAAAAGATTTCAACTGTTATATTACCACAGGTGAAAGGTCAGAAACTTCCACCAGGGCAGTTTCACAAAGCCTCACTAAAAGTGAATGCCAGGAAATAAACAGTGAACACAAAAGGTCAGTACTTTCTCTGGTCTTTATTGACCTACTTATCACACAGATGTTTTTAATCAATTGGATAAAGACAGCATTTCAGCGGCAATTAGGACCACAGGTTTGACTTCAATTTGTGTGACTTTCCACAGGTCATCCTTTGGAGTGTTGCAAGCTCATTTTCAGTTGAGGTCCCAAGAGAACAAGGATCAAGGAACATCTTTCCGTGAGGTTAGAGGTTAGGGGCGGTGTTTTTGTTAACTGCAAAGAAAGCTGCAGTGGTGAATCAGAACTGAAGCTCGGGTACTGTCCGATTCACCGGCAACCCATTGCAGACGTTAGACTCTGTCTATGGAACTGATGCGCCACAAGGCTGAAAATTATACTCTGCACTTTGTATAGACACAAAGAGCGGGAGTAACTCAGCAGGCCAGGCAGCATCTCTGGAGAAAAACGCTGAGTGCAAGAAGAAGTCTGAAGAAGGGTCCCGACCCGAAACGTCACCCAGTCATTTCCTCCCGAGATGCTGCCTGACCCACTGAGTTAGTCAGTGGATAACATCAGGACTTTGCATTTGGGTAGCACCTTTTCATCATATAGAACATGCTTGGTTTGGAGATACAACGCAGAAACAGGCCCTTCGGCTCACCGAGTCCAGCACCTTGTGTCAATCTTTGGTATACACCAGCATCTGCAGTTCCATTTTTTGTGCATTTTCTCTGCACTTTGTATCTCCCCCATTGCTGAACTTATTGAACTTGAATTGACTTGATTGTAGAGTATAGTACTATCTGATCTGATTGGAGGGCATGCAACACAAAGTTTTTCACTTTAACTTGGTGCACGTAACAATAAACCTAATAAAACTAAACCGAATCATCGTGAAAAATATCAAAAGATTTGCCAGCAATGTATGCTTGAACACAATGTATGTTTCTGGGCAGATCAGAACCATGAACTACAAACATTAGCCACTAACAAATCCAAGAAGGAATTCAGAAGAACCTTCTTTACCAAGACATCGTTAGGACTGGGTAATTCAATCCCGTGTGGATTAGTCGAGCAGAAGCTTTTAGGTGAAACTAAATAAATGATCAAAGAATATATGAGCAGAATTTATAAAAGGCTTGTCCAGAGCACAAACACTTGTATCAACAAATTGGCCCAAATGGTCTGTGCCTCGGCTGCACATTCTACAAAATTCCACGCAAAAAAAATAATAACACTCAGCAAAACAAATGGAACAGATGGCCGATAGGTTTAAGTGTTGGACTTAGAATCCAGAGGGAAATCTGTTGCTGGTTTGATTCCTACTCACAGCGTGACTGCTTAAAATTATTTTCCATGCACAAAGTTGGCAGCACGGTGGCGCAGTGGTAGAGTTGCTGCCTTGCAGCGCCAGAGACCCGGGTTCGATCCTGACTACGGGTGCTTGTCTGCCCGGGGTTTGTACATTCTCCCCGTCACCTGCGTGGGGTTTCTCTGGTTCCCTCCCACACTCCAAAGACGTGCAAGCTTGCAGGTTAATTGACTTCGGTAACATTGGAAATTGTCCCTAGTGTGCAGGATAGTGTTCGTGTTTGGGGATCGCTGGTGGGATGAAGGGCCTTTTTACATGCTGTATCTCTAAAAAGTCGAAATAAGAGTCAGAGTATTCAGTTCAGTTCTGTTCAGTTTTAGATTATTGTCACGTTTACTGAGGTACAGTGAAAAGCATTTGTGGCGTGCTCACTAGTCAGCCGTAAGACAATGCAGGATTACAATTGAGCCATTCACAGTGTGCATCATTCTCCTCTCCCAGAGCGTCAGTCCTCCGCAGAAGGCAAGTCCATCTAAATGGAAGCCTGGTCCTACGTATTAAATGATCCTGAAGCCTGGAGACTTTAATCCTTTATTCATAGAGTTTTTTTTAGATTTAGATTTAGATTTAGAGATACAGCACGGAAACAGGCCCTTCGGCCCACCGAGGCCGTGCCGCCCAGTGGTCCCTGCACATTAACACTATCCTACACACACTAGCGACAATTTTTACATTTCCCCAGCCAATTAACCTGCATACCTGTACGTCTTTGGAGTGTGGGAGGAAACCGAAGATCTCAGAGAAAACCCACGCAGGTCACGGGGAGAACGTACAAACTCCGTACAGACGGTGCCCGTAGTCGGGATCGAACCTGAGTCTCCGGCGCTGCATTCGCTGTAAGGCAGCAACTCTACCGCTGCGCCACCGTGCCGTCGACACGGTGCCATAGAGTGATACAGTGTGGAAACAGGCCCTCCGGCCCAACTTGCCCACACCGGCCAACATGTCCACACCGGCCTACCTGCGCTTGGTCCATATCCTACCAAACCTGTCCTATCCACGTACCCGTCTAGCTGTTTCTTAAACATTGGGATAGTTCCAGCCTCAACTACCTCATCTGGCAGCTTGTTCCATACACCCACCACACTCTGTGTGGAAATTCCCACTCTCACCTACCTGTCTGTGGCCTGCACTATTATAGCTGCTGGAACAGCACTTCATCATCTCACTACCTGGCTCCCACAATACCCACAAACTATTCCACGAGGCAATCAATCCCGTCATCCAGATCATTAATAAAAATGAGAAAAGTAGTGAACTCACCACCAACCCTGGCAGAACACTACCCTTTATTCTCACTCGTTGCCTTCGGCAGTCATCCAATCTTCTATCCACGCTAGTACTCGAATGCCACCTTATTGCTTTTTTAGTTTAGTTTAGTTTAGTTTAGATACAGTGCGAAAACAGGCCCTTCGGCCCACCGGGTCCGCGCCAACCAGCGATCCCCGCACACTAACACTATCCTACACACACTGGGGACAATTTTACACCAAGCCAATTAACCTACAAACCTGTACATCTGTGGTGTGTGGGAGGAAACCGAAGATCTCGGAGAAAGCCCCCAGGCAGGTCATGTACAAACAAGCACCCGTAGATCCAGGCTGCCTGTCCCGTGGTCAGGATCGAACCCGGGTCTCTGGCGCTGTGAGGCGGTAGCTCCACCACTCCACCACCGTGCCGCCCTAGTTGCCTTCTGTTGGTTTTTGAAAGCTTCCTACTAATCATTGCCGTACTCTACGCCTACTCTCTTGGGTTTATGCTGTCGTTGACTTTATTCAAAGCATGGTATTTGTTCAAAAGTCATTGCGTATATTATATAGGAAGGAACTGCAGACGCTGGTTTAACCGGCTTTTTGTGCCAATCTTGCATATATTGACCTCGCTATCATATCATATCATATATATACAGCGCGGAAACAGGCCTTTTCCGCCCACCAAGTCCGCGCCGCCCAGCGATCCCCGTACATTAGCACTATCCTACACCCACTAGGGACAATTTTTTACATTTACCCAGCCAATTAACCTACAAACCTAGCTATAGCTAGCTCGAGATCACTGAGTAATTATTGCAACCAATCTAACCTGATAGCACACTGTCATAAGTGGCTGACTGATTTTATGTCTATAATTTGTATGTAACTACTCTCCATTCACTCAGAGCACGAGGTTGAGGGGTGATCTTACAGAGTTTAGTTTAGTTTAGAGATACAGCGCGGAAACAGGCCCTTTGGCCCACCGAGTCCGTGCCGACCAGCGATCCCCGGACATTAGCACTATCCACATACACCAAGCCAGTTAACCTACATTCCTGTACATCTTTGGAGTATGGGAGGAAACCGAAGATCTCGGAGGAAACCCACGCGGTCACGGGGAGAACGTACAAACTCTGTACAGACAGCACCTGGAGTCAGGATCGAACCCGGGTCTCCGGCGCTGCAAGCTCTGTAAGGCAGCAACTCTACCGCTGCGCCACCGTGCCGAGCGAAGTATATAAAATCATGATGGGAATCATGAAACGTCATGAGTCTTTTTCCTAGGGTGGGGAACTCAAGAACTAGAGGGTAAAGGTTTAAGGTGGAAGGACCAAATGTGTAGGAGCATCATTTTCACTCAGAGGCTGGTGCGTACATGCAACGAGCTGCCAGAGTATACGTTAGCTGAAGATCTAAGTAAACAATCTGCCTCAACTACGTTGTTTAGGCCCAATCTACTCAGTATTTGCATGTGATGCAAATCCCGCCACTGAAATGCAGGCGGTAGAGTTGCTGCCTTACAGCGCCGAGCACACTGGTGCAGCGGTAGACCTGCTGCCTTACAATAGACAATAGGTGCAGGAGGAGGCCATTCGGCCCTTCGATTCAATGTGATCATGGCAGCCAGCACCGCCATTCAATGTGATCATGGCTGATCATTCTCAATCAGTACCCCGTTCCTGCCTTCTCCCCATACCCCCTGACTCCACTATCCTTAAGAGCTCTATCCAGCTCTCTCTTGAATGCATTCAGAGAATTGGCCTCCACTGCCCTCTGAGGCAGAGAATTCCACAGATTCACAACTCTGACTAAAAAAGTTTTTCCTCATCTCAGTTCTAAATGGCCTACCCCTTATTCTTAAACTGTGGCCCCTTGTTCTGGACTCCCCCAACATTGGGAACATGTTTCCTGTCTCTAACGTGTCCAACCCCTTAATAATCTTATACGTTTCAATAAGATCTCCTCTCATCCTAAATTCCAGTGTATGTCTGGAGTTTGTACGTTCTGGCACTGCCTTACAGCGTCAGACACACTGGAGCAGTGGTAGAGTTGCTGCCTTACAGCGCCAGAGACCCCCGATCAATCCTGACTATGGGTGCTGGTCTGTACAGAGCTTGTACATTCTTAATGTGACCACGTGGGTTTTCTCCGAGATCTTCGGTTTCCTCCCACACTCCAAAGACGTGCAGGTTTGTAAGTTAATTGACTTGGCATTAATGTAAATTGTCCCAAAAGTGTGTCGGATTGTGTTAGCATGTTAGTGCTAGTGCCCACCGAGTCCGCGCCGACCAGCGATCCCTGCACACTAACACTGCCCTACACACACCAAGGACAATTTTACAATTTTACCCAGCCAATTAACCTACAAACCTGGACGTCTTTGGAGTGTGAGAGGAGCAGTCGGAGAAAACCCACGCGGTCACAGGGAAAACGTACAAACTCCGGACAGACAGCACCCGTAGTCAGGATCGAACCCGGGTCCCTGGCGCTGTGAGGCAGCAACTCTACCGCTGCGCCACCGTGCCGCCCCATTCTAGCGAGGCAACGCCTCCCTGGATTGGCTGCAGTAATTATTCTATGACCTTCAGCAATGTCAATTTTTGCAACTTCTGTTGAATTACAGCACGCTTGTACGCTACACACAGACTGAAAGAACTGATTGAAAGATACAGCAAGGAATCGGGTCTTTTAGCCAACCGAGCCCACGCCAACCATCGATCGCCCGGTCACACAGGTTCTACGTTATCCCACCTTCTCACCCACTTTTACAATTTGCAGAGGCCACTTAAGCATCAAACCCCCACCTATCATTGGGACAGGTACATGTGGGAGAGTCCAGGACTAGAGGTCATAGAATTATTTGCCTCAGAATTAAAAAATTCTTTCGACAGAGGGTGGTGAATCTGTGGAATTCTTTGCCATAGAAGGCTGTGGAGGCCAAGTCAGTAGATATTTTTAAGGCAGAGATAGATAGAATATTCATTAGTACAGGTGGCAGAGGTTATGGGGAGAAGGCAGGGGAATGGGGTTAGGAGGGAGAGATAGATCAGCCATGATTGAATGGCGGCGTAGACGTGATGGGGCCAAATGGCCTAATCCTACTCCTGGTCCTTATGACCTTTTGGATAGAATGGGTTTAAAGGGATGTGGGCCAAACACAGGCAGGTGGGACTAGTGCAGTTGGTCGGTGTGGGCAAGTTGGGCCAAAGGGCCTGATTCCATGCTCCATGGCTCTCTGAGCTTTATGAGCTAAATAGCCGTTTGGCAGAAGGACGATTTAGCAGGTTGGAATCGGCTTGAAAACGTCTGGCACCACGCCAGAGAAAAACAGCTTGAACTGATTCCGTTCCTTCCAAGAAAATATTTTTGCGGCTTTGATGTCTCGTGTCTGCGATGTGCTGGGCGTGCTCGGCACGGCTAAATCACTTTCCCAGGTAGAGTGGAGTAGGAGAATGTTGCGGTCAGAAAATGTGCTGCTTTACAAATTGTTCAGAAATGTCGGGCAATGGAGCAACATGGCGCTGCACGCGAGACACCAGGGCTAAACGACAACGTGCCAAGTTAGCACACCGTGAAAAGGAATACTCAACCCTCCCCATACACCTGGAGCCGTCTCAACGCTACCATCGCTCAGCCCTCAATGGATAACATCAGGACTTTGCATCTGGGTAGCACCTTGCCATCATATAGAACGTAGTATAAGAAGATAACTGCAGGTGCTGGTACAAATCGAAGGTATTTATTCACAAAATGCTGGAGTAACTCAGCAGGTCAGGCAGCATCTCGGGAGAGAAGGAATGGGTGACGTTTCGGGTCGAGACCCTTCTTCAGATTTCTTCAGTCTGAAGAAGGGTCTCGACCTGAAACGTCACCCATTCCTTCTCTCCCGAGATGCTGCCTGATCTGCTGAGTTACTCCAGCATTTTGTGAATCATATAGAACCTGTTTGGTTTTGAGATACAGCGCAGAAACAGGCCCTTCGGCCCACCGAGTCCGTGCCGGCCAGCGATCTCGGTACACCAGTACGAACCTAAACATCAGGGACCGTTTGCAATTTTACTAAAGCCAATTAGCCTACAAACCTGCGGGTCTTTCGAGTGTGGGATGAGGCAGGAGCTACCCGGAGAAAACCCACGCAGTTCGCAGGGGGAACGTGCAATCCCCGTACAGACAGCACCCGTAGTCGGGATCGAACCCGGGTCACTAGCACTGTAAGGCAGCAACTCTACCGCAGCGCCACCCGAGTTCTAATATCAAAGGACACATCTCGCACCCTAGCACTGCTGCACTGACTCAATGCAAGCCCGCGCAAATGAGCAGAGGGAGTGATGTTCTGGGTAGCTGCATGCTGAACATTAGACTGTGGTATCACTGGCTCTAAAAGAACAGGTCGCTGCAGTAGACCCAAAATGCTGGAGTAACTCAGCGGGTCAGGCAGCATCTCTGGAGAGAAGGAATGGGTGACGTATCGGGACGAGACCCTTCCTCAGCCTGAAGCAGGGTCACGACCCGATACGTCACCCATTCCTTCTCTCCAGAGATGCTGCCTGACCCGCTGAGTTACTCCAGCATTTTGTGTCTACCTTCGATTTAAACCAGCGTCTGCATTTTTCTTCCTACACAGTACGCTGCAGTAATCCACACAGCCCCAGGGCGTCAAGAGAGCTTCAATAATAAAGGGATTATGAATTATAGGAGCAGAATTAGCCATTTGGCACATCATGTCTACTCCGCCATTCAATGATGGCTGGTCTATATTTCCCACTCAACCCCATTCTCCTGCCTTCTCCCCATAACACTTGTACTAATCGAGAATTTGTCAATCTCCACCTCAGAAATAACGAATGACTTGGCCTCCACAGCCTTCTGTGGCAGTGAATTGCATCGATTAAAGGAATTCCTCATCTCCTTTTTAAACATACGTCCTATTTTTTTCTGAGGCTGTGCCCTCTGGTCCTAGACTCTCCCACTAGTGCAAACATCCTCTCCACATCCTCTCTTTCTCAGACTTTCACTATTTGGTAAGTTTTTCTATGCGGTCCCCCCCCCCCCCCCCCCCCGCATCCTTCTAAACTCCAGCAAGTACAGGCCCAGTGCTGTCAAACGCTCATCACATGTTAACCCACCCATTCCTGGGATCATTCTCGTAATCCCCCTTTCAAACCCTCTCCAATGCCAGCACATCCTTCCTCAGATATGGGGCCCAAAATCATCCCGGGAATAATTGGGATAAACAGGGACAAGGCATGTACGGGTGCCAGGGGTTATGGGGCGAAGGCAGGGGAAAGGGTTTGAGGGGGAAAGATAGATCAGCCGTGATCAAATGGCAGTGTACACTCGATAGGCTGAATGGCCTGGGTGTGCTCCTACAACTTATGAACTTATGACAACTGCTCACGATGCTCCAAGTGTGACCTGATAAAGCCTCAGCATTACATCCATGCTAGAAATAGGCAGGTTTGTGGTGAGCTTGTGGCGGTCACGGTGGCGCAGCGGTAGAGTTGCTGCCTTACAGCGAATGTAGCGCCGGAGACCCGGGTTAGATCCCGACTACGGGCGCTGTCTGTACGGAGTTTGTACGTTCTCTCCGTGACCTGCGTGGGTTTTCTCCGAGATCTTCGGTTTCCTCCCACACTCAAAAGACGTGCAGGTATGTAGGTTAATTGGCTTGGTAAATGTAAAAAAATTAAAAATTGTAAAAATATATATTTTTTAAAAGAGCAAACTGAAATTGCCTCTACTCAGCAAAGTAGCAAAACTCACTCGCTTACTTCCTCACACTTGCTGACTCAGAGAACATCAGAAAGAATCAAATTGCACACCAGTTTTCTGTGCGTGAATGCAGGTACGGTTAACGATGACAAAATGTGTCATGGAGTCACAGCCTGAATAGTTATGCACTGGGTTATTTGCAGGTGCGAAGAGTGGGAAGGGTGCGTAGATTTTCCTTTCGTAGAGTCACGGAGTCATACAGCGTGGAAACAGGCCCTTCGGCCCAACTTGCCCATGCCGACCAACATGTCCCATTTACTCTCGTCCCACCTGCCTGTGTTTCAATGGTTTCTTTATTATCACATGTACCAAAGTACAATTAAAATACTTTTTTTTTTTTGCAGACCGATGAGCACGATCCCCCCCAGTTAGTACAGAACTGCCCACTGAGTCTATATGCAAGAGCCACCATTTTGGCGCCGTTTACAGTCTCAGCTGCAGCTGGCTGCAAAAGCCTACTGCATACACCAATCCCAGTAGGTTTCCCTGATTAGACAGAGACCGTTTGGCGGCACGGTGGCGCAGCGGTAAAGCTACTGCCTTACAGCGCCAGCGACCCCGGTTCGATCCTGACTACGGCTGCTTGTCTGTACGGAGTTTGTACGTTCTCCCCGTGAGTTTTCTCCAAGATCTTCAGTGTTCCAAAGACGAACAGGTTTGCAGGTTAATTGGCTTGGTATCAATGTAACCATTGCACCTTCCTGCTCCTCACACAGCTCATTAAATATTTGTTTCCTTGTTCGGGTAAAGTTCTGGAACTGGAATATTCTGGCATAATCTCGGGGCAAGTTCTCCTTGGACTCCCATGGTAACGCCCAGAAACTCTTCAGACCTACGTACTTCTGAACCTAACTCTCACAGGTATATCCACTTCATATGGGCCTACGTTTGACCCATATCCCTCTAAACCTATCCTGTCCACGTACCTGTCTAAATGTTTCTTATTTTAATGACATCCTTCCCGTAGCTGGGCGACTGGAAATGCAGTGCGTTCTCACCAATGAGTGCATTGTCACCAACGCCTTGTCCAGCTGTATCATGATGTCCCTACCTTTGTATTCAAAACCCTTCCCAATGAAGGCAAGATGCCTTCTTATCCATGTACCTCGCTAAATGTTTCTTAAACGTTGTGATAGCACCTGCCTCAACGACTTCCTCCGGCAGCGTGTTCCATAAACCCACCACCCTTTGTGTGAAAAGTTGCCCCTATCAAGTTTCTATTAAATCTTTCCCCCCCTCACCTTAAACCCACGTCCTCTGGTTCTCGATGCCGCTACGCTGGGCAAGAGACGACGCGTTTACCCGATCTATTCCTCTCATGATTTTTGTCCTCTCACCCTTCTTGGCAGGTGGTCAGAGATGACCACTTCCAGGCTCGTTCTGCGGGCAATAAGTTGGACAGAGGTCCATAGACTTGTCCACAATAGACAATAGACAATAGGTGCAGGAGGAGGCCATTCGGCCCTTCGAGCCAGCACCGCCATTCAATGTGATCATGGCTGATCATTCTCAATCAGTACCCCGTTCCTGCCTTCTCCCCATACTCCCTGCCTCCGCCATCCTTAAGAGCTCTATCTAGCTCTCTCTTGAATGCATTCAGAGAATTGGCCTCCACTGCCTTCTGATGCTGAGAATTCCACAGATTCACAACTCTCTGGGTGGAAAAGTTTTCCCTCATCTCAGTTCTAAATGGCCTACCCCTTATTCTTAAACTGTGGCCCCTTGTTCTGGACTCCCCCAACATTGGGAACATGTTTCCGGCCTCTAACGTGTCCAACCCCTTAATAATCTTACACGTTTCGATAAGATCTCCTCTCATCCTTCTAAATTCCAGTGTACACAAGCCTAGTCGCTCCAGTCTTTCAACATATGATAGTCCCGCCATTCCGGGAATTAACCTTGTAAACCTACGCTGCACGCCCACAAGTGGGGAAATGGTGAATGACAGAGAGCACTGGGGAGCAGCTTGGGTAGATGTGAATTCCGTCTGCTGTTGGCTGGTTACCCTTTCCAGGGGGAGGACTAACTAACCCCACCTGTACATTTAAGGTAAACACAAAATGCTGGAGTAACCCAGCGGGACAGGCAGCATCTCTGGAGAGAAGGAATGGGTGACGTTTGGGGTCGAGACCCTTCTTCAGACAGATGGACGATGTGCATGATGCCGAATAAAGAATTCGCTGTTCCAAATGCACCTTTGGAAAAATCATTCATTTGAGGAAGAAAGCAAAAATCGATGAAGTGTTATCAGATTTCAGGGGTGGGAGCAGCAACATTAAACGTATTCACGAGTAGTTAAGATTAATCCAATGTGAAGCAACACAGTGGTGGAACTTTAGCAGACGATGGAGTCAAATGTAAGTAATCAGCACTTCATCAGGTGAAAGGCTGGGACCTAACCAAGCTCTGTTACCTCTGAGGTTTTTTATCAGCTCATCATTTTTTTACAGTCCCCTGTGCATGTATCTCCACAATTTGCTCCTAAATCAGCAAAGAAATTGCAGAGAATCGTGGACTCGGCCCAGTCCAGCCCACACAAACCAACCTCCTTTCCACTGACTCCATCTACACTTCACGCTGCCTCGGCAAGGCCAGCAGCATAATCAAGGACCAGTCTCACCCCGGCCACTCCCTCTTCTCCCATCAGGCAAGAGATACAGAAGTGTGTAAATGCACACCTCCAGATTCAGGGACAGTTTCTTCCCAGCTGTTATCAGGCATCCTATCACCAACTAGAGAGTGGTCCTGAATGACCATCTACCTCACTGGAGACCCTCGGACTATCTTTAATCGGACTTTATCTTGCACTAAACATTATTCCTTTCATCATGTGTCTGTACACTGTAAAGGGCTCGATTGCAATCACTTATTGTCTTTCTGCTGACTGGTTAGCACGCGGCAAAAGCTTTTCACTGTACCTCGGTACACGTGACAATAAACTAAACTAAACCAAGACTTCATGTGTTGGAAGGAACTGTAGGTGCTGGTTTATACCGAAGATAGACACAAAATGCCTAATTCTGCTCCTACCACTTATGAATTATTCCAGCCTTTCGTGTCTCCAGCTGGTCGTCACTCGATCCTTAATGATGTGGACAAGCTTACGTTGTGATATTTTATACAACAATCAATAGAACTATCAACCTTGATATTTATATTCCACGAAGTGCATGGTCATTTCAATCCAAACAATCAAGATAGGTTGAACCTCCGAGACAAAATGTCCTTGAAACGCCCTCAAATATCACGTCAGGTCTGTGTGCTGATGACACACCTGCTAGGACCAGAGGCGATAGCCTCAGAATTAAAGGACACAGGGTGGATGTGGAGAGGATAGACACAAATTGCTGGAGTAACTCAACGGGGCAGGTAGCATCTCTGGAGAGAAGGAATGGGTGAAGTTTCGGGTCGAGCCCCTTCTTCAGACTGATGAAGGGACTCAATCCGAAACGTCACCCATTCCTTCTCTCCAGAGATGCTGTCTGTCCCGCTGAGTTACTCGGGCATTTAGTGTCTACCTTCGATTTAAACCAGCATCTGCAGTTCTTTCCTGCATGTGGATGTGGAGAGGATGTTTCCACTAGTGGGAGAGTCTAGGACTAAAGGTCATAGCCTCAGAATTAAAGGACATTCTTTTAGGAAGAAGATGAGGAGAAATTTCTTTCGTCAGAGGCTGTGGAGGCCAAGTCAATGGATATTTTTAAGGTAGAGACAGATACTTGATTAGTACGGGTGTCAGGGGTAATGAGGAGAAGGCAGGAGAATGGGGTTAGGAGGGAAAGATAGAAACATAGAAAAATAGGTGCAGGAGTGCCATTCAATCATGGCTGATCATCTAAAATCAATACCCTGGCCCTGCTTTTTCCCCATATCCCTTGATTCCTTTAGCCCTAAGAGCTAAATCTAACTCTCTCGTGAACTCCCTCTAGATCAGCCACGATTGAATGGCAGTGTAGATTTGATGGGCCGAATGGCCTAATTCTGCTCCTATCACATGAACTTATGACACAGTCACGTGAGGTAGTGGTCCATGCACAAGGTGTGCCAGTGCTGTTAAAGAAGGGGATGTTCACATCAGGTTTATGTTCAGGTTTATGGTAATGGGCACAAGCAGTGTCGGCCCAATGCAAAATCTTGGTACAGCAGCATTACAGGTACATAAACTCAGACGAACACACAAAAACAAAAAACATACACAAATTATACATAAATTACACGTAAAATTCCAACAGCTTGAAGACCGTACAAGAAAAAAGACTCGAGTGCAAACAAAAAATCGAAAAATGAACAAGTCCACAGTTGTGCAAGAGATGCAAGATGGAGTCCTGTGGTCAACGTAGGATTAGGGGAGTTGCAGGAAAGTCATCATCGGCGGTCACTCGAAGCGCGTATGACTGTCCTCTCCGTAGAGGGCGCCTGTGCGTGACTTTGTTTAACATGGGGAGGCTGGTGCACAGACAGCCACCACACGGTCCTTGACAGATCTGGGTCAGGATCCAGTGGCATGGAGTCCAAGACGACCGGGGACCCTTTTCTGCTGCAGCCTTCATCCATCGGCCTTCCCAGCCGTTGTGACGCTCGACTAAAGTCAGCCATCATCCTCCGCCTGTTCCACCGTTGAGGTCTTGGTTGGATTGCTCTTTGTCAGGGACCTCCCTCTCGACCTTACCGCCATGGGTGACCCTACCAGAGCGTAGCTCCAGACGGCATCGCTCTCAGGATCTCAGGACCACACGAGCTTCTCCACCACCACAAGGTGACAATCCATGGAGAACGGTATTTGTTCCTGAACCTGGTGGTGTGGGACCTCCTGCCCAATGGTAGCGGTGAGAAGAGGGCACGGCCTGGATAGTGGGGATGCTTGATGATAGATGCCGCCATTCTTGGGGCAGCCCGTCGTGTGGATGCCCTTGATGGAGGGGGAGGCCGATACCCAACACTGACCTTTCCGATGTGCCTTGCTCACGATTGCTTCGACGTGCCGGGCCAGCAGGTCATCCGAGATGTTACCTTCCAGAAATTAGAACCTGCTACTCTCTCCACCACTGACCCCCCCCCCCCACCGACCGAATAGAAATAGTCACCAATAAAAATATGCCGGAGAAACTCAGCAGGTCAGGCAGCATCAGTGGAGGGAATGATTAGCTGATGTACAAGTTCGGTTCGGGGTGGCACAGTGGCAAAGCAGTAAAGATGTTGCCGACCCGGGTTCAATCCTGACTCTGGGTGCTGTCCGTATGGAGTTTGTACATTCTCTACCCGTGACCTGCGTGGGTTTTCTCCAGGTGCCCCGGTCTCCTGCCACATTCCAAAGACGTACAGGTTTGTCGGCTAATTGGCTTGGGTAAAATGGTAAATTGGCCCTCGTGTGTGTGGGATAAGTGAAATAATAGTGATAGTGAAATAATAAAACTCAGCAAACTTGTTTTGAAAACTAAGATCGTGCAGCGTCTGCAAAAAGACTGCACCTAAAATATGTCCCTGCTTTTCCTCTCGCATCATCCGTCAGATTAAAATTAGTCAAGGCTTTGAGAATAACAGCTTGATCTGTATTAGTCTGGTGCATTTCCACAGTGCTTTTGACCTTTGAACAATGTGAAAGACTGTCTGAGTGCCTCAGCCAGTGGTTGACTGGCAGAACAATACAGTGTTTCCCCCAGTGTACATTCTGTCAGAATAGAATAGTTTAGTTTAGTTCAGTTTAGAGATACAGCGCGGAAACCGGCCCTTCGGCCCACCGAGTCCACGCCAACCAGCGATCCCCGCACATTAACACTATCCTACACACACTGGGGACAATTTTACATTTATTCAAGCCAATTAACATACAAACCCGCACGTCTTTGGAGTGTGGGAGGAAACCGAAGATCTCGGAGGAAACCCGCGCGGTCACGGGGAGAACGTGCAAACTCCGTACAGACGGCGCCCGTAGTCGCGATCGAACCGGGGTCTCTGGCGCTGCAAGCGCTGTAAGGCAGCCACTCTACCGCTGCACCACCTTGCCACCCTGGATCACACATTCAGTGAGCCTCAGTATTATCACACACACACACGACACCCATTCTTTGCAGGCTGTTCGAAACGGAGCCAATATCACTGAAGGACGACATGCGACAGGAGTGGCTAGTTGTTTCATGGGCCAGGGGATGAGAATCACCTACAGTTGGCGTATTCATTAACTCCCCTTCCCATTCCCATGTTGACCTTCCTGTCCTGGGTATTTATTCACAAAATGCTGGAGTAACTCAGCAGGTCAGGCAGCATCTCAGGAGAGAAGGAATGGTTGACGTTTCGGGTCGAGACCCTTCTTCAGTCACCCATTCCTTCTCTCCTGAGATGCTGCCTGACCTGCTGAGTTACTCCAGCATTTTGTGAATAAATACCTTCGATTTGTACCAGCATCTGCAGTTATCTTATACTTTCTGTCCTGGGCCTCCTCCATTGTCAGATTGAGGCCACACGCACAATTGGAGGTGCAGCACCTCATATTTCGCTCGGGCAACTTACGCCCCAGCTGTATGAACGTTAATTTCCCTCATTTCAAGCAAGCCCTGTATTCCCTCTCTTCCAACCCCCACCCTAGTTCAGAGTTTAGAGACACAGCGCGGAAACAAGCCCATCGGCCCACCGAGTCTGTGCCCACCTGCGATCCCCATCCCTTAACACACACACTGGGGGACAATTTACATTTATAGCGAGCCAATTAACATACAAACCCGAAAGTCTTTGGAGTGTGGGAGGAAGCCGAAGATTTTGGTGAAACCCCATGCGGTCACTGGGAGAACGTACAAACTCCGTACAGACAGCACCCGTAGTCGGGATCGAACCCGAGTCTCTGGCGCTGAAAGCGCTGTAAGTCAGCGACTCTACCGCTGCACCACCTTGCCGCCCGGTCATCCTACTAGTCCCACTGTTCATATCCCTACACGAGTGTTCCGTTTACAGGCCCGTTATGCGACTGTAAATTGGAATGCCTTTGTTGCGTTGTGGGTTGACTCGTGCCTCTTGTGCTCAATGTCAGCACCCTTACCCCTTCCTGCCCCTGCCCCGATCAAAACATCTTCTGTCAGAATAGGTCAGGGATCAAACGCAGTACAAAACAGGTCTGTGTGATTCAGCCACTCAACGAATAAACTGTACGACTGTTAAGTGGACATCTTTGATCAACAATTTATGAGCTTTTAACATGGCGAAATGTTTCATTATTATGCACGACTTTCAAAGAACATCATTGATTGGTATTAATTGCAATGATAACTTCAAGCTGAACGTTTAGCCTGCCTGTTTAATTTGGCACGCAGGGCCAGAGAGCTCTCCGCTTTCTCTCGTTGCCTGCTGCTACGTATTATCGTGAGGGTGGTGTGAAATCAATGAGTTTTTTGCCTTTGGCTCTGAGGCGATCAGACCACATGAATGCGTGGCAGTTAAATAGTAGATGACACGAATTCTAGACTCTGGCCTTTCTGTTTTCCATTCAGCTGCCCAGAAATGAAGCAGAATTACAGCCGTTTCCATTTAAGTTGCAAAGATTGCACAGAACAGTTACGAGGATGTTTAGGTTTCTATTCGCTTACAGACGCAGCGCGGAAACAGGCCCTTCGGCCCTCTGAGTTCGTGCCGACCAGCGGTTCCCCGCAAACTAACACTATCCTGCACACGCTAGTCAAGTCAAGTCAATTTTATTTGTATAGCACATTTAAAAACAACCCACGTTGACCAAAGTGCTGTACATCAGTTCAGGTACTAAGAAACGACCATACAATGGCACACAAACAAAACAGCACATACATAAACAGTTCACAGCGCCCCCTCAGAGGGCCTCAAACGCTAGGGAGTAGAAATAGGTTTTGAGCCTGGACTTAAAGGAGTCGATGGAGGGGGCAGTTCTGATGGGGAGAGGGATGCTGTTCCACAGTCTAGGAGCTGCAACCGCAAAAGCGCGGTCACCCCTGAGCTTAAGCCTAGACCGCGGGATAGTCAGTCGGCCAACCTGAGGGGCCTGGAGATAGAGCGGTGGGCTAGAAGAATTTTGATATGGGGGGGGGGGGCAAGCCCATTTAGGGCTTTGTATGTGAATAGGAACACTAGGGACGATTTACATTTATACCAAGCCAATTAACCGAAACTTGAAGATCTCGGAGAAAACCCACGCGGTCACGGGGAGAACGTACAAACTCCGTACAGGCAGCGCCCGTGGTTGGGACCGAACCTGGGTCTCTGGCGCTGCAAGCGCTGTAAGGCAGCAACTCTACCGCTGGGCCACAGTCACAACCCGATGGGGCCTTACCTATAGGGAAAGGTTACAATCGAGCCATCCACAGGGTGCAGGTACAGGATGAAGGGAATAACGTTTAGTGCAAGATAAAGTCCAGTCAAGTCCGATTAAAGATGGTCTGAGGATCTCCACTGAGGTAGATAGTAGCTCAGGCCTGCTTTCTAGTTAGTTTAGGAAGGAACTGCAGCATTTGTACCAGCATCTGCAGTTACTTTGTCCTAAGGAACTGCAGATGCTGGTTTAAACCATAGACACAAAAAGCTGGAGTAACTCAGCCGGACAGGCAGCATCTCTGGAGAGAAGGAATGGGTGACAGGTTTGGAGGGATATGATCCAAGCACTGGCAAGTGGGACTAGTGTAGCTGGGACATTGTTGGCCGGTGTGGGCGAGTTGGGCCGAAGGGCCTGTTTCCACACTGTATCACTCTATGACTCTATGACGGAAATGTCACCCATTCCTTCTCTCCACAGATGCTGCCTGTCCCGCCGAGTTACTCCAGCTTTTTGCGTCTATCTTCCAGTTAGTTTAGTTTAGAGATACAGCGCAGAAACAGGCCCTTTGGTTCACACCCCCGCACATTAACACTATCATAAACACACAAGAGACAATTTACAATTATACCAAGCCAATTAGCCGACAAACCTGAACGTCTTTGAAGTGTGGGCGGAAAGCGAAGATCTCGGTGAAAACTCACACGGTCACGGGGAAAATGCACAACAGCACCCGTAGTCAGGATCGAACCCGGGCTACTGGCGCTGCAAGCGCTGTAAGGCAGCAACTCTACCGCTGAGCCAACATGCCACCACAGCGATGGTTGTCCTAGAGATGACCATTGCCATCGTTTTTAGATTTAGATTTTTAGATTTAGAGATACAGCGCAGAAACAGGCCCTTCGGCCCACCGGGTCCGTGCCGCCCAGCGATTCCCGCACACTAACACTATCCTACACACACTGGGGACAATTTTTTTTTTTTTTTTACATTTGCCCAGCCAATTAACCTACAAACCTGCACGTCTTTGGAGTGTGGGAGGAAACCGAAGATCTCGGAGAAAACCCACGCAGGTCACGGGGAGAACGTACAAACTCGGTACGGACAGCACCCGGAGTCAGGATCGAACCCGAGTCTCCGGCGCTGCATTCGCTGTAAGGCAGCAACTCTACCGCTGCGCCACCGTGCTGCCTTTACCAAGTGTGCCATGTTAATAGAAGCCTGTGTTAAGTTCAAGACAATGCAATGTGTGACACAGTTGCTGCCTTAGAACGCCAGAGACCCGGATTCGATCCTGACTATGGGTGGTGTCTGTATGGAGTTTGTACGTTCTCCCCGTGACCTGCGTGGGGTTTCTCCGGGTGCTCCAATGACTTACAGGTGTTTAGGTTAACTGTCTTCTGTAAAATTGTCCCTGTTGTGTAGGATAGGACTAGTGTACGGGTGACCACTGATCGGCGTGGACTCGGTGGGCTGAAGGCCCTGTAAACTAAAACTAAGCTAAGATCTGAGACATTCCCAGATAACTAACTTAAAACAAAAGCTCGTGACCCATGGGGTTCAGCCAAAGAACTCATGCTGAATTAATTGCCCTCGTAATTCAACATAATGCATTTCATTGGCTCCCATTCCTGAGATTAAATGAATAATTTTATGCATTTTTATAGTCATTGATTGCGTCTTTAGGATCTCCTGAAGCATATTACAGCTCGTGTCTTTACAAAGCAGGAAACATGGTGCAGAATTCCGTGCAGTTTGACAATGGGCAGCCTGTTTTCAGTGATGTTGTTTGGAGAATTATTATTTGCCAGAGCACTGGGAAGTAGGACTCTATAACAATGCAACTTCATATCATGAGCTGGATAAGGTAGACAATGTTCAAAATGGTGCCTCAGATGGAATCTCAGCTGTTAACAAGCAACTGAACTATCCAACAGTGGAATTCTCTGCCTCAGAAAGCAGTGGAGGCCAATTCTCTGAATGCATTCAGGAGAGAGAGAGAGCTAGATAGAGCTCTTAAGGATAGCGGAGTCAGGGGGTATGGGGAGAAGGCAGGAACGGGGTACTGATTGAGAATAATCAGCCATGATCACATTGAATGGCGGTGCTGGCTCGAAGGGCCGAATGGCCTCCTCCTGCACCTATTGTCTATTGTCTACCCGATCCACTCTGCGCAGGATGGTGTACGTCAACACTAGCCATTTTCTATTCTCTCTCCCACTTCTGATGAAGGGCCTTTCACCTCAAGCATTAACTCTGTTTCTCTCTCCACTAACGTCGCCTTTCCTGCTTAGTGTTTCGAGTATTTTCTGTTTTTATTTACTTTAGACTTGAGAGATACTGTGTGGAGGCAGACCCTTCAGCCCACCAAGTTCATGCCGACCATCGATCGCCCCGTTCACCGGCACTCCTCCACACACTGGGGACCATCTACAATGGCCTCCTCCTGCACCTATTGTCTATTGTCTATTGTCTATGGCGTAAAAACTGGCCTGAGACGGACAAGCAGCAGGTGGAATAGGTACGATTCGAGGTAGAGGATGGTTTCGTCCGGTGTGGCTATCACAGGGTGGAAGTATGTGGTGCGTAATTCAAGAGATTTTCAGCTCATTAACTTCAAAACAAAAGTCAGAGACCTCCAGGGCTCCACAAAATAATTCTCACTGAATTAATAGCCCTCGTCATTCACGATCTTCTGCTACAGAAATCCAGTTAATAAAGTCCCCGGATTTCTCCAGGCCACTTCTCGCAGCCTCAGGATGTCCTGAGCTTGGATGTCAGGCAACTGTAGGTTGCGGCACGGTGGCGCAGCGGTAGAGTTGCTGCCTTCAGCGCCAGAGACCCGGGTTCAATCCTGACTATGGGTGCTGTCTGTTCAGAGTTTGTACGTTCTCCCCGTGACCTGCGTGGGTTTTCACCGAGATCTTCGGTTTCCTCCCACACTCCAGACGTGCAGGTTTGAAGGTTAATTGGCTTGGTATAAATGTAAAATTGGCCCTAATGTGTGTAGAATAGTCTTCGTGTGTGGGTATCGCTGGTCAGTGCAGACTCAGTGGGCCGAAGGGAATATTTCCACGCTGTATCTCTAAACTAAACTAAACCTCTCATAGCTCAGGCCCTCGAGTCTTGGCAACATCCACACTCTTCAACAGCCACTGATTCTGGCTTTTATCGTCAGATTTTCCAAATTACTTTCCGCATTCGGCAAGCTGTTTGCTATTAATGTTTGGCCGAAAATCCAATTTCTACTTCGATTCACCTATAAAACCTGAAAGATGCATTCAACATGCTCTGACCTCTGCTTGACGTTCTCCACCTGCGTGGAGATTGACGTGAAACAGATGCCTGGAAAAAAACTAAATGTACAAAATCTAGAGCATGGTGGCGCAGCGGTAGAGTTGCTGCCTTACAGCGAATGCAGCGCCGGAGACTCAGGTTCGATCCCGACTCCGGATGCTGTCTGTACGGAGTTTGTACGTTCTCCCCACGACCTGCGTGGGTTTTCTCCAAGATCTTCGGTTCCCTCCCACACTCCAAAGACGTGCAATTAAAGAGGTTAATTGGCTGGGCAAATGGGAAAAAAAAAAAATTGTTCCTAGTGTGTGTAGAATAGTGTTAATGTGCGGGGATCGCTGGGCGGCGCGGACTCGGTGGGCCGAAGGGCCTGTTTCCGCCCTGGATCTCTGAACCAAATTAAACGAAGAAAATGTACTGCCTCTCCTTCATTGTACGGACGGCTGCTGGGAATCACTGCCGGTGGAGCAGAAGAAGCCAACAGCAATGCGGCAAAAGAACATGCACTAGGGAAAGGAGTACAGATAACCCTCGTAATGTCGTGTCAGAAGGGGGAGTGGAGGGGGATTGGAATCTGTTGCTGTCGATTGCCTGCTATAACCGAGCAAGAGGATTAAACTGCCTCAGAAGGCAGTGGAGGCCAATTCTCTGAATGCATTCAAGAGAGAGCTAGATAGAGCTCTTAAGGATAGCGGAGTCAGGGGGTATGGGGAGAAGGCAGGAACGGGGTACTGATTGAGAATGATCAGCCATGATCACATTGAATGGCGGTGCTGGGTCGAAGGGCCGAATGGCCTCCTCCTGCACCTGTTGTCTATTGAACCTGTTCAACCCAAGGCCTGGTGGGAATAAGCATGGTGCCGCGCGGGTTAAACCCGTGGGGATTCGCAGGCCGAAGAGCCCCTGGCCCCACACGCCAGGGACGGGGGACAGTACTCACGCCACCTTCACACAGAATGGAAAAGGGTCCTGACCCAAAACATCACCTACCCATTTTGTGCAGAGATGCTGCCCGGCCCGCTGAGTTACTCCAGCACTTTCTGTCTGTCTTTGGTCTGAGCCAACAACTGTGGTTCCCTTTTATTACTAAAATAATACGAGGCAGTCTGACAGGAGCCGATGAGATTTTATTGTACTCAGTCTCGCTGTTACCTTCCCAGCTTTACATTAAATGACTGCAGCTCTGTTATCAGGCAACTGAACCATCCATCCCATCGCCAACTGGAGAGTGGTCCTACCCTACCATCTACCACATTGGAGACCTTCGGACTATCTTTAATCGGACTATACTGAACGTTATCTTGCACGAAACCTTATTCCCTTCACCCTGTGTACAGCTTAATTGCAATTATATCTGAAGAAGGGTCTTGACCAGAAACGTCACCTATTCCTTTTCTCTGGAGATGCTGACTGCCCTGCTGAGTTACTCCATCTTCGGTTCAAACCAGCATCTGCAGTTCCTTCCTACACATTGCAATCATGTGTAGTGTTTCCGCTAATTGGACAGCACGCAACAAGAAAAGCTTTTCACTGCATGTGTAGGAAGGAACTGCAGATGCTGGTTTATACCAAAGATAGACATAAAGGCTGGAGTAGCCATGATCACATTGAATGGTGCTGCTGGCTCGAAGGGCCGAATGGCCTACTCCTGCATCGATTGTCTATTCTATTCTATCTCAGTGGGTCAGGCAGCATCTCAGCATTCTGAAGAAGGGTCTCCTATTCCTTTTCTCCAGAGATGCTGCCTGTCCCGCTGAGTTGCTCCAGCTTTTTGTGTCTATCTTAAGCTTTTCACTGTACCTTGGCACACATGACACTAAACTAAACTAAAAGTGTCTACTGTGTTTGTCAGGGATGCTGTGCCATTGCAATTATTCCTTCCCTTGTAAAGGAGTCCGTAATTTATATGGTGGTGGAAGTTCAGAACGGGGGTCATAACCTCAGCATTAGTGCTGGACATTTGGGAAACAGTTGTTAATGCTCGAGTAACAGTAGTCCTGAGTTGGCCCAAGAAGCCGTGAGCCCAGGTGTCAATTGAAAATGTCAAAACTGTAGTCAATAGGCAAGAATATTACGGGGTTATGCAATTAAGGCACAAATTAACTGCAATCCTGCCGACTGCTTTAACAGGCTCGCGTTCCGAAGAGTGAAAACAGATTGAGAGGAGAAGGAGGTGCTGTTCATCTCATGTGGCTTCCACTGCTAACATGGCACAACCTGTAATCAGTGCTCCCATTGTAAAGTGGAACATGCAGCAGCTAACGTCAGCACAGAGCAAGCCCATAAACATCAACGTAATAAATTCCTTCACTGATGCTCACTAAGGGATAAATATTCCGCTGGGAATAATCCCTCGCCTCTTGCTCAAAGGGCGCCTGACTGTGAAGATGGGTTGGACTTGGGATATCTAAAAGCCACATCTAAAAATCACGCTCCGTCAACATAGCTCGAGAGGCTGCTCCCAATGATGTTGTCCACACCCACACCCTGTAATCGTATCGTCCTGGCCCTCAGACCCGATAGACACGGTCCGAAGAAGGGTCCCAACCCGAAATGTCACCAATCCATTTCCTCCAGAGATGCTGCCTGACCTTCTGAGTTACTCCAGCACTTTGTGTCTATCTTGGGTGTAAACCAGCAACTGCGGTTCCTTTTTATCGCTAAAATAATACGAGGCAGTCCGACCTTTTAATAGGGGTGAGATTCCACCTTTGGCCCTGACACCAACCAGTTACGTCCCATCCCACTGTATGCGCACCACAATGTGCTGGTGTCACTCAGCAGGTCAGGCAACATCTGTGGATGGAGTGGGCAGGCGACATTTTGGTTCAGGGCCCTTCAGACCGTGGTGACGCCCATCTTCAGATGCCCAACCATCTTCTTATGGAAACTTACAAAATTTTTAAGGGGTTGGACAGGCTAGATGCAGGAAGATTGTTCCCGATGTTGGGGAAGTCCAGAATAAGGGGTCACAGTTGAAGGATAAGGGGGATGTCTTTTAGGAAAGAGATGAGAAAGTTTTTTTTCACACAGAGAGTGGTGAATCTGTGGAATTCTCTGCCACAGAAGGTAGTTGAGGCCAGTTCATTGGCTATATTTAAGAGGAAGTTAGATGTGGCCATTGTGGCTAAAGGGATCAGGGGGTATGGAGAGAAGGCAGGTACAGGATACTGAGTTGGATGATCAGCCATGTTTCTATGTTTCTCTCCACAGATGCGGCCTGACCCGCTGAGTTACTCCAGCATTTTGTGCTTTGCTCAAGATTTCTCTCAACCTGTCCTATCCACGTACCTGTGTAAATGGATAAGACCGGTTTGGAGGGTATATGGACCCCTTTGTCCGGTGCATTCAGGTGCGCTGTACAAAGGTGGATCGCAGCAAGGTTTATGAACAGCACCATCCAGGACCAATAGACAATAGGTGCAGGAGTAGGCCATTCGGCCCTTCGAGCCAGCACCACCATTCAATGTGATCATGGCTGATCATTCTCAATCAGTAACCCGTTCCTGCCTTCTCCCCATACCCCCTGACTCTGCTATCCTTAAGAGCTCTATCTAGCTCTCTCTTAAATGCATTCAGAGAATTGGCCTCCACTGCCTTCTGAGGCAGAGAATTCCACAGATTCACAACTCTCTGACTGAAAAAGTTTTTCCTCAACTCCGTTCTAAATGGCCTACCCCTTATTCTTAAACTGTGGCCCCTGGGTCTGGACTCCCCCAACATTGGGAACATTGGGACCAGAGGACATAGGTTCAAGGTGAAGGGGAAAAGATTTAATAGTAATTTTTAAAATTTAGTTTAGAGATACAGCGCGGAAACAGGTGCTTTGGCCCACCGGGTCCGCGCCGACCAGCGATCCCCGCACATTAACATTACACCCACTAGGGGCAATTTAAAAAAAAAACATTTACGAAGCCAATTAACCTACAAACTTGGCCATCTTTGGAGTGTGGGAGGAAACCGAAGATCTCGGAGAAAACCCACGCAGGTCACGGGGAGAACATACAAACTCCATACAGACAGCACCCGTAGTCGGGATCGAACCAGGGCGCTGCATTCGCTGTAAGACAGCAACTCTACCGCTGCGCCACTGTGACCGCCCTAATCTGAGGGGTAACCTTTTCACCCAAATGGTGGTTGGTGTATGGAACGAGCTATCAGAGGAGGTTGTTGAGGCAGGGATTATCGCAACGTTTAAGAAACAGTTAGACAGGTAGAATAGGTTCAGATCTGAAGAAGGGTCTCGACCCAAAACGTCACCCATTACGTCCCACCGAGTTACTCCAGCATTTTGTGTCGATCGTCGGTGTAAACCAGCATCTGCAGTTCCTTCAGGGTTAGATTAAGGACAGGTTTTCTTGGCAATTAATGCGTTTGCCCTGAATTCATGATTTCAAGGAGCATACTAATTAATGCGCCCCTTGATTATCATGGACAGAATGGCAAAGGTACTGAAGCAGCAGTGAATAACCGAGCCCCTCAAGCTCGCTCACAGATGGAGACACATTAATTCCTCACGTACAGGTAGAGTAGGGGGAGGGAAGTCTTAAGCAAGGAGGCACGGAGAGAAAAAAATCAAAGCCAGGCTGTAAACGGTTATCAAAGGAAACACCTCTTCATATTTAGGAGATCTGAAACATTTACCCTCACAGATCTGTTCAGCTGTTGTTAGTGGATATTATGGGGAAGGGGAAATTAAATATTTCAATATTCTGACAGGCAGATTTTCATTCAGTGATGGTTTTATGACATTGAGTCATAGAGTGATACAGCGTGGAAATAAACCCTTCGGCCCAACTTTCCCACACCGGCCAACGTGTCCCATCTACACTAGTCCCACCTGCCCGCATTTGCCCCATATATCCCTCTAAACCTGTCCGATCCAATGTACCTGTCTAAATGTTTCTTAAACGTTGCGATAGTCCCTGCCTCAACTACCTCCTCTGCCAACTCGTTCCATACACCAACCACCCTTTGAGTGAAAAAGGTACCCCTGAGATTTATATTAAATCTTTCCACCCCCTCACCTTAAACCTATGTCCTCTGGCCCTCGATTCCCCAACTCTGGGCCAGAGAGTCTGTGCGTCTACCCGATCTACTCCTCTCATGATTTTATACACATGGGTAAATGAAGAAAAGATGGACAACAACCCAGTGGCACAGTGGCGCAGCAGTAGATTTGCTGCCTCACCACGCCAGAGAACCAGGCTCGATCCTGACCCCGGGGGTTGTCTGTGTGGAGTATGCACGTTCTCTCTGTGACCACGTGGGTTTCCTCCGGCTGCCCAGGTTTCCTGCCACACCCCAAGACGTGCAGGTTTGTAGCTCAATGGCCTGTAAATTGCCCAGAGTGCTCAGGGAGTGGATGAGGAAGTGGGATAACATAGCACTAGTGTGGGCAGGTGATTGATTATTCACACAGGTACATGGTTAACAGGTTAGCTAATTTAATCTATTGTTACGTGTACAGTGAAGAGCTTCTGCTGCGTGCTAACCAGTCAGCGGAAACATATTATAAGATTATTAAAGGGTTGGACATGTTAGAGGCAGGAAACATGTTCCCAATGTTGGGGGAGTCCAGAACAAGGGGCCACAGTTTAAGAATAAGGGGTAGGCCATTTAGAACTGAGATGAGGAAAAACTTTTTCAGTCAGAGAGTTGTGAATCTGTGGAATTCTCTGCCTCAGACGGCAGAGGAGGCCAATTCTCTGAATGCATTCAAGAGAGAGCTGGATAGAGCTCTTAAGGATAGCGGAGTCAGGGGGTATGGGGAGAAGGAAGGAACGGGGTACTGATTGAGAATGATCAGCCATGATCACATTGAATGGCGGTGCTGGCTCGAAGGGCCGAATGGCCTCCTCCTGCACCTATTGTCTATTGTCTATAACACAATACATGATTACAACCGGGCCATCTACAGTGTACAGATACATGACAAAGGGAACAAATGTTTAGTGTAAGATAAAGTCCAGCAAGGCCTGATTAGAGATAGTCAGAAGGTCTCCAATGAGGTGAATAGTAGCTCAAGACCGCTCTCTAGTTGTTGATAGAATGGTTCAGTTGCCTGATGACAGCTGGGAAGAAACTGTCTCTGATCTGGAGGTGTGGACTCAATGGGCCGAAGGGCCTGTTTCCACGCTGTATCTTTCAATCAATTCAATGTTACCGAAAACATGAGGCTGAATGACTCTCTCCTATTCCTGGAAATAGATCCCTCGTCAATCCAGTCATGCGTTACTGAGTAAGATTCACTACACTACCAGGAGAGCGTGGGTGCAACGTCCCAGATTGATTAACATCAGCTTTCATACTGCTGTCTGCAGAATCCCACAATGCCATGGAGATGTGAAGTGAAAATCATGCAGCGGTTGTGAAGCACGAACGTGTGGGGGAAAAAAAAGTCATAACAAATACCACACTTCAAACTAAATGAGCCCACTGCTGAGAGCAGCTATAATTTCTGCACTTACTCGCTGTAATATTTCATTCAGAACTTGCTGCCAGTGGATTTACTGTTTGAAGCTACAAGACTCCAGCAAGGACATAAGTCATCTATACCTCTTCCACAGTAAAGACGTTGGACTACTTTTCAGAGAAACCCAACGCCCTTCTGGTGACTTTTTGACTTTGAATTAGTTCAGCTTTAGTTTTAGTTCGTAGATAGGGCGCGGAAACAGGTCCTTCGGTCCACCGAGTCTGCACCGGCCAGCGATCCCCACACATTAACACCACCATCCACACACTAGGGACAATTTTTTCTTAACATGTACACCAAGCCAATCAACCTGCAAACCTGCGCGTCTTTGGAGTGTGGGGGGAAACCGAAGATCTCGTGGAAAACCCACGCGGGCCACGGGGAGAACGCATAAAGTCCGTACAAACAAGCACCCATAATCAGGGTCGAAACAGGGTCTCTGGCGCTGTAAGGCAGTAGTTCTACCGCTGCGCCACCGTGCTGCACAAATTGTTAATCATAACCGAGTGAAAGTGGCCACAAATGTGATCAGTCATTTTTATTTGCTTTTCAGGCTGGGACTCCATTCCTTGGAACGCAGGAGGGTGAGTGGTGATCTTATATAGAGTTGTACAAAGTCCTGAGACTCTTGCCCAGAGTAGGGGAAATCAAGAACCAGAGGGGAGGACATAGGTTTAAGGTGAGGGGGTGAAATATTCAATTGGAAGCTGAGCAGTGACTTTTGCACACAGAGAGTGGTGGGTGTTGCCGGGATGAGTTGCCTGGGGAGGTAGTTTAGGCAGGTACTATCGCAATGTTTATGAAACATTTAGACAGGTACATGGATAGGGCAGTTTAGATGGATATGGTCCAAACACAGGCAGGTGGGATTAGTGTAACTGGGAAATGTTGGCCGGTGTGGGCAAGTTGGGCCAAAGAGCCTGTTTCCACGCTGTACGACTCTGTGATTCTATGAGTCAAGTCACGATTGCTTTATCATCATATGTCCCAGATAGAACAACAGCTCGTCCAAGGCACTCACCACCCTCCACGTTACGAACACTTGTCCCGCACGTATGCTTTAAACTTTACTATTCCCTCTAGTCTTTGATATTTCCTGAGAAAAAGGTTGTGAGTGTCGTCCCTATCAGTGCTTCTCTTCATTTGATATACTTTTATCACGTCTCCCTTCAATCGCCACAGTTTAAGAATAAGGGGTAGGCCATTTAGAACGGAGATGAGGAAAAACTTTTTCAGCCAGAGAGTTGTGAATCTGTGGAATTCTCTGCCTCAGAAGGCAGTGGAGGCCAATTCTCTGAATGCATTCAAGAGAGAGCTATGTTGTATGTTGAAAGGCTGGAGCAATTAGGCTTGTATACACTGGAATTTAGAAGGATGAGGGGGGATCTTATTGAAACATATAAGATAATTAGGGGATTGGACACATTAGAGGCAGGAAACATGTTCCCAATGTTGGGGGAGTCCAGAACAAGGGGCCACAGTTTAAGAATAAGGGGTAGGCCATTTAGAACGGAGATGAGGAAGAACTTTTTCAGTCAGAGAGTGGTGAAGGTGTGGAATTCTCTGCCTCAGAAGGCAGTGGAGGCCAGTTCGTTGGATGCTTTCAAGAGAGAGCTGGATAGAGCTCTTAAGGATAGCGGAGTGAGGGGATATGGGGAGAAGGCAGGAACGGGGTACTGATTGAGAGTGATCAGCCATGATCGCATTGAATGGCGGTGCTGGCTCGAAGGGCTGAATGGCCTACTCCTGCACCTATTGTCTATTGTCTATTGTTTCGGGTCGAGGCCCTTCTTCAGACTGAGCAAGAAAAAGTAAATGTTTGTAGGCTAATTGGCTTGGTAAAATTGTAAAACTGTTACTAGCGTGTATAGAATAGTCTTAGTGTACGGGGATCGCTGGTCGGCGCGCACGCTGTGGGCCGAAGGAGCCTGTTTACACGCTGTACAGATGCTCCCCGACTTACGATGCTTCGACTTACGATATTTCGACACTGCGATAGTGCAAACGAGCCGCAGCGGCAACGAGCCGCAGCGAGCCAGAGCGAGCCGCAGCGAGCCACAGCGAGCTGTAACGAGCCGCAGCGTGCCGTAGCGTGCCGCAGCGAGCCGTAACGAGCCATAGAGTGCCGCAGCGTGCCACAGCGAGCCGCAGTTCATTTCCGGCCACGTGATCAGGTGTATTAAATGCATTTCGACTTATGACAATTTCCGGTTTACGATGGGTTTCTCGAAACGTAACCTCGTCGTGACTTGAGGAGCGCCTGCATCTCTAAACTAACTAAAACTAAATAAAAAGTTATCCACCATCTTGTCTAATGACAGAGCAGTTATTTCGCACCTATTCCTGTCTCGGTATCTCACAGAATAATCTGCTGATGAAGCTGAACCTCCACCTTACAGCGTACAAGATCAACTAGACGCACAGAGTCGGGAACCGAGGACCAGAGGACATAGGTTTAAGGTGAAGGAGGAGAGGTTTAATAGGAATCTGAGGGGTAACTTTTGTCACACAAAGGGTGGTGGGTGTATGGAACGAGCTACTTGAGGAGGTAGTTGAGGTACGGACTCTCACCACATTTAAGGAACAATTAGACAGGTGCATGGATAGGACAGGTTTAGAGGGATATGGGGCAAACGCGGGCAGGTGGTACTAGTGTAGATGGGACATGTTGTCTGGTGTGGGCAAGTTGGACCGAAGGGCCTGTTTCCACACTGTATGACTCGATGATTCTAATGAAGTTTTTTTCTAATGAACTGTCTTGCCCACGACTTCTCACAATATAAACTACTAATAAAGGTGAACAGCCTCACAGTGCGCGACCTCAACCCATGGTGACCCTATGCATCACGGGGTAGTTCACATCAAATGCTGCACAAATATACTGCCATTCAAGCGTTGACGATGCAAACATATCACAGGAGACTGCAGTTGTTCCAACTAATGATGACAAATAAACACAAAGAGAGAGGCACATCACACTCCAGCTTGTCCAGGGTCGACTCACTATACCATGGGATTTACATCGCGGTGATAAAACCGAGTTACGTCAAACACCCAAACGGACAGGAGTGCTGACTTCACACAGACTGTGCTCATAATATCTCGTCACTGACCATCAGCAGGGACCTCACCATGGCATCACATTGTCAGGATATTAGACGGAGCTCTAGGGGCTAGTGGAATCAAGGGATGTGGGGAGAAGGCAGGCGCAGGTTGCTGATTGTGGACGATCAGCCATGATCACAATGAATGGCGGTGCTGGCTCGAAGGGCCGAGTGGCCTCATCCTGCACCTATTTTCTATGATATATTATGTCGCAAACCGGAACTCCCGCGGACCGTGGAGATTGGAGCACGCGGCTGACGGGGTCGGAGGAGCCCGCGGCTGGGGCCTGGATCGGCACCACGAGGCGTCCGGAGAGGTGGCGGTTGATGAGGGCGCCGACCGATGGACGAGGACGGACCACGTGGGAGTGAGGACGCCGCTGCTGAGGGAATGAACAATGGAGGATCCGGCGTGGGGGGACCGCCTTGAGTGAGGGGGGGGGGAGGAAGAACAATGGGGACTTGGCATGGGGAGGACCGCCGTGAGGGGGTGGGGGGGGAGAACAATGGGGACTTGGCATGGGGAGGACCGCCGTGAGGGGGTGGGGGGGGGGGGAGAACAATGGGGACTTGGCATGGGAGGACCGCCGTGAGGGGGTGGGGGGGGGGGAGAACAAAGGAGGAACTGGCGCGCTGGGGGGATTTGTAACTTTGTAAGCGCCTTTATGAGCGAGTATTTGCATACCTGGCAAAGAATGTCACTGCGACTTGTCACATGTGACAATAAA